>NC_064564.1:70130122-70447979 GCF_937001465.1 Orcinus orca | reverse complement strand
TCCTAGCACAGCATCAGTCTGCCATAAACTAGCATTATGATGCTGAACACCTGGGACTATTACCATTATCACCTGTAGTTCTATGGTTTTCCACCCTGCAACTTGGTTACCATGTTCTCTTGCTGAGCAATCTTCTCTGAAATGTTGCCTTTTCAGAGCAAATATAGAGGAGCTATGGGAACGTTTTAATTAGCCACGATCAACAAGCCCCTGTGTACACGCCTGGGTTGACGCACCTTCCCAGCCCTCTCATCTGCGCAAGCTGTTCCGACGTGTTCCTTCCCTGCCTTGTATTTCCTGCAGGGCCTCCCTATGTACCCACTGGCAAGAATGCAAAGTACAACCCAGCTGGAACCTGCCAAGGCAAATTAACGTTGTAAACTTGCACAGTGAGGTGGAGATCATTTTTCCTGCCATTTCTTACCCTCCACAGTGTCAAATATTCACCCCGCTCTCTTTCTTATGGGTGTTGGTGAGCCTGAAAAATATCATATAAATCACCCTGGATTTGGGAATACCCAGGCACCTGGTAAAGAAGGAAATGAACCAAAGGCCTGTTGCCCAAGCAGAAATGGG
Organism: Orcinus orca; assembly: GCF_937001465.1. Classification (NCBI taxonomy): domain Eukaryota; kingdom Metazoa; phylum Chordata; class Mammalia; order Artiodactyla; family Delphinidae; genus Orcinus; species Orcinus orca. The sequence continues at coordinate 70,447,403 of NC_064564.1, read as the reverse complement.
AAAAAAATGCTCTGGGGCCCCTTGGCCTTCCCCTGGGAGGCATTTATTTAGGAACAAATAAGGAATAAGGAGCGTTTGCATTGCTGTGCGGTGCACGTGGACATACCTTCACCACACTGTCTTATATCCAAATTATGCACGTTTCAACATGAACTTGTAATTGGCACGCACGTGGTGAGTTTTAATGGTACTGAGAATGTAATCAGAGTTATTCAGGCTGAAATCCAGATGCAACAGTATAAGACTAAGTAGAAATACAAACATCACAGAGATCCAATATCAAATCTACCAATAGTTACCAATCCGTACGCAAAGTTACCCTCTCCTTTCCTCTCCCATTTAGATCAGTACATCTTCACAAATTTGGGTTTAGATAACCCCAGTTTGATAGATGCCAGCATGCGTTTGTGATCTGCACCGTATCCTTTTTTTTTCTTCACACAGTTTTTCAGGGGATGTTTTAATTCATTTTTCTGTGCTTTTTTGGCCTTAACTCTTTGAAAATGTGCTTTGTTAGGGGTCTTTTACCTCTTTGGCTGTATTCTTCAGAATGGATAACCACAGTTCATAGTCTGATGGCTAGGGAGTGGCCATCTTGAGACCACATCTAATAAGAGGTCTGAGACTTAGTGGTTGGGAAGCATGAGGCCAACTGGTAGAGGGAAAGAGCACCAGGGAAGGAGGTGAGACCACTGTTCCGGCCTGGACTCTGCCTCCAGTCCCCAACGTGGGTAACCTTGGGCACCTCCCTTCACCAGCTTCAGATTCCTCATCTACAATGAAGAGTTGGGTTAAAAAGTCTCTGAGGGCTTCCCTGGTGGCGCAGTGGTTGGGAATCTGCCTGCCAATGCAGGGGACACGGGTTCGAGTCCTAGTCTGGGGGGATCCACATGCTGCGGAGCAGCTGGGCCCCTGCGCCACAACTACTGAGCCTGCACTCTGGGGCCCACGAGCCATAACTACTGGAGCCCAGGTGCCTGGAGCCTGTGCTCTGCAGCGGAGAGGCCACTGCAGTGAGAAGCCTGCGCACCACAACGAAGAGTGGCCCCCGCTCGCTGCAACTGGAGAGGGCCCGTGCGCTGCAACTGGAGAGGGCCCGTGCGCAGCAGCAAAGACCCAATGCAGCCAAAAATAAATAAATAAATTTATTTAAAAAAAGAAATGGTCTCTGAGTTTCCACCTGACTTTCTGAAGTATGTTGTGTCCGGCAAAAGACCCCTTCCTCATCTACCACACTCCAGATGACTGGGTGGGCTCCTCAGATGTAGTAGTTTAGAGTGAGCTTCCAGAAGCTCCAAGACCAATAAGGTGAGCTGCCTTGGTCCTGGGCTGTGGGTGGCCCCAGCCACTGGGGACCAGGCAGCCATGTTTAGCTAGAGGCCCACTGCTCTTGTTCTGTTTCTTGCAGGTCCCGGAGATGGGTCCGGTTACTGAACTGTGTGTACAATTAATAAGGGAGGTGGAAAATGCAATCAAACAAAAGCACACTTATCTGTCTGATCCCATCTTTTTTTCCCCCCTAACTTTTCATTATGGAAAATTTCAAACATACACGAAAGTAAAGAGAACTAATTAACATTGTGTGTGAATTGACACACATGTCTATCTTCTGGCTTCAACGTGTCTATTTTCAGCTATCAACTCATGGCCAGCCTTGTTTCCTTTACACCCTCAACCATTGCCCTGGCTGCTTCCCTCAGATTCTTTTGAAGCAAATCGCAGACATCATATCATTTCTCCCACAGATATTTCAGTATGTGTCTCTAAAAGACAAGGATTCCTCTTTTAAAACACAACCACGGGCTTCCCTGGTGGCGCAGTGGTTGAGAGTCTGCCTGCCGATGCCGGGGACACGGGTTCGTGCCCCAGTCTGGGAAGATCCCACATGCCACGGAGCGGCTGGGCCCGTGAGCCATGGCCACTGAGCCTGCGCATCCGGAGCCTGTGCTCTGCAATGGGAGAGGCCACAACAGTGAGAGGCCCGCGTACCGCAAAAAAACAAAACAAAACAAAACAAAACAAACACAACCACAATACCATCATCCCACCAAAAAACCCCCAAAACTTCAACATAATCAAATATCTAGTCAGTCTTGACATTTCACCAATTTCCTATAATTAAAAAAACAAAAACAAAAAAACCACAAAACACACAACTGGTTATTTGAATTATCTAGCACTGTCTTTCTAATCTTCCTGATCAAAACCTTCCCCTCCTGCTATACTGGACCACTCAAAGTCCTTCTAAATATTTAATGCACTTGCATCTCTGGCTGACAGTGCTAACACTGCTCCCTACCCTTATACCCTGTCCCAACATCTTTCCCTTTTTCCCACCTACTCAAATCCCTTGCAATTTTTAAGTCACAGTTAAACTACGCCATGCCCATAAGAAGCCCCCCTAATCATCAATCCAACAGAGAGAGACCTCTCCCTCCTTTGAAATCCTGGAGTATTTATTGTTTTGCTTCCATCTTTTTATTTACTGCCTGGTAGAATTCGTTGTTTTCCCACATAAATCATCATTCCAATTGGATTCTAAGTTCTCTGAGTGCCATGACTCATAATTTTTTGAATCTCTCCATAATTATTAGCAAAGTATATTAGTTACAGTTGGTATTCAAAGTACCCAGTGATCAATTAACCACCTCTTGCCAGGTACACGAAGGAGGACTTTTGCTTTGAGAAGTCATCAGCTTGGTCTCCCCTGCTCCTTTGTAAATACTCTGACCTCATTACGAAGGTAACTTTTCCAGCTTAAAGGCTCATTAGGAAACTGTATAAGCTGTGTGAGTTGTTGCTCAGAAAAAGGCCTTCCCCAAGGAGAGAAATCTTGTGAGAAAGACTAAATAAAAGAATGGGCTTCCCAGCCTGCCTGTCAGCGGCCACAGGAACACTAAAGGAAGACCTACTCAGGGTAGACAGCCATCTCATCACACTGATTGAATCTGTGTTATGAAATGCAAGTCTGGTGGCATCTCCTTGGCTGGCAGGAGCTCAAGGTAAGTCAGAAGAGAATCCATTAACTGGTAACGTATGGCAGAAGATGAGCTATCAATCTTATTTTCAATAACACAATATCAAGACCCCACTGGGTTCTCCAAACATGTTTCGTGAATGACAGTGACCCTCAGTAATTACAGAATGGCCAGAAACTAAAGGATCTTCTCTAAGGTACACCCCACCCCCCAATCCTGCAAATGTGTGTGTTTGTGTTGTACTTGAGTGGTTGGGAGGGCAGGGTTGGTAATGCTGGGTAGAGGCACCTGGTCTCTCCATCCAAGGGGTGTGGTGAGGCAGAGATCAACACAGCCATTCTGACAGGTGTGAGGTGATAGCTCATTGTGGTTTTGATTTGCATGTCTCTGATGATTAGTGATGTTGAGCATCTTTTCATGTGCCTGTTGGCCATCCGTATGTCTTTTTTGGGAAAATGTCTATTCAGATCCTCTACCCATTTTTAAATTGGGTTGTTTATTTATTTATTTTTGATGTTGAGTTGTATCAGTGCACATTTAAGGGCAGCAGGGCACCCAAGGACTTTCTACTCAGTTCTCATGCTCTGTGAAGACTTATTAATGTGTCTTGAGGAACCAGTATTCTCTCATTCATCAGGCAGAAGTCATGTTATTTTCTTAGGGCCCAGCTAAATTCGTGGGTTTTCATCATCCCAGAACAGAATCAGCTCTGAGGTTAACCATTTATACCTTACCCAAATTATAAGATACAGTTTAAATACTCTCTGTTAAGAAGTAACACATGTTGCTGTACTTCCTCTGCAAAGGATTCTTCTAGGATCTGACTCAAGTCTTATTAAGATCGTTCAGAATGGGATGAACAATAACTATTTGATGGTATCCTTCCTAAAGCTTCTTGAAAACCAATTTTCAAGAGCCCCAGGGTGTTAACAGTGATCAAATTATGAGATAAACCACTTTTTCTCTTGAAACAGAAAGAGAGCTCCTGGCTTCTTGAATAGGAATAAGGTAAAACTCTGAGGTCACATCAGACATTCTCACAATAAGGCGGCTGTGTTTGTACCCACTGTGTGCAAGGAGGCAGACAGGGAGAAGAGACAGGCCTAAGGATAATACATGTTCTGGTACCAAACAAAAACACCTCTAGAAAGAGCCGGCATGAAGAGCTGTTGAAAACAAAACTATCCAGCTGCTTTAAAATCATATTCAAATTGTAGGTCAAGGTGAAAATGGCTGTGGGCCAAGGCAGGTTTGAGACGAATGGTATAAATAAGTCAATTAAAATAGGAAGGTTTTCATACAGAATCCAATCAGCAAAATTCACAGGAGTCTTTATAACTAATTATAATATATCTGTTAGAATAATTATCTGAAGTAGCAACCGATACCCCACTTATTCAACTATCAATTACCATAGCACATTTTGTAGCTATCAGGTAAGAGCTGCAGAGTCAAACTACATTTCCTGAAGCTAAATTTATAATCCTTATGAAACTTGGAACTTTTACTATGCTCCAGAGCTTTGTAAAATAAGAGACACAAGCCACTTGTCACTGTTGCTATGAGAAAAATGTTGACGTCACACATTTCTGGAGAAGGAAGGAAAATGATAGGTTCTTACCAAGTAATCATCAGGCTTGATACCAAAAAGTTCTCTGAAATATCGGAATGCTAGTGGAGCATATGTCTTAAATCTGAAGTCTGGGTAGTGATGTGCTGGGGTCAGATTGCTCCCTTCACTGCAGTTAAAATGTTAAAAAGAAAAAAAAAGAAAGAGAGAGAGAAGGAACATTAGCAAAGACAATTTTGACTTCAAATTCTAGCTCTATTTGTCCTGTGCCAATTTCCCCTCTAGGAAAACATCCCTTGATACTGGGTCTCTCTAACCTCATGTCACAAAGGCCAATGGGCATCAGGTAAAAACAGATGCTACCGCAGCAGGGGCCACTCCAAGCAGGCATCCCTTGCCAATCACAGTGTGTCTTTAACCTGAAAATTCATCATCCCCCTCTGCCTCCTTCTTGGGAAAATCTCTCCATTTTCCCCAATGAAACCACTGATGTAATGCTTTAGGTATAAGATCCAGGGCTCAGTGTTTGGAGCAATGCCCAAAATGCATTTTTTTGGCAATGAATTTTGAATGTTGGATAAACATTTTAAACTAGGAATAAGTAAAATAATTTAGAAAATATCTCACCAACAGAGAGAACCATCACAGTGGAAATAGATGGGTCCTGAATCTGAACTCTTTCTTACATCCATAGTTACAGGAAAAAGACCTTAGATATTTTAGGGATTTTAAAACCTGATTTCCATTCCCATATATATATCATTATATTTTTTTCCCTCTTCTGGGTTCACCTTTGAACATTTTTGTGCAAAATTTATGATATATAAAAGGTATAAAGAAATCAGTGAATACTCATGAACCTAAAATGCTGCTTAAGAATATTATTCATATAGTTGAATTGCCTTCTGTACTTTTTACTGATCATATACCCTTCCTTCTCCTCAGAGGCATCCACTACCCTGAATTTTGATGTTTACGATGTTTACCATTCATTTTATTCTTTGACTAGATATATTTCACATGACATCAGAAAAGTCACCTAATCCTTCATTGTAAGAAATTAGAACAATGCAGAATAATATACTTTTATGTAGAGATCCAGGATCTCTTTTTACCATATTCTAGATGGGACACTGAAGGCTGATTTTCATGGATGTTAAACGAATCAACTGTGCAAATAAAAAGGCTTTTAGCACACAACAAGCACTTGGAATCTACTAAGTTTGCTGAGGTCAGTCAGAATTTTGTATCAGCACCTAACACATGGTAGACGATAAGTATTTTTTGAGTGGAAAAAATGAGTTTTCAAGATAATGCTAATTCAGTAAAGTTGATTCTTAGGTGACGCTTAGGTTCAAAAGTCAACATATAAAGTCAAAATCACCATAGTCAAAGACCATCCTTGATCTGTTCAATGTATCCAGTGCGGCCAGGTTTTCCCCTGCATGGTTACAGATGACTGTTCCTTTTGCTGAGTTCCAGAGGAAGTAGTTGGCTTGTGTTGTTAGGGGCCATCCTCTTATAATAAATCTTATCTGGAAAGGCCAGGACTGCACTCAAGCAGCAGCAAGGCACACACAGGAGGGGAGTGACACAGGAACGGAGGCTGCCTGGGAGAAGAGCTCATGTATGGAAGAGCCCCCATATCACCTGCTCACTTAAATGGCTACTGTTGCCCTAAGTAAGTACAGCTGAATATTCATAATGCTTGTATGACACCCAGGTATGGTATTCAAACATTTCCTCATTCCATATTTTGGGATTTATGAGGAGACATGCACTCAGTTACAGCTTTTATGGGATTGCCAAAAGGAATAATTTTGGAACTTATATGAATATAACTTGAAAACATGCGCTATGTAGACATAAGAGGTAAAAGCAGAGGTTCAAAATGACCTCTGACATCCTTCTTCACTGTTGCAAGCAAGTAAAAATAATCACAATGCCTTGGGTTCTGAAGCAGGCTATTTTCGGTGGGTTAAGAGTGTTGCCAATTTTTTAATTTGTTCCACTCTGTTTTCTCCTTTCAATCTCAGGCAAAGCAATTCATTCCATTACAGCAGATCACCTTCAACATTCAAGAGTAAAATAAAACACCCGTTCCACTTACATGGAATTATTCTTTAAATGATTTATTTCCATGCAGTTGGGGGGCCCAAGATTTTATTAGAGAGGATACAGTATTTTTTTTTTTAAGGAGATGTTGGGGGTAGGAGTTTATTAATTAATTAATTTATTTTTGCTGTGTTGCGTCTTCGTTTCTGTGCGAGGGCTTTCTCTAGTTGTGGCAAGCGGGGGCCACTCTTCATCGCGGTGTGCGGGCCTCTCACTATTGCGGCCTCTCTTGTTGTGGAGCACAGGCTCCAGACGCGCAGGCTCAGTAGTTGTGGCTCACGGGCCTAGTTGCTCCGCGGCATGTGGGATCCTTCCAAACCGGGGCTCGAACCCGTGTCCCCTGCATTAGCAGGCAGATTCTCAACCACTGCACCACCAGGGAAGCCCCTGAGGATACAGTATTTTTTATTATCATTTTCATTTTTGGTAACTCTGAGCTTCTTGAGTTGTTCACCTTTCCCTGAAGCAAGTATTAATTACAATAGTTTTCCTTGGATTCACATCTCCCTGAGTACTATGGTTTATTTAGCAATGGTGTAAAAAGGATAGTGTTAGGTTTCCTTGGCAATGAGACAGGCAGACACATGCGTGCACGCACGCGCGCACACACACACACACACACACACACACACACACACACACACACAGAGAACATCTCTGGTTAGAGAAAGGGAACATTCGTTTCTTTAGGTATCCACCCTGACACAGCTCGTATTAAAAGCCACCGCATCGAGGGCTTCCCTGGTGGTGCAGTGGTTGAGAGTCCACCTGCCGATGCAGGGGACATGGGTTCGTGCTCCGGTCCGGGAAGATCCCACATGCCGCGGAGCGGCTGGTCCCGTGAGCCATGGCCGCTGAGCCTGCGCGTCCGGAGCCTGTGCTCCGCAACGGAAGAGGCCACAACAGTGAGAGGCCCGCGTACCGGGAAAAAAAAAAAAAAAAAAAAACTACATTAAAGCCACCGCATCACTAAAAATGAGAAAAATCTAGCTAGCTTTGGGCCACATTAAGATACAGAGAATGGTAAGGGTCAACTGTGAGGCAGGCTTGCCTGTATGGGGTCATCAATAAATTGTATTTGTATAAATGGAGATGATGAAAAGGGGGCAGGGGTAATACTTAACACAGGCATTATAGAAAGTGGCAATTTCTGCACAGCATAACTAACAATATATTAATAATTAACTTTTGAGGTTATACAATCTTGAACCTCTCCATTTGCCTGAAATGGAGAGGAACATTCCCTAATAGTGGATCATAAAACATTGCCACTTTTTTTCTCTTAGTAGGTTTTAGCTTATGAATTCTGCTTTCCTTTGACAAACATTAAGACTTTGCATTCTGTTAAATCATACTGGATACCCTGTATGGGAGTTAAGATGCTCCTAACTCCCTGTGGTCCAGGGACACCTGGGTTCCAGTTCCATCTCTGCCATTTTACAAGCTGTGCTCTCTGAGGCCTGGTACTGAGCCTCTAGAAATAACATGGCCAAGTGGATGGAAACATGAAAGGCCATGCACCTGGCCAGTGGGGAGCCCTCAGTGTGTCTGGATGATTAAGGCTGTGTGCTGACGGGAGACAGCCCAGGGTTGGACATGTCACATGGAGAATGAAGTGACTAACTGGCTTAAAAAAAAAAAAAAGGGAAAATGAAAGTGACAAAATGAGAAAATATTTGCAACTCATATCACAAAGAGCTAATCTCCCAATACAAAGAGCTCCAAAATACAGCAAAGAAAAAGACCGAAAAGTTATATATGTAAAAAAAATAGCCCAGGGTATAATCAGGCACTTCACAGAAATGGAAGCATAAATGGCTTATGCATATGAAAAGATGTTCAATCTCACTTATAATAGAATAAATGCAAATTCACGGTCACCGAGATATCATTTTCTCTCTCAGATGGGCAGAAATTTAAAACATTGATATAGCTCAAGGGAGACTGGTACCCTGAGGCACTATTAGTGGGAAAGCAAATTGATACTTTTCCTTTGGAGGACATTTTCACAACTCCTGTCAAAATGACAAATGTACATAACTCTTGATTCAGCAAATGCATGGCTATAATTTACAGTACAGATAAACTGCTGTTTGTACAAAATGACATGTTTGTACCTGGTTATTCATTATAGCACTGTTTGTAAGGACAAAGGATTGGAAGCAACTTAGACGTCTCTCAGAAGGGAACCAGTCAACGTAATTATGGTTCAGCCACACACTGGAATACCACGCAGCTATTAAAAAAGAACGAGGAGGCTTATGTACTGACGTGGTGAGATCTGAGACAGATTAAGTGAAAGAAGCTTGATGCAGAATACTGTGTATGGCATGCCACCCTTTGCATACAAAAGCAAAAAATATACCTTTGGCATGTATCTGCACAAAAAATCCTTGAAGGATATACAGACCCCAAGTAACAGTGACCACTGGAGTTAGACAGGTAATAAAGGCACAGGAATGAAAGGGACACTTTTCACAGTATTTCTTCTAAAAGCATCATGAAGATTAACCCTTCTACATATTACCATTTACAACATTAAAAAAAATTTTTTTAAGTTAGGGGTAAAAGCCATAACCCCAAAACAAAGCTCTGCACACTGGGTACCACACAGCAGAAGGGTTTGCTTCTGCTTATTAAGCTGCTCCAGTGAGTAACAAATACCAACTCGGCATGAATGAAGTTCTATTGCAGGAAATGCAAATTAATGGGCTGTTGGCTCCAGCTGGAGTTTCTCAGGAGGTATAGGGCACAAGTGCAACACCAAACAGCGGGTGCAGTGAGGATAAGCCAGCAGACACTAACCTGATTTTCTCAGGTTGGGCACTGGCAGACCTACTGGGTACCAGTGTGGGTGCTGGTCCACTGATGCCCAGCACAGAGGCTCCTCTGCACGCGCACGAAAGGCTAAACCAAGGCAGTAACACAACCGCAATCAGCGTTAGTCTGCTGGCCCGTGGAAGAGGTCCACCAAAGACTCCTGCAGGCTTTCCTTGCTGGAGCCTGGGTGGTAGCCCACAGGAGACTGTCCAGCACCTAGACTTCTCCAGCAAAAACGGACTCTGCTGAAGAGCAGACTTCTTCACAATTTAAGACTGATGTTTCTTCAATCCATTTATGTAGTGATTGGGGGAAAAAACTCCACTTTCCTGTCTTGGCATAGAATCGAGCCTTTGGAAATTTCAGCTGTGAGGTTTCCACCAGGGGTTTGACATGTCTGGATCCCAAGAGCTGGTAAAATGTCACCAATAAAAATCTGGAGGCCGACACGGGATTTCCAACTTGCTTTTGCCAAGTAAGAACCTAAACAAGTAAGCCAACACACAGTACCGTCCTATCAAATTATTAAAGAAAGAGTTTGGTAACTCCACCAGAGGAGGAAGAAACTTCAACTAAAAAACTGTACTTTTCTCTATCTTGTCCTTTCCTCCCTTATTTCACCAAGAAGCCAAGTTTGATTATGGATCAGCTCTGGCATTTTGATATTCACCCTTCGGAGGAGTGTTCAATTGTTAATTTAACTACATTTAATTTAAAGTTAGTGTTCGTCTTAAGTCCAAAAGTACGTTATTTCTTAATGGCAATAAATGTTTAGGATTATACAACGCTGAAGCTCGAGGAAGCATTAGCCACCGTCTGGAATTTCCCATTTAGCAGATAAGGAAATCAAAGTCCAGGGAGGGAAAGTACTGACGGAGGCTAGCCAGGAACAAACAAGAGGGGAGATTAGATCCACATCAGGGCAGTGGAAAAGTCACAAGCAGTCAGCTTTGCCTTAACTTCAATTTCATGTTCCCCGGTTAGTCTTCCTTTTCAGGATCCAGTTAGAGGCTTCAGGTACAACCTGCCCAAATACCCCAATTACTTCCCCAGGAGGGCCTCAGGTAGGCTGCGTTTGATTAGCCATGCTGGGGTTCTCATCTGTATGTACCGTGAACACCCAGCTTTGTGTATGTGATTTCAGAGCCTGATAGCCAAGCGTCATTTTTGGTGGCACTGGGTGGAGAGATGTGGTGCGAAGCAATGGGGTGAAACTGATTAAGCATCTCCAGGACCCTTAAGGGGTCCAGTGTTGGAGCTGAGGCCCAGAGCTTTGAGGTTTTAGAGGCAGCATTTTATATATGGTGAGCTTCCTTGATTTCAAACTGTAACCGACAGTTAGTGGGTTTGTGGCCTCCTGGCAAAACAAGTGGGTCAGCAACTTCTAGGTGACAGATTTATCATGAGGGATCGGCCCATGCAATTATGGAGGTTGAAAAGTCCCACAATCTGCCATATGCAAGCTGGGGGTCCAGGAGAGCTGGTGGTGTAATTCCAGTCCAAACCCGAATGTCTGAGAACCAGGAAAGCCAATGGTATAAGGCCTGGTCCAAGTCTGAAGGCCCAAGAACCAGGAATGCTGACATCCCAGGGCAAGAGAAGATGGATGTCCAAGCTCAAGCACGGAGTGAATTAGCCCTTTTCCCACCTCTTTGTTCTATTCAGGCCCTCAACAAATTAGATGATGCCCACCCAAACTGGTGAGGTGATTTTCTTTACTCAGTCTATTGATTCAAATGCTACTTTCTTCTAGAAACATCCTCACAAGACACACCCAGAAATAATGTCTTATCAGCTATCTGGGCATCTCTTAGCCAGTCAAGGTGACACATACGTTTAACCATCACAGCAAACATGACCACACCTCCCATGAGGCAGGATCAGTGAAGGGTCCTTTGTCCTAATGTACAGATGGTGATACTGAGACAAAGAAAACTTAAGTGCAATACAATTGGACAAGTGACACTACAGTCCAGTAACAAACTAGTGGTGGCAGCCAGTCTTCAAAGTAGACCTTTGTAAGTCAGGGTATGAAGAAGCAGCTTTAAGCATTATTAATTGCCTCTGCCAACTCAGGCAAGGTAGAGATCGCTCAGGTTTCACATATGACTATTTAACCTGTGAAACAGAAACTGGTCCTCTCTCTTGCCAAATTAGACAGTGCTCTTGAATGGAAAAACAAAACAAACATAAGAAAATAACAGACATACCCCCCTGCTGGTGCCAACCTCCTTCTGCTGAGCACATCTGTGATGGGTACCCCTGAGCCGCCTTGTGAAACACGAGGCTGCACCGTCTTTTGAGGCGAATCAGCTGACAGCCAGTCTTTAAAAGTCAGTAGCTGAAGACAGCTTAAATTCCAAAACCAAAGAATGCATTCTGGGGTGTCATTTACTGGGAACATGTGATATCGTTGTTCATCATCTAAATGTTAAACTTCTCAAGTAGTTATTACCACACTGGGAAATTATGTTTTCAAGGCAATTTCAAGTAAGTTAAAATGTTATGTAATATTCAGTGCATGCAATAAATCTTTCAGTTTTGAGTTAAAGGAAGAGGTATATAATTTTTATTGACAGAAAATCATTTTTCCGCATCCCCGCTACATAAATGTTGAACAAATATTTAAAAAGTTTTGACTTGAAGGGACCTTGTGTTATCGGCTTGTCCAGTGACAGTCACACCTCTCATGTAATCCAGAGAAAAATATTCTGGCAGCTTTGTGTTCTATCCACATCTATATAAAACCTGGTATGGAATGTCTGTATAGATCAGGGGTTGGCGATCTTTTTAGAGTCTTGTTGCAACGACTCAACTGTGCTGTCGTAGTGCAAAAGGAGCCACAGACAATATGTAAGTGAATGGGTGAGGCTGTGTTACAAGTAAACTTTATTTAAAAAAAGAGGCAGGGGGCCAGCTTTTTCTCTTGAGCTGTAGTGTGCTGACCCCTGGTACAGACAGATTCTTGGATGAGTTTATGTCAGTGAAACTTGAAATGCAGGTGGTTGGCTAGTCTGTCAAAACCATAACGTCTAGCACTGATATCTGGCAACACTTATATGACAACACTTATATGACCTTTGACATATATGTTTGCTTGTCATTTAGAATAATGTTTCACCCTTACAGTAGTTCTGCGGAATTCTCTCCTCTCTTTGAGGGTTTTCCCTGGAGATTCAAATAAATCCCAAAGAGCGTCCATCAATCTAAGGGCAGTCTGTGCTTTGCAATGGTCCTCACAGCAAGCTAAACTCCATTTCATAAGTGAGGAGATGAAAATTCAGGAGAGTTTTACAAAGTCTTTGGTTAGATAATTATTCTTGAATATGGCAAGATATATAAACTTTTATTGCCAGCTTTCCAGAGAAGGCAGTGATGGTGTCTCCTGCAGGGGAGCAGAGGGACAGATTCAAGCTCATTGTCAAGGGGCCAGACAGGTAGATTTAGTTTCATAATTCTAGATTTTTTTTTGATTCAAAAATGCAGAAATACTGTTCCTGTGCTTTATCACCATAGTGTCGGGAGAAACAAAACTTTGGAGCCAGCCACCCCGGAGTTCAAATCCTGGCTTTACCATTTTTTGGTTTATCACTTTGGTTCCCAGGGCCTTAGTTACTTCATATATAAAATGGCTTTTCTATGGCAAAGATGAAAGTAATAACAATAATTGAATAATGCATATTATATAAATATTATTAATAAAACTATGCTTGGTCCATAGTTGGCACATAAACTTTGCCTCCTCTTGCCAGTTCAGGTTCAGGTTTACATGGTAGAAACATTATAAAACATCCTCTTTCTTCCTAATTCCATTTACATGGGAATATTTATCTGCAACCCTGAGTTTCTGATCATGGCACAGAATCTGGGGTCAAAAGATTAAGATATGACCATGGTTCTCTTACTCATCTACTTTGTGACCTTGGAAGATCATGGAACCAGATAGCTGAAAAGGGTATTATATCATCCTTCAAGTCTTAAACAGGTCCAGAGCTTTCTCCATCTACAAAATGAAATAATCTGTAGTGCAAATACATAATATCTGAAAATAACTTTGAGCCACTTTAAAATAAAGAAATAAAAAAATAACACAATGCACTTTGTTGCTAAGGGAAACAGAACCAGCAGCTTCCCAGCAGTGGGAAATTAAAACATCTCAAGGTACCCTAATCAATTAGTTCTATGACCCAGATAAATGCATTGAATTTTAGAGCCACCAGAGACTTCAGAATGTTTCAGTTACTTCAACAAGGGTCAGTCCTGCCCACCTTTCTCTACTCATCCACAGGCATATGGGTAGGTAGGGAAGGAGCATTATTTGGCCCCTTTACTGAGTTATAAATGACATACAATAGAGTATAAAGTTTATTAATCTTCACATATGCATATACCAGTGAAACCACCACCATGATCAAGATACTGAATTTATCCATCACTTTGGGGGGCATTTTGATTGCTACAGTTACTGGCATGGCCTGGGGTTGACAAATGTGCAGTCTTGCACAAAGAATTAACTCATCCAAAAAAAGCCAATAGCACCTCCATTGAGAAATACTGGGTCCAATCCCTTTGCTAAACCAATGAAGAAACTGATCCCAGATGAGGAAACTGAGACAAGACCCCATGTAAGTTTCTTCTGCTTCATATAAATGCATCTGGAGCACATATGTTCTTTAAACAAACAATACAGTATCTGCTGAAAGAAATTCTTGACTGAATCAAACATTTAATGTCATATTGACATTTAAAAGCTATATATGCTTTAAATGATATATTTTAAATGTGACAATGGACTCCTCTAAATAGGGTCAGTTAGGTGCCCCTCACCAGTGACGTGTGCCATTCAGCGGCTGCTGCTGCTATCCTGGAATATAGAGTTAAGGTCAAAGATACAGAAGCCAGCCAGGTCCAACTCTGGTTTCTTACTCCTGAATAAAAAGGTGAAAAAAACTCTCATTCTTGTCTTAATCATAACGATGCAGTATGCTTATGAAAAACTGTCAGTGAACAAAAGGAATCAAGGCACTCAAAGGGCCTAAGAGAGCCTATGAAGACTTCAGTTATGTGCTCCTTGTTGTACGTATCTCATACAGTGTCATGTACAATTCAGTTGCTAAACAGATGTAATTTTGATATTTAAGATATTAATTAAAAAATCATTTAGGAGGCTTCCCTGGTGGTGCAGTGGTTGACAGTCCGCCTGCCAATGCAGGGGACGTGGGTTCGTGCCCTGGCCCAGGAAGATCCCACATGCCGTGGAGCGGCTGGGCCCGTGAGCCATGGCCGCTGAGCCTGCGCATCCGGAGCCTGTGCTCCGCAATGGGAGGGGCCACAACAGTGAGAAGCCCGCGTACTGCAAAAAAAAAAAAAAAAAAAAAGAAAGAAAAAATCATTTAGGGTTTTATGAGCTCCAAGAACAAAACTTGGTATCAACTAGAACAACTGTCACCCTAAAATGGGAAGCAATGTGCTAGCTCGGTGGTTCTCAAACTTTTATGTGCTTAGAATCACCTGGAGCAACTGTTAAAACAGATTCCTGGGTCCCAGACCCAGAGTATCTGATTTTGTTGATCTGGGGGGAGCCCAAGAATCTGCATTTCTAACAAGTTCCAGATGATGCTGATGCTGCCGGCCTGGGGACCGTATGCTTGGGCCATGCCTTCCTGCGGTTCCCATCAATGGTTGGCTCTGTTGATTGGACACTATGAGAAGAAAAGATCAGCCAGGATGCAGCACCCTGCCCTTCTGTGTACACCCATCTTGAGCTGTAACTGCTCCAGCATCCTGAACTCACTGCCAGCCAGCCTCTTACAAAAGGCCTCTGCTCCTCTTGTTCTTTGCAGTGGAAGAAAAAAATAAGGTTGGAATATTTGGGTAGAGGCCCTAGAAGACCATGAGAATTAGAATATTCTGGAAACACATTTACAGGACTTTGAGCCTGATTCACAGGAATTTGAGCCTAACAGAACATACCAAAACATTAAGATAAACTCATAACCTCCTGACTTTAAAGAGAAAAAATAGTTAATACATACTGTTTTGGAATGATAGGTTGTTAAAAACAAACACAACGGACATTTTCCAGCTATAGAAAGAAGAGCAGTGTCATAAGCAGACAGGATTATATCTTAGGCCTTGGGGTTGTCCATTTTCTGCATGGAAACTAGTTCTTGTGGCTGCTAGGGAAACCTAGAGAAGCAAACTTTAAAACTTGCATAGACCAACTTTGTTCTTCAGCCCAGAGCATTTAAAGCAAAATGAAGCTGTGTGGGTTCATAGCTGACTTTCTTTTATCCATGGGCTCTGTTGTGACTACATGGACACCCTCACCTAAAGGTTTTATTTCTAGGCAGTTGACACCTGGACATAGAAATAAATGTAAGTACCATCTCCCTGAAGGTTTTTTTAAAAAATAAGACAATGAGAACACTGAGAGGAAAAGTGTCAGTCCAACCATTCTCACTCAAGCCAAATAATAATTGATAATAAAATTGGCTTATTTTGGAAACAGTTATTTTAAAATAAATGACAAGTCAATCCTCATAGCCCCAAAGAAAATATAATTGGCCCCAAGCCCCCAAATCAAATATCTTTATTTTTTTGAAAAGTCCTGTCTGTAGTAGCTACATTTCCAATTTAATCATGAGTAGTTCTCTTCCTATGTTAAGCTAGTATTAGACTTATAAATTATTTATTTATTTATTTTGGTAAAGCATGTATAACATAAAGCTTACCATCTTAACCATTTTAAAATGCATAGTTAAGTGGCATTATGTCCATTCGTATTGTTGTGCAACCATCCCTACCATCCATCTCAGACTTATTAGTTTGACTTCCCCCCGCCCAGTATAATAAAGTTAGACGTGATATGTATGGGTAACTTGGGTGTTTTTGCAAATATGGCATCAAAATAGGGGGATCCTCATAAGCTTTCTGGAGGCAAGTTAAAAGAGGAGATACATGAGTGTACTCAGACAGGAGGCCCAAACGCGCATCCCCCAACTCATCTTTTAAATTAGGGCTAGCAAAAACTCGGCACCAGCTGCTGCGTCTTGGGTGCCCTCTTTTTCTAAACCTATGCAGACATTACTCTGTGATTACTGTACTCTTTCCCACTGAATCTCAGAGTCTTTCTCCATAGGGTCTTCTAAGCATTATCACAACTAATTAATTACAACTGGCCCAAAGGATGAACCCTATTCACCATCACCACATACAAACGCAAGACACCTGACGCAACCGAAAGTACTAATCATTTGGATTGCTTTTGGGCAAGCCAAAGGTCTAACATGAACATCAGTACACGATGTACACAGGCATGGATAATAAAGTCTTGTACTGGTAGAAAAGTCTTCAATATGGAGATGTCACAACGAAGCTTCCTTTCCTTCCATGGAAATCATCACAAGTAACAACGTTCTTACCTGGGTAGGAACACACTTTCCACCACATAGAAGTCTTGCATGAGAACATCTCGATCTGGCTTGGAGGTGAGATTACCCACTGTGTATCCTATTCCCAGCTGAATAGCACCTTTGATAGCAGATGATGCAGTCTGCAGGGACAACAAGGATTTCGGCGTTAGCCTCAGTAGTTGGGGCCTTGCTCAATGTCACAAGCAGCAAAAACAGGAGAGCGAGGTTAGATTTCCTTTCTTGTTCCTAAGCAAAGAGGAAGCTAGGTTTGGAAAGACGACAGGCTGCTTCTTTTAAGGGAGAGTACTTTCCAAATATCAAGGACACTTCTTGCCATGAAATTATTTCGGTGGTAATCTTTCCAATAAGTGTTCCTAAAGTCAAATTCCAGTCCAAAATCTCCATCTTTCTTTTATTAAGAACTTAGAAACTTGGTAGGACACTTGCAATATACAGAATTATAATTTCTACCAAAGGATAATTGATACCATTGCATTTTTTAAAAAATCAGAAGTTTTGTAACATACCTATGGATCAGGAAGAGTGTTTGTCTTCATAAGAAATGAGAGAGCAAAAAATAATTTGAGCCTTTGGAATATATAAAAAAATTTTTTAAACATCTTTATTGGAGTATAATTGCTTTACAATGGTGTGTTAGTTTTGCTTTATAACAAAGTGAATCAGTTATACACATACATATGTTCCCATATCTCTTCCCTCTTGCATCTCCCTCCCTCCCACCCTCCCTATCCCACCCCTCTAGGTGGTCACAAAGCACCGAGCTGATCTCCCTGTGCTATGCGGCTGCCTCCCACTAGCTATCTATTTTACATTTGGTAGTGTATATATGTCCATGCCACTCTCTCACTTTGTCCCAGCTTTCCCTTCCCCCTCCCTGTATCCTCTAGTCCATTCTCTACATCTGCGTCTTTATTCCCGTCCTGCCCCTAGGTTCTTCGTGACCTTTATTTTTTTAGATTCCATATATACGTGTTAGCATACAGTATTTGTTTTTCTCTTTCTGACTTACTTCACTCTGTAGGACACACTCTAGGTCCATCCACCTCACTACGAATAACTCAATTTTGTTCCTTTTATGGCTGAGTAATATTCCATTGTATATATGTGCCACATCTTCTTTATCCATTCATCTGTCAATGGACACTTAGGTTGCTTCCCTGCCCTGGTTATTGTGAATAGAGCTGCAGTGAACATTGTGGTACATGACTCTTTTTGAATTATGGTTTTCTCAGGGTATATGCCCAGTAGTGGGATTGCTGGGTCGTATGTTAGTTCTATTTTTAGTTTTTTAAGGAACCTCCATACTGTTCTCCATAGCGGCTGTATCAATTTACATTCCCACCAACAGTGCAAGAGGGTTCCCTTTTCTCCCGACCCTCTCCAGCATTGTTTCTAGATTTTTTGATGATGGCCATTCTGACTGGTGTGAGGTGATATAGAAGACCTAAATAGACATTTCTCCAAAGAAGATATACAGATTGCCAACAAACACACGAAAGAATGTTCAACATCATTAATCATTAGAGAAATGCAAATGGAATATATAAAGTTTGATTTGAAAACTGCTTACTTGTTTTGCCATGGGTCCATAATCAAAATTTCCTTCACTGATCTATGATAAAACACATAGCATTGGAACACCAATATTTCCAATTTACTACTTTTCTAATATTAATCCATAATTAAATTGACAATGTTATCTTGGGGGAATAACATGTGTGTGTGTACATAAATGTGCATGTGTACATAAATACTTTTAACCAACATAATAGGAGAAATAGCAGAATAACTCAATTTAGGAAAATCAGAATGCATTCCTCTTAAGGGTGAAAAGTGTGGCATATTTTTATGCCTTGCAGTGTTTAGTGTAGTACCATGTACACAGCAGGAGCTAAATAAATACTTAAATCAGTGGTTCTCAACCAGGGACATCTGACATTGTCTGGAGACATTTTTTGGTTGTCATAACTGATGGTGGTGGTGTTACTACTGGCATCTAGTGCGTAGAGGCCAGGGACACTGCTAAACATCCTGCAGTGCACAGGACAGCTCATAACGAAGAATTATCGAGCCCCAAATATCATTAGTGCTGAGGTTGAGAAACCATGCCTTAAATGAATGTAATAAAGATCATCTGTTTTATAAAAAAAATTCCTTTTGAGTTATCGTTTTCACTTAGCAAATCCAAGACCCATCTCCACTTTCCCACGTTTTTTTTTTTTTACTTCTTGCTTTTAACGTCAAAAAACATATCACCTTGAAAAAATGTATCCTCTTGATTTCTATGACAGAACATGGTCCTGGGCCCACTTCCACCTCATAGTCTCTCGTGTCTTCACTAACTTCTCATATTTTTTATTTATTTATTTGTATTTTTTTGCAGTACACGGGCCTCTCACTGCTGTGGTCTCTCCCATTGCAGAGCACAGGCTCCGGACGCGCAGGCTCAGCGGCCATGGCTCATGGCTCATGGCCACGTGCTGCTCCGCGGCACGTGGGATCCTCCTGGACCGGGGCACGAACCCGGGTCCCCTGCATCGGCAGGCGGACTCTCAACTACTGTACCACCAGGGAAGCCCCTCATATTTTATTTGTTATAATTGCAGTGCCCCTAAAAGTTTGATCCTTGATCCTTAGATTTCCTTAATTATGCAGACAATCAATCCATTCCTAATGGCTTCAAATACTGGAACTAACGGCTCTATGCATATGACTCTCAGACGTTTTAAACCTACTTGGATGCGACTCTATCATCACAAACACAGTATATACGGCACCAAACTAAATTTTATCTTACAACCAATCCACCCCCACCCCGCCCCGCCGAGACTGGTTTCCTCTCCCAAGGTTCAGTAATCCTGTCAACCAAGGTTGAACCCCAAACAAACCACATCTTGCACAGGGCTAGGTCCCCAGTAAATACTTGCTAACTTCCCTTGAAATGGCCACGATCATTCATACTGCTCAGGCACCTCCACTCTACAAGCAGTAACAATCACTTTCCCATGGAGTCATCATTGAATCGCTCTGCTTACTTCACTGCAAATATTACACCACCCTTAGGGTGAGGAAAACTACCTATCCCTGTCCCTGCAGGAGGTAAGAGAAACATCTTGGTGTTTTTCTTTTTTACTTATGATTCCAGAGCAAGATGGCAAAAGACTGAGAGTCAAGCCCAAATAGTGCAACCAGTGCTTAAAAAACAAAAAGTTGCTATTTTAATGCTCCCGCTCTGAGCTCAGCAATGCCAATTGGTATCAGTGACCTTTTGTACCAATAGCTCTGACTTCTGAAGGCTGAAATGAATTTTTCTCATTTTAACCTCACATAAAAATTCAAGAGATTTCTCTTCTATCCATCACTCAGGGCAGTACGGCACAAGACATGACATCAGCATTTTCCAGAGGACCCAACATCCCGAAACGTTCTGTTCCAGACCTATCAACAGACTCACATGCTCTCAAACTGCTTTTCCTTCCCTGCACCCCACCCCGACTCTGCTTCCAGAACTACCTGGATTTCTGCTGAATTCAGTCACTTAGGGCTTCTTGGACTGGAACATCTGTCAAACATGGAG
Source organism: Orcinus orca (assembly GCF_937001465.1). Lineage (NCBI taxonomy): Eukaryota > Metazoa > Chordata > Mammalia > Artiodactyla > Delphinidae > Orcinus > Orcinus orca. The sequence goes on along the minus strand of NC_064564.1, from coordinate 70,426,907 downwards.
TACCCAATTCTCTGTCAACCACCTACCACGTCCCCCCTCCCACACCCCCAGGAACAGAGGGTGGTCAAAGGTGCAGGAGGACATATCTGGTATTTTCAAACCTTAGCAAGTCGGGGATTCACTGGGACACTTGTTAAAACAGACTGAAAGCACAACTACAGAGACAGTGTAAAGATCAGTGGTTGCCAGGGGCTGGGGGAGGGGACGTGGAGCACAGAGGATTTTCAGGGCAGGGAAAAGACTCTGTAGGCTACCTTTGTGACGGATGCACATAATTATGCATTTGTCTAAACCCACAGAATGTACACCACCAAGAGTGAACCCTAATGTAAACTATGGACTTTGGGTGATTATGATGTGTCCACGTGGGTTCATCGGTTGTAACAGTGCACCCCTCTGGCGGGGGATGCTGATAATGGGAGGCTGTGCATGTGTGGGTACAGGGGGTGTATGGGAAACCTCTGGACCTTCCTCTCAATTTTGCTGTTAACCTACAACTACTCTAAGAAGCAAGTCTTAAAAAAAAGTCCTTAGGCACTGAGAAAAAGAAAGGCGACTTACGGGTTGCATCTCCAGAACTTCTGATTCTGAAGGTCTGCGGCGAGGCTCAAGCATGTGCTCTTGCTCTAAGGAGCATTAAAAAAATCTCTGTCCCGTGGTATAGGATTAAATTTTGAATCCCTGAAGGAATAAGATTTTGGAAAGGACCCCGCTGACATCTGTTTAGTTAAACCAAAAACCAGACTTGTAATACTATTACTTTCCTTTCAGGCTCCTTAAAATGCAAGTGCTTTGAAGAGAGATATAAAAGGAATCATAATAAAGTTAATCTTTTTTGATCAACTATTTGTGCCAGGCACTTAATATATAGATAACAACAATTATAATCACAATCTACCATAATCATAGCACACACTTATAGAGTGATTACAAAAAGGCAGGCACTACTCTAAGTGCTTTTGGTTACATTAACTCTTGTATCTTCGCAACGACCCTGTGAGGTAGGTACTATTACTATCTCCATCTTACTGACTCAGGAAGGTTTAGTAACTTACACTAGGTCACACAGCTAGTGAAGAGGTGGAGCTGGGACTCATACCTGGGGAGTATGGCTCCTGAGTCCAAGTTATAAAGTACATGTTAGTATCTCTGACCTCATTTAAGCCTTTCAAGGACACTGAAGGGTAGCGACAATCACACCCATTCTACCCGTGGGGATCTAAGGCTCAGCAAAGTTAACTGACTTGCCCCACTCACATTGTTAGCGCGTGGTAGTCTGGCTGCAAAACCTGCGCTGCTTCAGTGTTTCTTTTTTTTTTTTTTTTTCAAAATGAGCCTGGAATCAGAGTTGGAAGCTCTGTCTTAAGTCTGGCTGTTTGACCTCAGCAAAGGAAGCAGCTCTGTGGGAGCCATTCCTCTTGATGAAAATAGGGATAAAATATTTTATTTGCTTCTAATCACAGCCAACCATGGGTAAGCGTAAGAAAAACCTGTAAACCACTTGGTAAACCCGTATGAACTCCATTGTTAAGGTCACTACTGATAACTTTGTGAGGTAGAAACAAAAGGAGATATTCTGCTGCCATGGGAGGATCGTCACCTCAAGGTTTCCTCCTCCCCATCTTTGTGTAAAATTAAATGCTTTAGCATTGACGTGTTGGGGTATAATTAAAAAGCATCTTGTCCATTTCATGGAAACGTCCGCTTGTATTCACTGTGGCATGTGGTCTTTAGAGCCACCAGCAGTAAAGGCCCCATTACCTGACATTTTCCCATTGGACATTAGGCGCAGTGGCCGGGATGGAAGAAACCATAGTATTTTCTGACACAATCACTCTTGAGCAAGATGTGCTTTAAAATTACGAGAACACTTTGAAATGCTAGCTGGAGAGTCTCTGATTAGCAGACTAGTAAATCATGATGACAAAGAACCTGCTGTGTGTAGTGCCGGTGTCTGCTCCTCTAGAACCAGCAATTCTTTCCCTGAACACTCTGAGAGAAAACTCCTCTCCTCCTTCCTCGGGGATGCCACCAACAGAGCAGTGAGTCTGTAACGAGTTGGCAGCTTCGCACACACATACTCAGTGCCTCCAATTTTCTCTGTGTGGCTTTGCATATGCTCTAAATATGCTGAGATGTGACCATTTCCCCTTTGACCTCTGTGAAAACATATAGGTTTAGATTTCAGAACACAGCCAAATAGAGTCTATTTTTAATTCGGGGTTTTTTTTCAAGGGCTAAGTGGAGGCAACATATTGTGTGGATACTAGGAACACCTCTAAAGCCTCTGATACTTGGAGAAAGAACCAGACCACACCACAAAGGCAAACCACACACACTTAATTTCATAGTTCCTCTTTACTAACCCAAATTTGTTCAGCAATGATGGCAATACTAAGAAGAAAATTAAGGTCAGCTTGCATTTGGATAATACGTTACGGTTTTCACAATATTACCTTTTAATGATGGCATTTGATTGTCACAGTTGTTATGTGGGTAGGTGGGGTTTTAATGCCCATTTTATAAAGAAACTGTGGCTGTGGGTGATTAACTTGACCTAAGTCCCCTGGCTAGTATGTGGTAGAGCCAGGAGTGATATTCTGGTCTAGAAGGTACCAGTTCAGTGCTCTACCAGTGTGCACTGCTTTACCTGCCTGAACTTTCTCTGCGGGAGATGGATGTGGCTGAAGCCGAGACGTACTTGAACCGTGAGATAATAACGATACTATCAATGAGACTAAGTGTCTATGTAAGCCCACTATTAGGGGAGCAATGATCCCGACAACAGTAAGATTTTAATGCTCTTACATTGGTTACAGGAAACTGCTTTCTACAGCACATTGTCAATGAAATTAGATCACTTAATATGCAATCTGATATCACCAGCTTTAAAAGGAAGTATGAAAACATTTCAAGTCAACAGCATTTTCCTCCCTAAGGTGATCTGATAACCTAATTACAGGATTATAGCCAATATATACATTACCAGGGTGATTTTTTAAAAAGCACAGATCTAATCTTGTTACCATCCTGCTCGCCTTCTAATGGGTCTGTAGTATCCTCACCACAGGATTAACTCCAAGTACCTTAGCTTGACATGGAAACCATCTATGATATTAGACCCTCCGTACCTCCCACTGACTCCTGCATGCCAACATAAAAAAAGATCCTAAACACACACGCACTACCCTTTGAGCAAGGGGACATTACAGGTCCATGAACCCCTAACAACTATGTGTGAAATTTTCTGCTATGTGCATTTTTTTCCCAAGGAGGGGGTCTAATGCTTTCTCTTTATCTCAGAACATGCATTTTCTCAAAACCACAGATGTAGAGAGGCTAATTCTAAGTCAGAGATGTTTACTGAGAAGCACCTTAAACAAGGCCATTAAAACAAATGGTTCAGTAACACCTCTTAAGAGTAAGAGGAGACAATCCTTGCTCAGCCAGGGAGACCCTGGCCCCTCTTTCCCATCTGACAACTCAAGTCCAGTTCTAGGTTCTCCCTCCCGTCTCTGAACCTGAACTTGGCAAAGAGGGCAGAGATTTCTTGCTCATCCCAATGAGAGAATTAAGGAAAAAGAAAGGGATAGCTTGCACAAAACTGGCTGTAGGACTATGGACATGGGATACTTTGTGAGCAGGCAAGCCTAAAGCTTTCTGAAAGGAGGCGGGACTGCCTCTCACCTGCAGGTTCCCCAACCCATTTCTCCAGTCCCTCCTTGCTGTGTTGGTTTTCTACTGCTGCTGTAACAAATGACCACAAACTTTGTGTCTTCAAACAACACAAACGTATTACCTTACAGTTCTGGAGGTCAGAGGTCCTAAAATCAAAGTGTTGGAAGGGCTGCATGCTATAGGCTGTAGATGAGAATCCAGTTCCTTGCCCCTTCAAGCTTCTAGAGGTAAATCATATTCCTTGCCTTGCAGCCCCGTCCTCCATTTGCAAAGCCAGTAGCATCTTCAAACCTTTCTTAATGTCTCTCTTTGTCTCCCCTCTGTTTTTGTCATCACACCTCCTCTGATTCTGACTCTCTAGCCTCCCTCTTACAAGTACCTCTGTAAGTACACTGGGCCCATCTGGATAATCCAAGATCACTTCCCCATCGCAAGATCTTCAACTTAATCACCTCCGCAAAGTCCCTTTTGCCATGTAAAGTAACATATTCACAGGCTCTAGAGATTAGGGTGTGGCCATCTTTGGGGTCCCCATGATTCTGCACACCACACTCTATTTCAGGGTTGACTCCAGCATTTCTTCCAGGGTTGCACAGGCAAAGAGAAGACTTCCCCTCAAAACTCCATTCAGTCACAGGCTGTTCATTCGTTTAACAAAGATCTGAGAATTTTCTGTGAGCTAGGCACTGTGCTAGATGATGGGGAAAGCATAAACCAAAAAAAGACACTGTTGTTGCTCTCATGAGAGTGTCTAGTCTAGTGGGTGAAAGAGATATTAAAGATACACATTCATGAAGGAGCTTCAAGATGCCAGAGGAGTAAGACGTGGAGATCACCTTCCTCCCCACAAATACATCAGAAATACATCTACATGTGGAACAACTGCTACAGAACACCTACTGAATGCTGGCAGAAGACCTCACACCTCCCCAAAGGCAAGAAACTCCCCACGTACCTGGGTAGGGCAAAAGAAAAAAGAAAAAACAGAGACAAAAGAATAGGGACGGAACCTGCACCACTGGGAAGGAGCTGTGAAGGAGGAAAGGTTCCCACACACTAGGAAGGCCCTTCGCGGGCGGAGACTGCAGGTGGCGGAGGGGGGAAGCTTCAGAGCCACGGAGGAGAGCACAGCAACAGGCGTGCGGAGGGCAAAGCGGGGAGATTCCCGCACAGAGGATCGGTGCCAACCGGCACTCACCAGACCGAGAGGCTTGTCTGCTCACCCGCTGGGGCGGGCGGGGCTGGGAGCTGAGGCTCGGGCTTCGGTCGGATCGCAGGGAGAGGGCTGGGGTTGGCGGCGCGAACACAGCCTGCAGGGGGCTAGTGCGCCACGGATAGCCGGGAGGGAGTCCGGCAAAGTCTGGACCTGCCGAAGAGGCAAGAGACTTTTTCTTCCCTCTTTGTTTCCCGGTGCGCGAGGAGAGGGGATTAAGAGCGCTGCTTAAAGGAGCTCCAGAGACGGGCTAAAAGTGCGGCTAAAAGCGCGCACCCCAGAGACGGGCATGAGACGCTAAGGCTGCTGCTGCCGCCACCGAGAAGCCTGCGTGCGAGCACAGGTCATTCTCCACACCTCCCTTCCGGGGAGCCTCTGCAGCCCGCCCCTGCCAGGGTCCCGGGATCCAGGGACAACTTCCCCGGGAGAACGCACAGCGAGCCTCAGGCTGGTGCAACGTCACGCCGGCCTCTGCCACCGCAGGCTCGATCCGCATCCGTGCCCCTCCCTCCACCTGAGCCAGAAACCGAGAATCAGCGGTTCCTTTAACCCCGACCTGTCTGAGCGGAGAACAGACGCCCTCCAGCGACCTACACGCAGAGGCGGGGCCAAATCCAAAGCTGAGCCCAGGGAGCTGTGCGAACAAAGAAGAGAAAGGGAAATCTCTCCCAGCAGCTTCAGGAGCAGCGGATTAAATCTCCACAATCAACGTGATGTACCCTGCATCTGTGGAATACCTGAATAGACAATGAATCATCCCAAATTGAGAAGGTGGACTTTGGGAGCAACGATATATATATATATTCCCTTTTTCTTTTTGTGAGTGTGTATGTGTATGCTTCTGTGTGTGATTTTGTCTGTATAGCTTTGCTTTTACCATTTGTCCTAGGGTTCTGTCTGGCTTTTTTTGTTTGTTTGTTTTAGTATAGTTTTTATCGCCTGTTATCATTGGTGGATTTGTTTTTTGGTTTGGTTGCTCTCTTCTTTTTTTTTATTACTTAAATAATTTTTTTTCATAATTATTTTTTATTTTAATAACATTATTTTATCTTCTTTCTTTCTCTTTCTTTCTTTCTTTCTTTCTCCTTTCTTTCTTTCTTTCTCTTTCTCTCTTTTTCTCCCTTTTATTCTGAGCCGTGTGGATGACAGACTCTTGGTGCTCCAGCCAGGCATCAGGGCTGTGCCTCTGAGGTAGGAGAGCCAAGTTGAGGACATTGGTCCACCAGAGACCTCCAAGCTCCACGTAACATCAAACGGCGAAAATCTCCCAGAGATCTCCATCTCAACGCCAAGACCCAGCTCCAATCAATGACCAGCAAGCTACAGTGCTGGACACCCTATGCCAAACAACTAGCAAGACAGGAACACAACCCCACCCATTAGCAGACAGGCTGCCTAAAATCATATGGCCACAGACATCCCAAAACACACCACCAGATGTGGACCTGCACACGAGAAAGACAAGATGCAGCCTCATCTACCACACACAAGCACTAGTCCCCTCCACCAGGAAGCCTACACAACCCACTGAACCAACATTAGCCACTAGGGGCAGACACCAGAAACAACGGGAACTACAAACATGCAGCTTGTGAAAAGGAGACCCCAGACACGGTAAGTGAAGCAAAATGAGAAGACAGAAACACACAGCAGAGGAAGGAGCAAGGTAAAAACCCACCAGACCTAAAAAATGAAGAGGAAATAGGCAGTCTACCTGAAAAAGAATTCTGAATAATGATAGTAAAGATGATCCAAAGTCTTGGAAATAGAATAGAGAAAATACAAGAAAAGTTTAACAAAGACCCAGAAGAACTAAAGAGCAAACAAACAGTGATGAAAAACACACTAAATGAAATTTAAAATTCTCTAGAAGGGATCAATAGCAGAATAACTGAGGCAGAAGAACAGATAAGTGACCTGGAAGATAAAACAGTGGAAATAACTACTGCAGAGCTGAATAAAGAAAAAAGAATGAAAAGAATTGAGGACAGTCTCAGAGACATCTGGGACAACATTAAATGCACCAACATTTGAGTTATAGGGGTCCCAGAAGAAGAAGAGAAAAGGAAAGGGACTGAGAAAATATATGAAGAGATTATAGTTGAAAACTTCCCTAATATGGGAAAGGAAATAGTTAATCAAGTCCAGGAAGCACAGAGAGTCCCATACAGGATAAATCCAAGGAGAAACACACTAAGACCCATGTTAATCAAACTATCAAACATTAAATACACAGAACAAATATTAAAAGCAGCAAGGGAAAAACAACAAATAACACACAAGGGAATCCCCATAAGGTTAACAGCTGATCTTTCAGCAGAAACTCTGCAAGCCAGAAGGCAGTGGCAGGACATATTTAAAGCGATGAAGGGGAAAAACCTACAACCAAGATTACTCGACCTAGCAAAGATCTCATTCAGATTTGACGGAGAAATTAAAACCTTTACAGACAAGCAAAAGCTAAGACAATTCAGCACCACCAAACCAGCTTTACAACAAATGCTAAAGGAACTTCTCCAGGCAGGAAACACAAGAGAAGGAAAAGAACTACAATAACAAACCCAAAACAATTAAGAAAATGGGAATAGGAACATACATGTTGATAATTACCTTACATGTAAATGGATTAAGTGCTCCAACCAAAAGACATAGACTGGCTGAATGGATACAAAAACAAGACCTGTGTATATGCTGTCTACAAGAGAGCCACTTCAGACCTAGGGACACATACAGACTGAAAGTGAGGGGATGGAAAAAGATATTCCATGCAAACGGAAATCAAAAGATAGCTGGAGTAACAATTCTCATATCAGACAATATAGACTTTAAAAAAAGGAATATTACAAGAGACAAAGAAGGACACTACATAATCATCAGGGAATCAATCCAAGAAGAAGATATAACAATTTAAATATTTATGAACCCAACATAGGAGCACCTCAATACATAAGGCAAATACTAACAGCCATAAAATCGACAGTAACACAATCATAGCAGGGGACTTAAACACCCCACTGTCACCAATGGACAGATCATCCAAAATGAAAATAAATAAGGAAACACAAGCTTTACATGATACATTAAACAGGATGGACTGAATTGATATTTATAGGACATTCCATACAAAAACAACCGAATACACTTTCTTCTCAAGTGCTCATGGAACATTCTCCAGGATAGATCGTATCTTGGGTCACAAATCAAGCCTTGGTAAATTTAGGAAAATTGAAATCTTATCAAGTATCTTTTCCAACCACAATGCTATGAGACTACATATCAATTACAGGAAAAAAAACTAAAAAAATACAAATACATGGATGCTAAACAATACACTACTTAATAACCGAGAGATCACTGAGGAAATCAAACAGGAAATCAAAAAATACCTAGAAACAAATGACAATGGAGACACGAAGACCCAAAAGCTATGGGATGCAGCAAAAGCAGTTCTAAGAGGGAAGTTTATAGCCATACAATCCTACCTTAAGAAACAAGAAACATCTCAAATAAACAACCTAACCTTACACCTAAAGCAATTAGAGAAAGAACAAAAAAAATCCCAAAGTTAGCAGAAGGAAAGAAATCATAATGATCAGATCAGAAATAAATGAAAAAGAAAGGAAGGAAACGATAGCAAAGATCAATAAAACTAAAAGCTGGTTCTTTAAGAAGATAAACAAAATTGATAAACCATTAGCCAGACTCATCAAGAAGAAAAGAGAGAAGACTCAAATCAATAGAATTAGAAATGAAAAAGGAGAAGTAACAACTGACACTGCAGAAATACAAAGGATTATGAGATTACTACAAGGAACTCTATGCCAATAAAATGGACAACCTGGAAGAAATGGACAAATTCTTAGAAATACACAACCTTCCGAGACTGAACCCGGAAGAAATAGAAAAAATGAACAGACCAATCACAAGCACTGAAATTGAAACTGTGATTAAAAATCTTCCAACAAACAAAAGCCCAGGACCAGATGGCTTCACAGGCGAATTCTATCAAACATTTAGAGAAGAGCTAACACCTATCCTTCTCAAACTCTTCCAAAATATAGCAGAGGGAGGAACACTCCCAAACTCATTCTATGAGGCCACCATCACCCTGATACCAAAACCAGACAAAGATGTCACAAAGAAAGAAAACTACAGGCCAATATCACTGATGAACATAGATGCAAAAATCCTCAACAAAATACTGGCAGACAGAATCCAACAGCAGATTAAAAGGATCATACACCATGATCAAGTGGTGTATTCCAGGAATGCAAGGATTCTTCAATACATGCAAATCAATCAATGTGATAAACCATATTAACAAATTGAAGAAGAAAAACCATATGATCATCTCAATAGATGCAGGGAAAACTTTCGACAAAATTCGACACCCATTTGTGAAAAAACCCTCCAGGAGGTAGGTATAGAGGGAACTTACCTCAACATAATAAAGGCCATATATGACATACCCACAGCCAACATTGTCCTCAATGGTGAAAAACTGAAACCATTTCCACTAAGATCAGGAACAAGACAAGGTTACCCACTGTCACCACTAGTATTCAACATAGTTTTGGAAGTTTTAGCCGCAGCAATCAGAGAAGAAAAAGAAATAAAAGGAATCTAAACTGGAAAAGAAGAAGTAAAGCTGTCACTGTTTGCAGATGACATGATACTATACATAGGGAATCCTAAAGATGCTACCAGAAAACTACTAGAGCTAATCAATGAATTTGGTAAAGTAGCAGGATACATAATTAATGCACAGAAATCTCTTGCATTCCTATACACTCGTGATGAAAAATCTGAAAGTGAAATTAAGAAAACACTCCCATTTTCTATTGCAACAAAAAGAATAAAATATCTAGGAATAAACCTACCTAAGGAGACAAAAGACCTGTATTCAGAAAATTATAAGACACTGATGAAAGAAATTAAAGATGATACAAACAGATGGAGAGATATACCATGTTCTTGGATCGGAAGAATCAACATTGTGAAAATCACTATCCTACCCAAAGCAATCTACAGATTCAATGCAATCCCTATCAAACTACCAATGCCATTTTTCACAGAACTAGAACAAAAAATTCCACAATTTGTATGGAAACACAAAAGACCCCGAACAGCCAAAGCAATCTTGAGAATGAAAAACGGAGCTGGAGGAATCAGGCTCCCTGACTTCAGACTATATTACAAAGCTACAGTAATCAAGACAGTATGGTACGGTCACGAAAACAGACATATAGATCAATGGAACAGGACAGAAAGCCCAGAGATAAACCCAAGCACATATGGTCACCTTATCTTTGATAGGGGAGGCAAGAATATACAGTGGAGATAAGACAGCCTCTTCAATAAGTGGTACTAGGAAAACTGGACAGCTACGTGTAAAAGAATGAAATTAGAACACTCCCTAACACCATACACAAAAATAAACTCAAAATGGATTCAAGACCTAAATGAAAGGCCAGACACTATCAAACTCTTAGAGGAAAACATAGGCAGAACACTCTATGACATAAACCACAGCAAGATCCTTTCTGACCCACCTCCTAGGGAAATGGAAATAAAAACAAAAATAAACAAATGGAACCTAATGAAACTTAAAAGCTTTTGCACAGCAAAGGAAACCATAAACAAGACAAAAAGACAACCCTCAGAATGGGAGAAAATATTTGCCAATGAAGCAACTGACAAAGGATTATTCTCCAAAATATACAAGCAGCTCATGCAGCTCTATATCAAAAAAGCAAACAACCCAATCCAAAAATGGGCAGAAGACCTAAATAGACAGTTCTCCAGAGAAGATATACAGATTGCCAACAAACACATGAAAGGATGCTCAACATCACTAATCATTAGAGAAATGCAAATCAAAACTACAATGAGGTATCATCTCACACCAGTCAGAATGGCCATCATCAAGAAATCTAGAAACAATAAATGCTGGAGAGGGTGTGGAGAAAAGGGAACCTTCTTGCACTGTTGGTGGGAATGTAAATTGATACAGCCACTATGGAGAACAGTCTGGAGTTTCCTTAGAAAACTAAAAATAGAACTACCATACGACCCAGCAATCCCATTACTGGGCATATACCCTGAGAAAACCATAATTCAAAAAGAGTCATGTACCAAAATGTTCACTGCAGCTCTATTTACAATAGCCAGGACATGGAAGCAACCTAGGTGTCCATCAAGACATGAATGGATAAAGAAGATGTGGCACATATATACAATGGAATATTACTCAGCCCTAAAAAGAAACGAAATTGAGTTATCTGTGGTGAGGTGGAGGGACCTAGAGTCTGTCATACAGAGTGAAGTAAGTCAGAAGGAGAAAAACAAATACCATATGCTAACACATATATACAGAATCTAAGAAACAACAACAACAAAAATGTCATGAAGAACCTAGGGGTAAGACGGGAATAAAGACACAGACCTACTAGAGAATGGACTTGAGGATATGGGGAGGGGGAAGGGTAAGCTGTGGCAAAGTGAGAGAGTGGCATGGACATATATACACTACCAAATGTAAAACAGATAGCTAGTGGGAAGCAGTCGCATAGCACAGGGAGATCAGCTTGGTGCACTGTGACCACCTAGAGGGGTGGGATAGGGAGGGTGGGAGGGAGGGAGGCACAAGAGGGAAGAGATATGGGGACATATGTATATGTATAACTGATTCACTTTGTTATAAAGCAGAAACTAACACACCATTGTAAAGCTATTATACTCCAATAAAGATGTTCAAAATAATAATAATAAAATAAAAAATAAAGATACACATTCATAATAGGCAGTGATACAAACAACAGTGTGATGTGACTGAGGCCGAAAGCGGGGTGGGGATCCAGTTTAGAATGGGGGAGTTAGCAGAGGTGTTGCAGGAATGACATGCAGGCTGAGATGTGAAAGGTGAATTGGCAGGTCACGTCAACGGAGTCTGGCTGTATGCCCACCACGTGCCAGGCACTCGTCTACAAATTGGGGATACAGAAGTGACCTGGCCAGAGTCCTTGCCCTCAAGGAATTGACAGTCACATTAGGAGGTCAGGGGAATCGATTTCCAGACATAGAGAAGCAGCAGTTTAGGGACCTGAAAGCAAATCACTGTGGGTAAATTAAGGTGGGCATCACGGAGAACATCGGAATTGGAGGCTGCAAAGATGGGATGAATCTAGGTCTGAGCCTTATCGATCCTGTTAAGGGTTTGATGTGTTTCAATAAGGGAACGGTTATTGTCTAGTTTGAAAAAGTTCACTCTGGCTGCCGTGTGGAGAACAGACTGGAGAGCACATATGAGGAAAAGTGATTAGGAGGCAATGGTCATGGTTCATATCGAGATGTGCATGGCTTAGAGTAGGGTGATCAACAAGACGATGGACAGAAGAGTTGAATTTGAAATACATTTTGGAGGAAAATAAACAGAACTTGCTATGAACTAGAAATGAGGGAGAGAAAAGTACTGAAACACCTCCTGGCGTTTTCCTTGAGCAGTTGAGAGGACTGAGGTTGCTTTACTGAGTTGGGGAGACTGAAGGAGGAACATATTCTGGGGGGAAGATTAAGAGTTCCATTTGAGATGCCAATGAGACATCCAAACGGAGGTGACAAGATACAAGTCTGGAGCTTAGAACAGAGGTTTGGGCTGAAAATTCGAATTTGAGTGTTTTGAGCATATAAATGGTATTGAAAACCAAAGGGCTGGATGAGTAACCTAGGGAGAAAGGGGAGTTCTCTAGAAGGGCCTTGAGCACAGTCAACAGTTAGGTGGAGACAGAGAAAGGAGAACCTTTGGGGGAGATTTAGGAGTGATTACAGGAGTGGGAAGAAAATCAGGAAAACATGGCCTCAGAAAAACTGAGAAAACCACATGAAGAATTTGAAGTGACAACAGTCTCAACAAGTGGCTCTTTCATTTGATAATACGAATGTCACAATTTGGAATGTCTAAAGCTATGCATTAAATTCTCTATTCTTTTCTCATTCATATCACTGATTCATAGTCCAAGTACAGATCTAAAATATTTGACAAAATTATTTGATAAACTCCAGTCAACTTATGCCTTCATTGAAACCATATTTAAAAAATGTTCTATAACTTCAAAAATATTACATTAAAAAAGCAGGATACAAAATACGTACAATAAAATTTGAAAAAGAAAAACTCCAAATGTTTTATACACAACCACAGAGGAAAACAAGACAGGAAGGAAATACATCAAACTGTATGATTATCTCTGGGTTGTGGGATACTGGGTGATTTTTTACTGTCAAGTCTTGTACTTCTCAGATTTTCTAAATTTTGTGTTCCAGGCAGGAATGGAAACGTCCTTCAATGAAAGCACTTTTACTATGTTTATAAATACATTTTGAAGGATGACAAAGGCATGCTTAGGATTTGCTCATTTCTTAAAATCTCGTTTTCTTCTAAGTCAAGGCCTCTAGCTAGAAACCCATGTAACTATTATACTCTTATGAAGTGTAATCATAATGAACTTTATTATGGGAAGGGGAAGAGTTGGGGAAGCTTCTTTCTCTTTTCTGACTGATTGTCAGAGGGAGCAGGAAAGGTCTGACTTGAGGAGAGGGGTACAGTTGTAAGATGCCCCAGGCACTCAAGGCTCACCAGGTGTGTATGTACACCTCTTTCTCTTGCATGCTGCTTTCACAGGATCGGCAGTTACCCCTCTACATGGTGGTTGCATCTCCCCTTTAGGGGAAGAACACATCTCCTTCTGGCTGGTAGGTCCATGCTGCTCCTCCAGGTCCTTACCGGGACAGGCTCAGTGATGACCATACAGCAGCTTTATCTCTAGCTTAGTGTCCTCAACTGGTCACATTTCATTTATCTGCCACCCTCCCTAAGAACCCTCTCTTAGATTTGCCACCATCAGAGCAGCTGACCAACAATTCTCTCGTTCTTTCAGTTTCCCAGAAAATACTACAGTTCACTGCATCCCCCAGCCTGCAGGGGTCATATCACATTCACAGTGGTCTCACTGAAGCCCCGTTTCCTTAGGCTTAAGATGACGGGCAAACCCTCTCCTAATCCCAGTCCCCCCTCAAAGGGGTAAACTCATGACATCAACAACTCTCTCCAAAATTCTTTTTCCAGTCTCCACATTTCACATGGGCCAGCCAAGCTCTTTCACAGACCAGGATGATAACTGCAGTGGTCTGAGACCACCTCCTTTCCCAAGTTCCGCGTGGAGGACTGGCACCCTTTCAGCTTGCACTGTCCTTCACTAATTCACAGGTCCTGCTGCTAAAACGTGGGGCTGTGGTCAGTGGCATCAATTGGTTTCTGTGTTCCTTTCCACCTGTCATAAGACTGCCAGACTCACCATTCTCAGGTGTTTTTTGTTTGTTTTTGTTTTTAAACACCAACTCCCAGCATAAAAACCTTCAATGTTTTTTCACTATCTGCAGAAGTGAACCTCAATTCCTTGCATGGTCTTCAAAAATTTTCTACAATCTACTTCCTGCTAATGCTAACTGCAGTAATACATAAATTTCCAAATTCTAACTTCTGTAAAAAGCACAACCCTGAAATCTGGTGTCTTAATTCTATACACGTTGATTTCTCAATCAGGAATAGTCTTCTATGGTTGTCCCTGATTGGTGCTCTGCTTCCCTCTATTGGTTGGCATCCTGTATCCTTGTGGCTGTGACATCCCCTAGGGTCTCAAAGTCCTCCAAATCCAGCTGGCTGATAGAAGGAGCAGGAATGGTGAAGGAACACCCACTTTCCACTTCTGACTACCTTTGCCAGAAGTCACCGTGCAGGATACTTACCCCAGGTCTGCTACTCAGCCATTCTCCATCCTACTCTGTGTCCTGGAACATTCCCTGTACAACTACATTAAAATACTTCCTATCCTTCTGGCTTCCAGTTGGATTTGGCCAATAGGACGCCTCCACAGAAGATTGACAAGAGGCTGAAGAGTGACATCAGGGTGTCCACTCCCCTCCTTCCCTTACCTCGGGTTTGACTCAGGCTGCTGTGTCCTTCTGAGGGTTACAGCTCCTTTCCTTTCTTGTGGGCCTCTCCAGATAACTCCTATTCTAACTCCTAGAAACTGTACCATTCTCTTCTCTTTCAGGTCTAAAAGAGCTAACGGGGTAGGGTTGGGCTTCATGATACTATACTATCCATTGTAGCTTCCTTATCCACTCCTGCATGTTTGCAAACAGTGTCTTTCTTAAACTCTCTTCAAGTGATCTAATTTGAGTCTGCCATCCATTTGCCATCCAGATCCTCTAGCTAAAGCTAGTGGACCACTCACGGTCCATTAGCAAGGACGAACCACATGGCCTCACCAAGACACAAGGAGGGCTTGCTTTGCAGCTGCTTTCCAATTCCAGCTTTGCTATGGAAGAGGGAACATAAATTCTGGTGGACAGTCTGCTGTCTAGGCCACACAACAGACCCTATTGCCTTCGCACAAATCCACACCTTCCGCCAAACTCTCCTGCTTAAACTTGCCATGTGATTCCTGGTCTCTGCCCACGCTGATCGCCCTGCCTTCAATGTTGTCTCCAGTTTCCCTTGCTCCCCACTGACTCTTCCAGGTCCAGTTCTACCATTAGTCTCTGCACACAGTGTTTGCTCACTCAGCAGCTAGACATGACTACGCCCCTGTCCCAGTATGAGTGGCTTCATACTTTTGGGGTATTGTTATTTTCACGGCTGGAAACTACTTTTCTGATACAATTTCTGCAGCTGACATTTTTGAAAACAAGAATACTGGAGCACCATTATAATGATGTCCTCCGCTGCACCTGCAGAGACCTCCTATGTGGTGAAACTGCCTCATAACAAGGTCATTCTGACACACTAAGCACTCAACCACCTTGGAAGAAGCCCAAGACGGATTCACTTTCTGTTTAATTTTCCCTTACTACTAAGCAGCCTTTATAACAAGATCCCAGTGTATCCACTTGTTGGAAGGAAGATTTGATTCTCTAAACGTGATGGAAAAGGCAGAACAAAGAAAAGGTGTTTTGTGCTCTCTTTTAAATGATCTTCCCCTTATATATATGACTGGCAGTAAGCACGTACTCTCATTGGAATGGAAAAGCATATTCAGCAAACATTTCTCATTAACATAAAAATACTATACTCTTAAGGTATTCAGCAGTGGTAAATTAGGCCCACTTAATTGCCCTTAAAAGAGATATGCCGGGTTTATTCCAGGAATGCAAGGATTCTTCAATACATGCAAATCAATCAATGTGATACACCATATTAACAAATTGAAGGAGAAAAACCATATGATCATCTCAATCGATGCACAGAAAGCTTTCGACAAAATTCACCACCCATTTATGATAAAAACCCTCCAGAAAGTAGGCACAGAGGGAACTTTCCTCAACATGATAAAGTCCATATATGACAAACCCACAGCGAACATCGTCCTCAATGGTGAAAAACTGAAACCATTTCCACTAAGATCAGGAACAAGACAAGGTTGCCCACTATCACCACTATTATTCAACATAGTTTCGGAATTTTTAGCCATAGCAATCAGAGAAGAAAAAGAAATAAAAGGAATCTAAACTGGAAAAGAAGAAGTAAAGCTGTCACTGTTTGCAGATGACATGATACTATACATAGAGAATCCTAAAGATGCTACCAGAAAACTACTAGAGCTAATCAATGAATTTGGTAAAGTAGCAGCATATATAATTAATGCACAGAAACCTCTTGCATTCCTATACACTCATGATGAAAAATCTGAAAGTGAAATTAAGAAAACACTCCCATTTACCACTGCAACAAAAAGAATAAAACATTAAGGAATAAACCTACCTAAGGAGACAAAAGACCTGTATTCAGAAAATTATAAGACACTGATGAAAGAAATTAAAGATGATACAAACAGATGGAGAGATATACCATGTTCTTGGATTGGAAGAATCAACATTGTGAAAATCACTATCCTACCCAAAGCAATCTACAGATTCAATGCAATCCCTATCAAACTACCACTGGCATTTTTCACAGAACTAGAACAAAAAATTCCACAATTTGTATGGAAACACAAAAGACCCCGAACAGCCAAAGCAATCTTGAGAATGAAAAATGGAGCTGGAGGAATTAGGCTCCCTGACTTCAGACTATATTACAAAGCTACAGTAATCAAGACAGTATGGTACGGTCATGAAAACAGACATATAGATCAATGGAACAGGACAGAAAGCCCAGAGATAAACCCAAGCACATATGGTCACCTTATCTTTGATAGGGGAGGCAAGAATATACAGTGGAGATAAGACAGCCTCTTCAATAAGTGGTGCTGGGAAATCTGGACAGCTACGTGTAAAAGAATGAAATTAGAACACTCCCTAACACCATACACAAAAATAAACTGAAAATAGATTAAAGACCTAAATGTAAGGCCAGACACTATCAAACTCTTAGAGGAAAACATAGGCAAACACTCTATGACATAAATCACAGCAAGATCCTTTTTGACCCACCTCCTAGAGAAATGGAAATAAAAACAAAATAAACAAATGGGACCTAATGAAACTTAAAAGCCTTTGCACAGCAAAGGAAACCATAAACAAGACCAAAAGACAACCCTCAGAATGGGAGAAAATATTTGCAAATGAAGCAATTGACAAAGGACTGATCTCCAAAATTTACAAGCAGCTCATGCAGCTCTATATCAAAAAAACAAACAACCCAATCCAAAAACGGGCAGAAGACCTAAACAGACATTTCTCCAAAGAAGATATACATATTTCCAACAAACACACGAGAGAATGCTCAATATCATTAATCATTAGAGAAATGCAAATCAAAACTACAATGAGATATCATCTCACACCAGTCAGAATGGCCATAATCAAAAAATCTATAAACAAACAAACAAACAAAAATCTATAAACAGTAAATGCTGGAGAGGGTGTGGAAAAAATGGAACACTCTTGCACTGTTGGTGGGAATGTAAATTGATACAGCCACTATGGAGAACAGTATGGAGGTTCCTTAAAGAACTAAAAATAGAACTACCATATGACCCAGCAATCCCACTACTGGGCATATAGCCTGAGAAAACCGTAATTCAAAAAGTCATGTACCAAAATGTTCATTGCAGCTCTATTTACAACAGCCAGGACATGGAAGCAACCTAAGTGTCCATCAAGAAATGAATGGATAAAGAAGATGTGGCACATATATACAATGGAATATTACTCAGCCATAAAAAGAAATGAAATTGAGTTATTGGTAGTGAGGTGGAGGGACCTAGAGTCTGTCCTACAGAGTGAAGTAAGTCAGAAAGAGAAAAACAAATACCGTGTGCTAACACATATATATGGAATCTAAGGGAAAAAAAAGGTCATGAAGAACCTAGGGGCAAGATGGGAATAAAGACACAGACCTACTAGAGAATGGATTTGAGGATATGGGGAGGGGGAAGGGTAAGCTGGGATGAAGTGAGAGAGTGGCATGGACATATATACACTACCAAATGTAAAATAGCTAGCTAGTGGGAAGCAGCTACATAGCACAGGGAGATCAGCTCGGTGTTTTGTGACCACCTAGAGGGGTGGGATCGGGAGGGTGGGTGGAGGGAGGGAGGGAGGGAGGGAGGGAGGGAGACGCAAGAGGGAAGAGATATGGGAACATATGTATATGTATAACTGATTCACTTTGTTATAAAGCAGAAACTAACACACCATTTTAAAGCAATTATACTCCAATAAGATGTTAAAAAAAAAACACAAGAAAACAAAAGACAAAATGAGAGTTGTAAAATGATCATACAAGAAAAAAAAAAGAAAGTGATACGCCATCAACCGCACATGAAATATTTGATTTAGGATAGAACAGTATTATGAATGTTGCTATATTAGTCTTTTACAATTATTACAGTGTAGACTGAGACATTCATCATAAATGTGGCACAGTATAATATCCTTAATGCTACCCTACACACTAGGGAAGAAAGTTTCATTTGTTTGTATATTCAAATAAAAATAGTATTTATTTGATACAAATACAAATGTAGATTCAATAAATAAAAATAAGAAAGGATTGAATTTTCATCCTCTGGAATCAAAAAACCCTACCTTACCACAGTCTTGAGTATTATATTTCCTGGTAAGGGGGTGTCGATTTTAAAGGTAAACTATTACATTGGTGCTAAGCACTGTTTTGGGGGGAGCAACACAATGCTTATGGCAGATGTTGCTAGTTGTCCCCAGTATCCCTTCACCCTCCTTGTTTAGTAGTTGTTCTCAATAAGGGTTGATTTTGTCCACCAGGAGACATGGAACAGTGTCTGGAGACAATGTTGGTGGTCACAACTGAGGAGTGCTACTGACATCTATTGTACAGAGGCCAGGGATGCTGCTCCTACAATGCACAGGATGGACCCCACAGCAGAGAGTTATCCAGCTCCAAATGTCAACAGTGCCGAGGCTGAGAACCCCTGTTAGATGCTAACAGAAACTCGAATTGGGTAGTTTGCTTGGTTCTCTTGCAGCTAGGTGTAGTCACGTGTTTAATTTCCAACCATCAAGATGTGAGAGAAAAATGTTTCCAACTCCCAGGTCACACTGTTCACAGGGAGGGGAATGTCTTCTGCAGCTGTGATGGCCGGAGCTGCAGCAGTCCTCCTCATTCGGAAGCTGTACATTGAGGACGACAGAAAAACAAGATAGAAACCTGGGCCCCTGATGACTCGAAGAGGAAGTAAATTACCTCTGACTCTTATGTGAGAGAGAAACGAATTTCAACTTTGCTTAAGTCAGTTATTCACGTTCTTGCTTTTACATGTAACTGAACCTATATTCCAACTGCTTATAAACCTACGATATTATGACCAAGAGCTCTTTACCTGAAAAGTGATGCAGACTCAAAAATATCTCAAACTGAAAGAGAAATGTCTACACAGATAGCATTGTTTAATTAAAAAAATTAAATTGTAGCCCACACTCACCGAGAAAAAGTCAAACAACTCAGCTATAGAAAGTAAAACACAAATGTGCCTTTCTCAATCTTCCTCTTCAGGGTTAACTACTGTCACTTCTTTAGTGTGTATCCTTCCATGTTATCTTTTCTTTACACACTGAAAATACACGCACATGTATATACATTAAAAAATATAAAAATGGGATCCTGCTATTCATGCTCTACTGCACTTTGTTCTTTTCACACAACATCCTTCCATGTCTATCTGTACAGATTCTCATTATTTTTAATAGTTATACAGATTTTCACAGTTTGTATGTAAAAACAACTGTTTTAACTACTCTCCTATTGATAGACATTGAGGTTCTTATTCTCTTTTTTAAATTTAAATTTTAAAAATTTATTTATTTATTTATTTTTGGCTGTGTTGGGTCTTCATCGCTCTAGTTGCATTGAGCCCCCGGGGGCTACTCTTCGTTGCGGTGCGCGGGCTTCTCATTGCGGTGGCTTCTCCTGTTGCGGAGCACGGGCTCTAGGTGCGCGGGCTTCAGTAGTTGTGGCACGCGGGCTTCAGTAGCTGTGGTTTGCGGCCTCCAGAGCGCAGCCTCAGTAGTTGTGGCATACAGGCTCAGTTGCTCTGTGGCATGTGGGATCTTCCCGGACCAGGGGTCAAACCCATGTCCCCTTCATTGGCAGGTGGATTCTTAACCACTGCGCCACCAGGGAAGCCCTCTTACTCTCTCTTTTTAACAGCAAAAAATGCTGTAATGAATGTTCTTGCTCATATAACTTTGCACACTTCTTCCTTGCAAATTTCTGCAGCATCGATTCCTAGAAAAAGAACTGCTGAGTTAAAGGATATGCACATTTATACTTTTGCCGGTACTGCCAAAATGCTCTCCAAAAGAGATTTCATCAGTTTGTACACTCACCAACAGAACAGAAGAATGCACTTGTCATCAACCCTTCACCAACACTGGTACCATTGATATTGTTAATTTTTGCAAATCTTGCTGTTTTAGTTCCCATTTTCCTGACCACTAGCGAAGCAGACCCTCTTTGTGTGTTCATTGTATTATTTGCCTTTAACTTCATAATTTTTTCCTGTTTTATGTTTATACACTAATAACATGCTCAAATATTTTATACCAATTAAACTGCATTTACAAAATAATCGTCCTGGAAACTCTAAAATGAATAAGATTCCATGCCTGCTCTTAGGAGTTTTTATTGTTAAACTTATTAGTTCTCACAGGGCAGAAACTGTAGGTATTCTTCATCATCTACCAAATAGTTCTTCTTTATTCCTTTTTACTATAATAAAAATTTGCACTTCTCTAGATAGCTTTTGAAATTTGAAAGCAGTTTAGAAGAATTTATACCCATATTCACAATTTTTTTTTTTTTTTTTGCAATAACAAATAAGAGATGCACTCCATAATCGGCTGATAGGGACAGGGGATTCTTTTGCAGGAATATATACCAACAGCCTGCCAGGTGTTTGGAGGGTTGAGAAACACACCTGGGCAGAGAGACATATAGAGAAACTGTAAAAGTGCGTGTTTAGGGCTTCCCTGGTGGCACAGTGGTTGGGAGTCTGCCTGCTAATGCAGGGGACACGGGTTCGAGCCCTGGTCTGGGAGGATCCCACATGCCGCGGAGCCCGTGAGCAACTAGGCCCGTGAGTCACAGCTACTGAGCCTGCGCGTCTGGAGCCTGTGCTCCGCAACAAAAGAGGCCGCCATAGTGAGAGGCCCGCGCACCGCGATGAAGAGTGGCCCCCGCTTGCCACAACTAGAGAAAGCGCTCGCACAGAAACGAAGACGCTACACAGAAAAAATAAATTAATTAATTAATAAACTTCTACCCCCAACATCTTCTTTAAAAAAAAAAAAAAAGTGCGTGTTTACCTATCCCTTTAGAATCTTATACTATAGGGTTGAAAAGGACCTTTAGGATTAGCTTCCCTGTGGTGAGAAGCAATCAGGTCTCTTTAGCTGGAATTGTTTTACATTATGGTAGTATCTTTCTTGCCATACTTCTGCTTCATTCCTTTTAGTGGGGAATGAATGAAGCACATCGAGAGCACTTCACCATCCTCCTATCTAGCTGGCATTTTCTTTTTTTCCCACGTGAGTGAAGCCATCT
This sequence comes from Orcinus orca, assembly GCF_937001465.1. Lineage (NCBI taxonomy): Eukaryota > Metazoa > Chordata > Mammalia > Artiodactyla > Delphinidae > Orcinus > Orcinus orca. The sequence goes on along the minus strand of NC_064564.1, from coordinate 70,404,933 downwards.
TTATTTTTTTTATTTTTTAACATCTTTATTGGAGTATAATTGCTTTACAATGGTGTGTTAGTTTCTGCTTTATAACAAAGTGAATCAGTTATACATATACATATTCCCCATATGTCTTCCCTCTTGCATCTCCCTCCCTCCCACCCTCCCTATCCCACCCCTCTAGGCAGTCACAAAGCACCGAGCTGATCTCTCTGTGCTGTGCGGCTGCTTCCCACTAGCTATCTATTTTACGTTTGCAGACCTACTAGAGAATGGACTTGAGGATACGGGGAGGGGGAAGGGTAAGCTGGGACAAAGTGAGAAAGTGGCGTGGATATATATATATAGCTGGCATTTTCTGAGGGTTTATTGTCTGTCTATCTAGGCATTGTCCTAAGTGTGTTAGAGGTATTTTCTCCTTTAGGTGCATTTATGTCAACACACCTTGACAAGGAATGTAAAACTATTACTCCTGATTTACCTAAGATGAAACTGGTTCAGAAAGATAAAGAAGCTTATTCAGAGCCACGCAATGAGGAAGTGACAAAGCTGGCCCTTAACCCCAGATCTGTTAAGCCTGAGTCCATGCTCATAATCATCACATCTGACATCATAACTAGACACAGGAATACAGAGATATCAGCTTTGCCAACTGTGCCTTTCAACTTAGCATACACCCAGCTAAATCCTATGGTTAGTCTAACTACTTGTTTCTTGGCTGTGTGGGCCTATTTCCAAGCAATATCAAGCCAGCTTCTATTCTTTTTATCTGTGCTCTCCATTGACCAGCAAGTTCATGGTTAACTCTCTTTGCCCAGAGGTGTGGAGGTGGGTCAGGGACAAGCCAAGCCTCACTCCTCTAGAGTTCCCACGAGACAGTTTCACAGAACTCTGCCGGTTAGGTACACGGAGACGTGGGCACTCGATTGAAAGGCTTCCTAGATGGGGCCAAAGTAGAAAGGTTTCACTACAATATTGGCATTTTGGAATCTTTAGAAAAGGAATTAGAATCTAGGCTTGTCTATCAGCTTTCCATAGGGCAGGTGTAGGACAAACAACCAACCCCTCTCCACCAAAAGAAACCCTCGAGGAACCTCCACTCTCTTACCCATCCTTCCCAGCCTTGTATTAGCCCCGCTTACTTTGAGAGGATACTAACCGCTGCCCACCTACACCCCTAGCCTCTTATGCTCTTGCTGCATATGAAGACAGACAGACAGACACACACACACACACGCACGCACGCACTGCTGTTGTTGCTGTTTTAGGGAATGGGAGGGGATAATTACAACTCCTTAAGGGAGGCTAAGACATACAGGGACATTTAATATACTTCTGGAACTACCAGTGGTATATAAGATCTTGTTGTTCTATCTTTTATCACCTACTTGAAGAGACTGCAAACCTTTCCTTTTCATTCCACTGACTTCTTCAGTTTTTAAAAGAAGAATGTCTTTAGTTAAGGAGGAGAAATAACCCAGCACCTCTCAGTGCTCCAGTACTGCTGGCAGGGCCATTGGTCACTATTCAGGAGGTAAGGTCTCTGACTTCATGAAACAGGTGGGCTTAATTGCTATACATTTACTCAAATAAAGAGAACAAAAACAGAAATGAAACTTCTTCCTGGGGCAGGGATCACTGGATTTTTTTTTTCCATTTATGCTTCGATTTGTATTAGTCACAATGTTTTTAATAACTAAGTTTCTTGATCTATAAAAAATAGATAAAATGAGAAAAATAATAAATGGTATAGAAGCAGACATATACCATAGTATAAAATAGCTTTGCTTCTTCTTTCAAATCTCTCCCAGTTTAATTTTTTTCCCCTCTTAGTTTAATTTTCATGACAAACTCTTTAAGTAGGCCAGAGGGGACTTTTATGAATGTATTTTTAATATATATATTATATATATAAATATTTTATGTATAATATATATTAAAATATTTTAATATATTTTTATATATTTAATGAATATATATTAATAAAGTATAAAATATATAAAGTATATATTTTATAATTTATTGGAGTATAATTGCTTCACTATGCTGTTAGTTTCTGTTGTCCAACAAAGTGAATCAGCCATATGCATACATATATCCCCATAACCCCTCCCTCTTGAGCCTCCCTCCCACCCTCCGTATCCCACCCCTCTAGGTCGTCACAAAGCACCAAGCTGATCTCCCTGTGCTATGCGGCTGCTTCCCACTAGCTGTCTATTTTACATTCGGTAGTGTGTATATGTCCATGTTACTCTCACTTTGCCCCAGCTTCCCCCTCCCACCTCATGTCCTCAAGTCCATTCTCTATGTCTATGTCTTTATTCCTGCCCTGCCACTAGGTTCATCAGTACCATTTAAAATTTTTTAGATTCCATATATATGCTTTAGTGTACAGTATTTGTTTTTCTCTATGATACTATAATATATACATATCCATACGTATGCTATAGGAATAAATAACACTTATGGAAAAATATATACACATATGTATATATATATATTTTTACAGGAATAAATAATATTTATGGAATAGAGAGGCAAAGCTCAAGGATCCAAGATTTCTGGGACTTCCCTGGTGGCGCAGTGGTTAAGAATCCACCTGCCAATGCAGGGGACACGGGTTCGGGTCCTGATCTGGGAAGACCCCACATGCTGCGGAGCAACAAAGACCGTGCACCACAACTACTGAGCCTGCGCTCTAGAGCCCGCAAGCCACAACTACTAAGTCAGCATGCCTCAACTACTGAAGCCTGCTCCACAGGCTTGTTGCTAGCCCTGTGCTCCACAACAAGAGAAGCCACCACAATGAGAAGCCCATGCACCGCAACAAAGAGTAGCCCCCATTCGCCTCAACTAGAGAAAGCCTGTGTGCAGCAATGAAGACCCAATGCAGCCAAAAATAAATAAATAAATACATAAATTTAAAAAAAAAAAAGGATCCAAGATTTAGAGGGAAGAAAGGGGAAGGCTTATAATTGCTAAATGAGACAGAATCATACATAAAACAAAAATAATTTTACAAACTGAAAATACAGTGATTTCTGTAGATTGACAATGAAAAGCATCATCTGCTAGAGATGTGCTGTCAATCTTCGACCCCTCTTCTATAGGTAGGCCCTAACGCTCCTTATAGAACAGAACCAGCAGCTGTCAGACCAAGGAATGATGGATGCTGACAAAGGATGAAAAAAAATGGCTTCTCTTTAAATTCCTAGGATCAAGCTGTCTTTTCTGAGAGAATGGGGAGTGAAGCTCTCCCTCCTTTCACCATTAAGTTAGTTTAAATGATCGTAACAGTAATTGTTAACAGTGGTATTACTACTTGCTTGGTAGTTCTGCCCATATTTCTGATAAACCACAGAAAAACAATACCAAGAGAGTTTTTAACAAAAAGATCTGAAATGTTAATGCTAGTATTTATCTGATGGGGCTTTAAAATTTGGAATTTAGGTGTTTCCTCAATACAAAAGGATTGGTTCTAAGGATTTAAAGGCCCTAATATAATAATTCCTTTTGTGAGATAGATATGCACATATACTTCTATAATACTGCGTTAGATTCTGCTGTAATTGTTTTAAGTGCTTATTATGTACGGGCCAGGTCAAGTTACTTGCATTAGTGATTTCTCACCATAACCCTATGATCTTCTTCTTATGGATGAATACTGAAATTCAGAAACACTGCACATCTGAAAGATAAATTCTAGGTCATTTTGCACTAAAGACTATGCAATTAAAATGTATAGACAGAAGTAGAGGTTATTCATGAATCTTTCAAGAATCTCAATAATCAGGTTAAAGTTAGGGGATAATCTGAAACATTGTGCACAGTTTCAAGTAGCGATTAAGCATTCTTTGCCCATGTAACCTGTATGTTTCAAGATCTAGGATTACATTGCATTCAAGATGTGATTTTCTCCCTACACATTTTCTCTTTTAGAATCATGGAACCATTTCCAAAATCTTCTGTCTTAGAACCCTGTGCATTTGAACAACAACAAAACCCCAGCCATTGTAGGAGCTCAGGACTTTCCCATCTGCTTGCAGCTCCTTCGATCCATGTCTGATGGCTTTTTCTCCCTTGCCTCTGGGTCCCTCCTATCATGGCCCTTTCAATTACTGTGGTTTTCCTGGTCCCAAAAGCTAGGATCAGCCCCTTCTGCCAGAAAAGCTCCCTACGTCTCTAATAGAAGCACTATCAAAACCCAGCTGGACACCTGGGCTGCAATAAGGATGGAAGGGAAGAGTCCCTGGCCAGCGGGCTGCCGGTCACTGAGGCGAATGTGATGGACTGACAGGGGCCAGTACCTCCCCCTGAATCCCTGAGAAGCTCTGCTGTGGGGTCCTGCCTGCCTAAGATGCTTCTGCATTCACCACAGCTCCGGGTCGCTGGAGAAGCTTCTCCCAGATCCTTTCCATGGCACCACGCCACCACCTATTGTCCCAGGCCCTCTCCCTCCTCTCACCTACAGCTGGATGCTGGGGGTGCAGGACGAGGTCCAGACACAAGTGAAAAGACACATGATTGGAGGTTCCTAGCTCTGCCAAACCAGCTTTTTCACCAAAGGGAGAAAAAGAGAAGAAAAAGCATTCACAGACAACGACTACTGCCCATATTTCATAAGGCCCACCATATTAATGAACAAACACGAACAGACATTTGGGATCAGCAGTACGCAGAAAAATCTGAGTTTGGGACCCCTTCTGCTACAGGGGAGGTTGTGAGACTGAGAAAGTTAATGATATCACTGGGCCTCAATTTCCTGCTCTGTAAAATGAAGGCATTTGACTGGATGATTGCCAAAATTTCTTCCCATCTAAAATTCTATAAGTCTACTTTCTAATTTCACTTATTTTTCAGTCTATGCAGTCACCAACCAGAAGCCACTTGTTTTGCAAGGTTTAACGTATTGCATTCCAACATTTTCTCTCTGCTTTTTTTTTTTTCCCATTACAGTTGCTCCTTAAAAAATACAACCTAAGTGTTAGCATACGGTGTTTGTCTTTCTCTTTCTGACTTACTTCACTCTGTATGACAGACTCTAGGTCTATCCACCTCATTACAAATAACACATATATATGGAATTTAAGAAAAAAAATGTCATGAAGAACCTAGGGGTAAGACAGGAATAAAGACACTGATCTACTAGAGAATGGACTTGAGGATATGGGGAGGGGGAAGGGTAAGCTGTGACAAAGCGAGAGAGAGGCATGGACATATATACACTACCAAACATAAGGTAGATAGCTAGTGGGAAGCAGCCGCATAGCACAGGGAGATCACCTCGGTGCTTTGTGACCGCCTGGAGGGGTGGGATAGGGAGGGTGGGAGGGAGGGAGACGCAAGAGGGAAGAGATATGGGAACATATGTATAACTGATTCACCTTGTTATAAAGCAGAAACTAACACACCATTGTAAAGCAATTATACTCCAATAAAGATGTAAAAAAAAAAATACAACGTAAGTAAATGCATTTTGCCTACTTTAGACTACAACCCTTAAAGTAAGTAAGACTGATACTGAGAAAGGAGAACAGGGTAGTCTTTTCTCACAAGAGAAGCAGGAGGAAGCAACCTTGCTTCACCCATGAGCAATTTCCAGAAGTGCCAGCTGGGTAAAGCTGAAGGTGCTACTTATGTGTTTGGTCTTTTTCTCTTGAACTCAGAGCATCATTAAATTGATTTTGACATTGCCTAAGGTCATAAAAGTTGGTGTCAGAGTTACCGACAGATAAACACCTAGTCTGGGATTCTTCCTATGGGAGCTCGCCACCAGATTCAGGTAACTTTCTGGACCTTCAGGTGATGTGACTGTTCTTAGCAAGTTTCTCAGAACCTCTTGACTTGATCCCAACAAACCAGCCTTCCAGTGGCCCAGCTCAGGATGGATCACGGATGGCCCCAGCTGGTGGATGACCTGCTATTAAAGTGAAAGCGCCTGACCCACAGTCCAGTGCTCGATAGAGGGCTGCTTCCTTCCATCTTTCTTGGTAACAGTTAGAGGAAACTGCGGTGGGTTTCTGCAGCCCAGACCTCCGACCCTATACTCACTCTCTCTCCAACTGTGCTAACCTGTCTGCCATCTACCACAGCACCTCTTTAGGCCCTGCGGTAGCTAACTCTCAGGATGCATATAAGGAAGCAGTTTTCTGTCTAGAAATTTCTGTGTTATGTTCTCTTACATGTTCCTTTAATCTGCTGCAGAAAAGGCCTGGCTGATTCCCGACCTTGTCTTGACTTCCGATGGCCTCCACCTGTGTCCTGACCCACACCTCTAACTTCTGCTCTTCCAGGTCTACTTTGATATGACCTGGACCTGTGCACAATCCTTGCACCCTTCTTCCAGCACGAGTATCCGACACTCGGCTTCAGGCGGCGACGTGGATGTGCTTAGAAACGGCTTGGCTTGTGAAACAGACATACCTGGTATAGTATGTGGCTTCGGGGAAATTTCTGCAGTCTGGCTGGGTAAGAAAATAGCTTTTCCCAAGAGGAGCGGTGTCTCACTGTGAACTGAAGGGAAGGAAAGCAGCCCCAGTCTCTTCAATCAACCACCACCAACCAGGGCTGCTAGACAAAAGTGCAGATGGTCCTGATGCGAAGCACCACAGCCACTCGTACTGATGGGTTTGCATCGTCAAGAAGCGTTAATTTCATGGGAGTGGAACCACCTGCCATCAGCCCTGCAAAATGAGCGTGATTGGAAGTACCTGTGTCTCTAGCCCATGATTTAATGTGGTTGGAATTTAACCACCTGGTAATGGGGAAAAACCCAAACAATATGGAAATTTTTTTTTTTTTTTTTCTTTTTGCAGTACGCGGGCCTCTCACTGTCGTGGCCTCTCCCGTTGCGGAGCACAGGCTCCGGACGCGCAGGCTCAGCGGCCATGGCTCACAGGCCCAGCCGCTCTGCGGCATGTGGGATCTTCCCGGACCGGGGCACAAACCCATGTCCCCTGCATCGGCAGGCGGACTCTCAACCACTGCGCCACCAGGGAAGCCCTTTGGAAATTGTTTTTTTCAAAGATTCAAAAAGGAGCAAGGAAATACAAATCATTCTTATTACACTCAGTGCCTGAGTAGAACACAGCGTACGGCCAGGGCTCCAGCAGCCTCCTCGCCACGTCTTCCCTCCCTGGACCCTTCTCCCTTTTCAACTACTGTTGTCATAGTAGACTTCGCCACAACTTGACCATACTGAGGCCTGATTCCTCACCTGCCATAGGGTTCCCTGATTGGGCTGTTTTTGTAAAGAATGGATAAGGGTAAGGCATTCCTTAGTCTTTATAATCTTAATTATCTTCTTTAATACTATGTTTGGCTATCTAATTATATCATGACCCCAAAACAAAAACAATACATCTAAATCCTCAACCACAGAATCCACAGATGAGAAGAGCAGAGGGAAGCTGATTTTCAGTTCTAGTAGCTGAGAAGAGAGGCCTGAAAGACAGTGCACAGGGGCAGTTCTGGGACTGGGGGGCAAATTTATTCCTTTACCTAACTGGACTAGGGAAACTTCCTCAAGCCATGTATTATACTGGCATGTTTATTGCACAATCTAAGCTGTTTCTAAATTAATCAACTCTTCACATAGCCTTCTAAAGCCAAGTATCAGTTAAGTCATAGATTCCCTTAGGCCAGGGTTTCTCAACCTTGGCACTGCTGACATTTTAGACTGGATAATTCTTTGTTGTGTATGTGGGGTCTGTCCTGTGCATCGTACGATGTTTAGCAGTATCCCTGGCCTCTTCCCACTAGATGCCAGTAGCACTACTTCCTCCAAATGGGACAATCAAAAATGTCTCCAAACATTGGCAAAAGTTCCCCGAGGGGAGGGGGACAAACTTAGCCCTGGTTGAAAACCACAACTTCATCTAAGTGCAAAACTCTCACAATATACACCAAGATAAATCACCTCCCATCTGCTGGTGAAAGTACTGTGTTGATGCTTAATTTGTTGTCTGCGTATATGGTGTCCATGTCAAAAGAATGCCTTGCATGTTAGGTTTATCAAGAACAATGTCTTGAAGTTTCACAGTTGTTTTAATTCATGTTGTGTTGCACCAAGCCAAGTGCAGAACCTAATTACTGAAGCGATTTATAAACAAAAAACCAATGATACAGCAGGACAGGAAAGTGCACTCTGTTCACCTGTGTCATGATCCTGGTCCTTAAAAATGCTGCTGGCGTAGTGTGTGTGTGCAGACGAGCCTGCCCACCCTCCCTGCCTTCCATGTCTACTTGCACACGTACACACAAACAGGGGCTACTGTGGCCCAGAGCAGATGACTCTCCAGTTCTCCAGGGTAAATGGCACAGGAAGTATTTTGGCCATCTGCTCAGAAGAAATGCCCACGTGGAAATGGACACGAAGGGTGTCTCTGGGGCAGATGGCTTGGTCTGCTCACCCCCGTGCGGCCACCAAAGGCACTGGCAACAAGTGCAGTGTGCTGAGAAAGGCTGAGGACCCAGAAACTTGCAACTTAAGCTCCAGCTCTGCTTCTTGACTCAGCACATTCTTGGCTAGAGATAAGTATTTGGGCTTTTACTTCCTTACATGTTAATGAACAGTTTTATCAGAGGCATTTCCAACTCTTAACAGTTTAAGTTTCTAAGAATATAATGCAGACAAATGTCACTCCCACCCACCCCACAATCCTTCTCCTTCTAAATTCATCATTCCTGTTATTTCCATCTCGAGTGATGACGAGTATTCTCAATTCAACAGAAACTGCAAAAATGCACAAGATATCCAATTACTTTCAAGAAAAAGGACTAATCCTGTCATCGGAGGTGATGACCTTGTTCCTATGTTTTTGCCCAAGATTAAATCTCTGTGGATAGCTAGTGTTCCATTTCCAAAGAACTACTAAAAAGGTCCATTCTAGTTAACCCAAACTGTGTGCTGAAAGATGGAAAATACCAGTCCCATGGCGCATATGAAGTCACCAGAGTATTTATAGCCCTTGATTCCAACCTAGGGATCACTTGACTCTATACCCCATGGAGAGATTTTCCATAAATCATTTCCTTCTTCCAGACATGCTTCATAAACGTGACCTGCTTCTGTAAACACTGAAGAAATCACATGGCAAATGGTACTGTGGGAGATGCATAATAATACAGGAAATGATGGACACCATCTGTACTATCTCCAGCAGCGAGATCAACATTTGCTTTTCAAAACTGTGTTCAAAGATTGAAAAGTAATATGGCTCATGTTACTACTGTAACATGAAACAGTAGATCTTTGAACACATGAGCCATATTTGCTTTTTAATCACATGGAATAATATCAGAAGCCCAGTTTCATGCTCACACCTTGTAAAATGATCTCTTATCTATGTAAATTTATTACAGAAAGATTTAGGTCCTGGAGATATGTTTATTACTCTTATTGATTGGAGGGAGGGAGTTAAATAGAAGCGAGAGGGGAAAGAGAGGAGGAAAAAGAAATACAGACAGGAGATAGTCTACACCTCAGGACCCCTACACCAAGGTCTACTGACAGTCTCAGACAGACATGATAAAGGGATGGAAAAGTGCTCTAGGTACACAGAGGAAGACGCTGTTAAATTATATTAAGATCAACCCCTAAATATGTCCATGTCCTAACCCCTAGAACCTATGAAACCTAAGAGAATGTTACCTTAGAAGGCAAAATTTTACCCTACAAGGTTGCAGATGCAATTAAGGATGCTAATCAGTTGAACTTGAGATGGTGAGATTGTCCTGAATTATGCAGATGGGCTCAATGTAGTAAATGTGGGTCCTCAAAAGTGAAAGAAGAAGAGGCAAAAGAGAGGGTGAGTGAGATGTAAAAAGGACTCAGCTGCCATTGCTGGCTTTGAAGATGGAGGAAGGGGCCACAAACCAAAAAATATAAGTGGCCTCTAGAAGCTGGAAAAGGCAAGGAAATGGATTCTCCTCTAAAGCTTCCAGAAGGGAATGCAGCCCTTTGGGACACCTTGATTTGAGCTCAGTGAGATGGTACTGGATATCTACCATACAGAACTGTAAGATAATAAATTTGTGCTGTTTTAAGCCACTAAGATTGTGGAAATTTATTGCAGCAGGGAAACTAATGCATGTATTAATTTTAAAACACTCTCAATACTTTTAGGTCCTGTCTACCTGAGGCACCCCACCTTTTCATCCACCAGCCCCCAAAAGATGGATCTATTTATAAACAAAATGTTCTACTGGGACCTGTCTGGAATGGTTTATCTTTTTTTTTTTTTTAAGGCAGAAGTCACACGCTGGCAGCACACAGTAAGTTTAAACACACTGAAGTCAGACCAAGGGGACTGATTGTTGGCTGACTATCTCTTTCTTTAAACTCAATACTTACAAAATTATTTCCAAGGCATTCTTCACAGCTAATTTGCACTGGGCTAAAATTAAGGAGATGGGTTTATATCTCTATAGTACCAGTGAATGGCAGAAAACAGGCTCTAAATGACCATTTGTTGAATGAATGAATATATGGGTGACAGGTTTGACATGGAAGAGTATACATCTGGCCTTCCGGATGGGAGACGGTCTCTACAGGACCTCTGTGGACTAGAGATGACCAAGGATGGACCCAATAGGAACACAGCACTCTGGTCTTTCTCCTTTTCTTTCCATGAGACCACTTCTATATCTTAGTCTCTGGTTATGTCATGATTCCCCTAGGCTTGAAGAGCAAGTGGGGTAGGGTCAGAGTGCCATGTTTATACACACTTATTTTAAGCTTATACACACTTCAGTTTATTTCCTTACAAGATTGTCTTGTAAGTCTCATGACAGGCTTTTGATCATTTTCTGGTGTACTCATTTTCCCTGGACCATAGAAAAAGGGGGAAATCTCCACTTTTTCCCATAGAGGATTAATCTTTTTAAACCCATAGAGTCATTTGAGTCTCTAATCCACAGGGTATTTAAGAAAGGGCAGGAAAGAATGCAAGATATTATCACCTTTGCACCAAAGGAAAACTAGCACAGACTTTCTTAAAGCAGTTGAGAAGTAAAATGTAACCTCCTGCCCACCTTTCACCTTCTTCACTTTCACTTTTCTATAGCATCCTGCATGCACTTAGTAAAGCAATTGCTGCAGGGGATGATCACAGAATCAAAACCAAACAAAACAACATTAAAAACCTGAGCAACTTAAAGGGCATTTGCTTGTCATCCACATCCTCAATTTTACAAATGAAGAAATAGAAGATCAAATATAATACAAAATTACATTCAAAAGTAAAACTGAGGGCTTCCCTGGTGGCGCAGTGGTTGAGAGTCTGCCTGCCGATGCAGGGGACGCGGGTTCGTGCCCCGGTCCGGGAAGATCCCACATGCCGCGGAGCGGCTGGGCCCGTGAGCCATGGCCACTGAGCCTGCGCGTCCGGAGCCTGTGCTCCGCAGCGGGAGAGGCCACAACAGCAAGAGGCCCGCGTACCGTAAAAAAAAAAAAAAAAAGTAAAACTGAGATCAATAAACAAAGAATTTCAGGTGGAAAAAATATGTTCCCCCTCCTTTTTTCCCCCAAAACACAATTTCTGAGGAGAACGAATTCAACAACTTGCCTACCCCAGAATAGCTTGCGAAAGGCATTAAACCTTAGGATAATTTCCACACAGATTACTCTAGTATGGGGGAAAGATCAGCAGGCCTACAGGAAGAAATTCTAAAAATTGTCCCAAACTATAAGGAAATAATACAATTATCCTGTCCATCTGAACTGATACCGAATCTAAATTAAACAATATTTTATGGAAAACATGGTTTTATTATTTTCAAGTACTTAAGAGTATCTCAAAAAGAGAACTGTGTTTCCAGTGACTGCCTTTTCATTGTCTGCTTAAATCAATTTTACAAAAATGTCAATATCCAATTAAGGTTTACAAAAAAACTTTTAATAAAACTAGAGTCAGGAAGAAACTTTCTTAATATGAAAAATAATTATTGAGCTACGTGACAACATTATACTATTGGAAGCACTAGAGTGACACTTCCCAAATGCATTTGACCAAGGGATTTGCATTTACGTATCTATTAATAATGTGTGTGTGCCAAAGAATGCACTCTGAGAAACAGTGCAAGAGCCATTTGCCCTTTAAAATCATGAACAAGACAAGGCTGTCCTTTTATCATGAAGATTCTTTGATACTATTCTGGAAGATCAAGCTAGTAAAATAAGACAAGAAAACCAAATACAAAATGCTGGTTACAAGGAGAAAACTTATAATTCACAGATGATATGATTATTACCTGTAATACTCAAGAATCAATCATGGACCTAGTGGAATAGTTTTAAAAGATCGAGTTGGCACTTTATAAAATATACGCACATGAATCAAGATCTTATACATTTCTAGTTAGAAAATGCAATGGGAAAAAAAAAAGAATCCTATTCACAGTAGGAATAAAAAAATCCCAAAACAGTAACCAAAAAATCCCACATAAATTACTCAGAGTATATTTAAGCAAAAAGAGGTACAAAATCTTTGAATAAAAATTTACTGAGGAGCAGAAAAGACAATAAATATATAGACACTTCATTCTTGGAAGAATAAAGATGCTACTTCTCCCTAAATTCATTAATAAGTTTAATTGTAACAAATATCACAATAGAAATCTTTTTAGAGGAAATGACCTTAGAAGTCAAAAGTTGAATTAAAGGGATAAATATAAAAACATCAATCAGGAAATTTTTGAAAATTAAAAATACCATGGGAGGTCTTACATTATGAATATTATAATTAAAACAAGGCATTACTAGTACAAAATTAAGAAATGAAAGCAAAGACAAAAGTTTTAGGGGAAATATCAAGAAATCTGACTTTATAAATCTTGAGTTAAAGAAAATTAAAAGCCTAATCTAAAACCAGAAAAACACTGGCAACAAAATTGCAAGCCTTTCATATATAAGTAGCTCTTAAAACAGATAATCCTCAAAAGAAGACATACAAGCGAATAAAAATCATCTGAAAAAAATGGTCAAACTTACTAGTGATAAAAATAAACGCAAATTAAAATGAAAATTAGGGCATTTTTCACCTATCCTGTTGGCAAAGATTTTTGAAAAGAATCGTGCTCAGTGTTGGTGAGGACCTGGGAAAATATGCGCTCCCCTGATCAGCTAGAGGGAGTCTAAAGTGGGATAACTTTTGGAAAGGTAATTCAGTAATAGTGCTAAGATGTCCAGACAGTTTAACTTGGTTCATGAGGCCAGGGGCCAAGTCCCTTGTATTCCCTGCTGTATTCCTGCTGCCTAACACCAGTAGGTGCCCAGATTTATCTACTGAGTAAGAACACATGAGGAGATAGGTATCCTAAGGCCTTGGAAAGCTGAGAACAAAGATGCTATCCTGCCTGGGCCATTGGGTGCTGAATGCTCTCTGGTCATTTGAGTTTCTAATCCACAGGGTATTAGAAATCAAAATCACTCAAGGTAGTTTTGCTGAGGATGAGTCTGGGTCAATAAGTAGGAAGAGTGTGGATGGTTGTAATGTTTGCTATTCAAGAGTAGATTGCTAAATTCCTCCTTCATGGGGCTGGAAGCCTGAAGGTAAAAGGTTATGGCCTGGTGCCTCGCGTTTGGCCAGACTCTCCCTTGGGCACCAAGCACTGTGTGTGTCCCTGAAAGGATTCTGAGGTCCAAGGGATGCTCCACTGGCATATGCTCCATCTGCTGCTGCTCTGTGCAGCCACTTGTCTTCTGGCAGGATATCTTTCCCTTGGCTAGAGCACCCAGGAGCTTTCTCATACTGTGTAGCTTCTTCCCACCCATTTGTAAACTTGCCTGAAACATTCCAGAACCTCCGTAATCCAAATAAATAAATAGCAATACATATGCCAATGGAAGTATTCAATATGCTTTTAAAAGCCTGCTTACAAATTAAATGAATGAATAACAAGCGTGGTGATGAACATCAAGGTAGCTTAGGTAGGCATATTCCAGATTTTGAAAGGAAATGGAAACTTAGGACATTTTTATACGTAAAACTCCCTTGAGAAACAGGATTTCATCTTACCAAGCAAAATTTCAGAAGACTTCATCCTTTGATTTTGTTCACAAGTGCAACTTCACTGCTTCAAAATCTCTTTTGTACTTACAATTTTAAGACACCCTAATTTATATGACAGTTATATCCAAATTAAATGTTCCATAGAACAGAGGAGGGGAGGGAATGGTGGAATAGATTTGCTTTCAAGTTTCAAATAATTAAGTTAAAAATAAGGAAATGATCTTGGGGGAGGACCGTGCTGATCGTGCTGCTTAGTTTTTCCATGATTTTCTTGAAAATGCATGTAACGCAAAGCTGGACTTCCCTGCCCATCCCCACTTCTCCCCTCCTGCTGTCTTCCATGACACATCCTCACCCCATTCTACTGCACTCTGTGTCCTTGGAAAGAATGACTTTTCATTTCCTCAGGAGAATTCCACTGGCCCAGGACGAGCAGCTAGAACACTTAGAGGCAGAGACAAATGAGGAGAAAGGGCTCTTGAAACACTATCCAGTTACCTCAGACTATTTCAGACCCTGGGTGATGGTAAAGCTACAACAGAAGACCTCAAATTTTTATTTAATATGCTGGAAAGGAAAGAAAACATTTCCCCTTTCTGGATGCAGTCTTTTATTTTTTTTCAGGTTTCTTTAATGGACAAAAGTTAGATTTCCTTGTGCCACTGAATCCCACTGCTTTTCGAAAACAACCTGTCAATAGTAGGAACTACCATCAAGAGAGGACAGAGTCTCAAGCTCCTTGGAATTCCAAATTCGAGCAGGGTCCCAGTGTGGAGAAGGGGGCACTAATATCTGTTGCTTCACTAAGAGCTGCGTTCTGCCGGGTCTGCCAGGTCCTTGCTCTCAAGCGGCTTAAGTTCCATTGTGGGTGAGTGGGGATCCAGCAACAAGAGTAGAGATTTAACATTTGTACAGCCAACTACCATCTTCCAAGTGCCTTCTCATACATCCTCAGATCTAATGCTCAAACCACACTGTGGTACTCCTGGGCGCAGACATTCATTGTCTTGCACGAGGCTGAGTTCAGATACGGCAGAGCCAGCCTGACTGCCCGGCCACACCCCTTCTCATCCGTGGCTGGTGAGGAAGGCAGGCAGGAAGACCCAAGGGCCGGCACTCTCATCACTGCCTGTTTTCGGGTCCTGAGTGCAGCTTTAAAGTCTGCACTCCTCCACGATTTTGTGAGGGACGGAGCTGCTTTTAAAACTGCTAAGTTATGATTCCCTCTCCCTCCCTCTGAAACAGCAAACCTGAAAAAATCATGGATCCTGTTTCTTTGCAAACTTTTGTAACTTTATGTTACAAACTGTATGTTTGTAACATAAAGTTACAAAAAAAAAAAGGGTGTTTACTATGCTGCTGGGCCAAAGAAACAGACTGCCAACCAAATCCCAATCCCCCTGACAATTACTGGCATCCATCTAGGGCAGCCTTTAATGGGGCCAACATCCGGAAAGAAGAGAACCTTTATATGACAGGGATGGGAGACGAATGCCTTTTAAAATTCATTGCTGAAGCTCTTCCCTATGTGGCCGATCATAAACAGTCTGTGGACCACAGACTAGGGGACTTGACGATGCCATGTCATGAACAGCCGATTTTCAAACACCCATATGGTGACCCATGACACAGACAATCACTATCACCTTTGAACAGAAAAAGCCAGAAGCGAACTGAGCTCTTTCAAAGTGTTCTTCCCATGATCTGCACATTCAAAGCCCAAATTCTACCCACTTCTTCCCCGCCTCCCTCCCCCCAAAATATCTCACCTCTAACTGCAGATCTGGAACTGTAGGCTCAAGAACATATCTCTCTGGAAAGTCTACAACAATTTTAGAATTAAGAAGAAAAAAGTGATACATTTCTTCAATGCTATGTGTCAGGCACTGTGTGGGCCCTACGGATGTCAAGATGATTGGGCAAGGCCCCTGCTCTCCAGCTGCTCCCAGAGCAGTTGGCAGGACATAACTTCAAACGATTATTACAAAACAAAGTCATCCATGATAACAGAGTTAAGGGCAGGAGGCCTGGGAAGCAGTGACAAACAGTCACTACCTGGGAGCATGGGCAAGGGCCCTGAGAGAGCTGTTTCTGGAATGCAGCCAGTCTGCAGTGACCAGCATGGGCAGAGAGGTACAGGGATGGACTCATTCAGTGTGCCTTGAGTCTGGTGTGTGTTGAAGGCAATGGCAGAAGATGGGTTAAGACACACCCAGTGCAGGGAGGACTGCAAACGATTCGTATGTTGTGCTGTGGAGTGTGGGTTTTCCCTGTAGGTAACAGAAGGCCAGCGGAAGATCATAAGGGAATGACTTGGCCAGCTTTGTTTATTTCAGGAACCTGACACTCTGGAGGAGAGGGTATTAGGAGGTAATATCAAAATGTGGGTGTTCCTTAGTCTGGGGGCCTCTCTGTTCCATCTGTCTCACTAATTCCTGTGAATCAACAGCTTGACAAACTGAAGCAGAACCTGGACTTCTCCCCAGTGTCCCCAATCCACACTTCCAACTACCTACTTGATTCTCCCCTTCGATGGCTCACTGACACCCCCAAAGTGACAGGTCCAAATTGGAGACCTTGAGTTTCCCTCACAAACCTTTCCCCACACCATTCCTTTCCATCTTGATAAATGGCCACGAAATCCACCCAAGTGCTCAAGTTAGAATGCTGGGCTCATCAGTCATGCCTGTCACCTCACCCCCACATGCAACCATGCGTCAGCCCAGTCCATCCTAACTCTGAAATATACCTTGAACTTCTTTCCTTTCCTTCTTCCTCTTCCTAGCCTACACCCTTAGCTTAGGCCACCGCCTCCTTCTCTAAGCCAGGGCTTCTCCGATTAGCACCACTGACGTTTGGGGCCAGACGGTAGCTTTGTGGGATTGTCCTGTGCATTGTAGGACGTGTAGCAGCATCCCTGGGCTCTAGCTGCCCAGGAGCACCCCCTGCCCACAGTTGTGACAACACTGTCTAATGACCCTGGGGGACAAAACCAGCCCCAGTTGAAAGCCACGGCTCTCAGCTCAGGCTGCCTCTCTCTTCCATGCTGGGGACGCTCCATCACACTGGGCTCTCCTTCAGGTCCTTGAATCCACCCACTCCTTCCTGCCTCCAAGGCTCAGCAGATGCTGTTCTATCAAGAAAGCTCTCAATTCCACTCTTCTGTCAGCCGGCCCCTTCTCAAGCTTGTGATCCCAGACCTGTGTCACCTCCTTAGGCTGCCTTGAATACCTCGCCTAAAAGGTAGCAGTACTGCCTGTGTTTATTTTCTTCATAACACTTTTAAAGGTAGTAGTAATTTTATTATGCTTAGTTTTTCAGGTCTGTCTCTACCACAACAATGAAAGCAGGGCCAGGATTATGTCTGTCTTGGCCTCTGTCCTACCTCCAAGGTCTAGCTCAGTGCCAAGCTAAACAAATATTCACCAACTAAATAACTGAGTGAACGCATGGACGTACAATTAGACGTATGTCGTACAGCCCAGGCACTGACCACACCCTTAAAATTGACAAAGCCACAATATGAAAAATTAGCTCAGGAGAACTAGAATGTCACCTAGACAGCCTATATTTCAATAACCAAATGCACCCTGATCCATAATGCAAAGCAGATGGCAGCACATCTTGGATGAAGAGAAAGCACTTGCATAAAAGTAACAGTAGTTCCATCTTCTCTCCACCGGGAAATAAGTACAGTTAGACCTTCTAATTGAACCCAATTCCATATAATTCCTTATATTCCTTATAATTGGACCCAATTTATATCTCTGGGTGTCTACATGTATATATGTCTCAGGAATTGAGCAAAATCAATTCAGGAGGACAAAGGACCTTAATATTACAGTCCCCAGGGACCACACCAACCTCTTTTTCTTCTCTCCCTAGTGCTATGTGTCTCAGGGGTGATGGCTCTCATGCAGAGGGCGAACCATCTCATCTTCCTTTCATAACAAAAGTCTCAGATGCAGTGAACTGAACTCACCAGAAAAGACAGGTGGGCCATCTGGGGGAATCTGACTCCCATAGGGGAAAATAACTTCTAACTTGGGTCACCCTTCGACCCAGTGCTTCCTTTATCAGGTCTTTTCAGCTACTGAGTAGATTATTAGTGAGTTATTACCCCCCTGTGACAGTCTACCGAATAGTTAGCTTTTAAAACATGTTCTCCTAATTTGACAGTTCAGAATATGTCACCCACTCCAAGTAGATCTCATCCCTTCCTGACAATTTTGAGTTCTGTGGTCAAGAATAATTTTTGAAGTTATGACTTTATTCGTCATTTTATTTCCAGTGTTCTGCTCAGTGCCCAAGGAATCGATTTGTTTTTCATTTCAAAATGACTATGCACTTTCCAGAAAAAAGTATTCTTGAGGCTATAGTTCAGATTCTATATTCAGAGGTGAGACACTCTGGAGGAGACAAGTTGGCTTCTGAACCACTAAATTAGGGAAATCATGCTCTAAAATTGTTTATTTCCATTCATTTTTCCCTTTCCAAAGATGGCTGGGTTTATCTGTGCCACTGGCCCCCATTATTCTACTGGATAATTGAGAATTTTCCATTTTAACGTCATAGGCACCACAGTATTCAGAGGAGAATGTACTGGTTAGGGTCTGACAGACCCTAGAGAGAGACAATCAGGGTGAAAATCCCAGCTTTATTCTGCCACTTACTGGTTGTGTGCCCCGGAGCAGGTTAACTTAACCTCTCTGTACCTCAGTTTTCTCATCTGTAAAATGGGAGTAATAGTACTACTTCATAGGGTACTTATAAGAGTAAATGAGTTAATAATTCTAAGTGCTTAGAATGGTGCCTAGAACATGCTAAGCACTTAATAAATGTTAGTTCTTATTACTAGCATAGCTTTTAAAATGCTTCCAACTGGTAATAATTATGCTTTGATTTGCTGAATTAATAGATTTCTGGCTAGAATAAACCCACTGGAGTCTGAAAAATAAGATGCTTCCAGCAACCAAAGATTCTAACTTCATAAAACATCAAAAGTCCTGAATAAGCACATGGCATATGTCTTATTAGTGTCTATTAAGTAGATATAAGCCGAGAATCTAACACACATTGCCTGTCATCTTTTTTGGAATCCAGAATGAAGAATTCCAGAATTTTAAATATCTATGATCTTATGCAACATCTTAAAAGCCACCTTTAAAAATCCTTGTTAAGTATCCAGGAGAGGGAAGAGGGGTGGTAGTGATAAAAATGGTCAAGCCCTGAGCATTGGGACAGGAGACTGCTGACCAGATCAGAACCCGCTGGCCAAGCTGCAGGGAGGCGTGCAGATGACCCGCGGATATTAACCCTTTTAACTTGAAAACAAAAGCACCCTTGTGCCCTGAGAACAGGTGGTCCAGCTCAGACGCTACAGAAACACTGGAAACCCCAGCTTCCCAGCCCGTCATGAACACCAAATGCAACAATGCAGTGGTTCTTATTGCCCCCAAAGGAAACTGTGCAGCAAGTTTAGCGTGTAGCATATTATCCCCTGGAGTCAGTGTTTAGGGGGCTTTCCATGGTTAACCAGGATGCAGAAGCATGGCAAACCTGGGTGGCTTAACATACAGATGCTCCCTCCGAAGTGAATGCTAAACGAGGTCACTGAGAAATGAACAGCTCAGGGAACCACCCTGGAGGCGGGGGTGGGTTGGCTTCTCTTCCTCTTCAGAAGCTGCTCAGAGTTTTTGCTTAATTACCTGCCACTTCTTTCTTAAAAGTCATCAAGGCAGATTTGAAATCATTTGCTTTAGGGCTTTTCAAGGAAGAAGACAAGCACAGGTGATCTTCTATGGAAGCTGAGGGATCTGGAGGGAAGATCTGTACAAAGGGGTGGGTGGCAATGGTAAATGATTATACATGCTTCTAAACTGAACGAGATTATTTAAAAACTCCAGCTCTCTGAATGGTGCAGCTCATCTCCTTGCTGCCTAATTTTCAAAGCACAAAGGCAGCCCACCATTAGAAGCACATCTTTCTCTCTTATTTCCGAAGCCACTGCTGCTGGGAAGGAAACACTTCTTCCAGCTCTGTCTACTCTCTGATGCCCAGGCCAGACCAGAGCCAGCTTCAGGATGCTAAGTGACAACACTTCTCCCCGTAAGCCCAGTGCTGGGGGAGGAAGCGACACTGGCTGCCGTGCTCAGTTCTAACAGAACTAAAATCTGATTGGAAATCAGAGGCTGAGGGATTCTGCTTTTGCTAATACAACAGTCACTTCACTCCTTGGCATTCCACTTTTCCCAGGATGTGTTCACATCTGTTAAATTGTTTGACCCTCACAGAGCTGTGAGCAAGTATTAATCACATGTCATCAATGAGAAAAATTAAGATTCAGATCAATTAAGGAAAATGCCTACGATGATACAACCAGTATCTAAAAGAGCTGGGGCTTCCCTGGTGGCGCAGTGGTTAAGAATCCGCCTGCCAATGCAGGAGACAAGGGTTCGAGCCCTGGTCTGGGGAGATCCCACATGCCGCGGAGCAACTAAGCGCGTGTGCCGCAACTACTGAGCTCACGCGCCACAACTACTGAAGCCCGCGTGCCTAGAGCCCGTGCTCTACAGCAAGAGAAGCCACCCCAATGAGAAGCCTGTGTACCACAACAAAGAGTAGCCCCCTCTCACCGCAACCAGAGAAAAGCCCGCGTTCAACAACGAAGACCCAACGCATCCAAAAATTAAATAAATAAAAAATAAAACAAAAGAGCTGGACTCACATCTACCCTCCACTTAAAAGGGTAGTTGAGTTTGGCTGAAAAACCTTGTCACTGCTAAAATTCTGATAATTCTTTGTTGTGGGCTCTGCCCTGGGCATTGTAGGATGCAGCACTGCTGGCCTCTACTTCCTAGATGCCAACGGCACCACGCCCCCAGTTTTGACAACCAAAATGTATCCAGACATTGCCAAATGTTCCCTGGGCACTGGTTGAGAACCACTGGGTTAGGGTGTTTTGGATTAAGGTGAATTAGGAATAACACTTGGAATGCCAAAGCATCACTCTTCCTATAGACCAATGTAGTTGCTATTGATGACGAGGGCTGCGTAATGCAAAGACAAAGCTGTCTCTGTTAAGCTACAGAGTGTAGCTCCCCCAGGGCAGAAAGCAAGGGTCTTATTTCTGGAAGTCGTGGCTTTCTAGAGTCTGAAGGGAAGGAAGAGCAGTCAGGGCTTGGGACACATGCTAACCCTTCCCCCCACCCCTTCTTCCCATCTTAAAATGTTACTTATTCAATATTTGAACAGGCAAAACATTCATATGGTTCAAAATTAAATAGCCATTAAATGTATATACAGAAAAGCTTCCCCTGACTCAAGATTCCCGCCACCCATGTTTCCCTAGAGGCAGTCAATGTTGATAGCTGCCTGCGTATCTGTCAGAGACGTTTTATAAAAGAGCTTGTGTTTAAATAAATGCTTCCTCTTAGTTCAAAGTATCGCTGAGTCATGACTTCACTCATGTTTAAAAAGTCATAAGGGACATGTTCTCTTGCCATGTGGTAAGAGGCAGGCATCATCCTCCCACCTGGTCCCTGCCTGCCTCCACTGAGAGGAACACTGACTGAGACAGTGGATTTACATGACAACATAGGTCTTAAAAAACAAAACAAAATGAAAACAACCTGGGGAATTTGGATCAAGGACCCTGTTTGTATCCAGAGTGGTCAGTTTCCTACTAGGTCATGCTGAGTGCTCTCATCACGTGTGCCCGTCCTGGCGGAAGTTGGTTAACAAGATTCAGACCACACCTGAAGTCAGGGTGTTGGTGCCAAAGGTGGGCCCTCCAGACCTCAAGTAGCCTGTGGTAGTCATCAACACCAGAATCTCCTAGGGGAGCCTGTTGTGGGTAGGCCCAGGATGGAAGGAGGAGTAGAGGAGGGAGGATGACAAGCCTGGAATGACACCTTTGGGATGGAGAGGTGAAAGAGGGAGGAAAGCAAGTGACAGGACTAAAAATTTCCCACACCTATCCACAGCCAGCCGACTGGGAAACACTGATCGCTTCCGATGGACAAGTCACCAATTAGGACATCATATGCCTGGACCTTTTCATCATCTTCCTGACAAAGAATTGCTAAGGGACCTGGGATAAGCCATTGAACTACGCTGACATGTTTGTTTTGGAAAGGTGGGGGATGTGGGGTGGGCAATTTCCTCACATACAAAAAAGAAAAAACTCAGACCTCTGGCATTGGTATTTTAACTCGAGTTTAAACCATTCTTAAAGTGAACTGATGTCCTGCTTTCTGCTTCCTTCCTTCCTTATCACCTTGTTAAAAAACATCTCTTCTTCAAACTTCTCTAGTTCCATCAATGGCAGAAAATTTCTAGTAGTTACTCTGACTGGAAACTTTCAGGTCACCCTTCATCGTGGTTTAGACTGTCATTTCATCATGTCACTGATCTCCGAACCAGTGTCATGGTACCTCACTGCCTAGAGCTGCACTGTCCAACATGGTAGGTGTTAGCCACATGTGCTTATTTAACTAAAATGAAAATTTAAAATTCCTTCCTCAGGGCTTCCCTGGTGGCGCAGTGGTTGAGGGTCCACCTGCCGATGCAGGGGACACGGGTTCGTGCCCCAGTCCAGGAAGATCCCACATGCTACGGAGCGGCTGGGCCCGTGAGCCATGGCCGCTGAGCCTGCGCATCCGGAGCCTGTGCTCCGCAACGGGAGAGGCCACAACAGTGAGAGGCCCGCGTACTGAAAAAAAAAAAAAATTCCTTCCTCAGACACATGGGTCACATTTCAAGTGCCCAATAGCCACACACAGCTTGTAGCTACCGTATTAGTACAGATTACAGAACATTTCCATCATTGCCAAGAGTTCTAATGGACAGTGCTGGCTCAGAACAGGAAATCCAAACTCCTCCAACCAGCACGCAAAGCTAGCTGTCACTTAGAGCCAGCCCATACTTCTGAAATCGCCTCTGCTTTCCCCAAACAATGACACGTAGCTTTGTCTAGGTCAGACTCTACTGTCCCTCCAACAAATCACGTTCATCCCTGATTCTGTGCCTGTGCCCATCGGATTCCCCGTCATTGAGACAGATGACTCGGTTAGTCAATGCACAGTCGTCGAATGAGTGGCATTTTCTGCCATGACAAAAAGCAATGAGGCATGTAAGAACTTTTTATCCCAGCAAAATGTTCTGCTAACAAACAAGTCCAAGAAAAGGACTTTTCCCCAGGAGACTGTAGGGAACTTTGGGCTTGTCAGGACTCGCTAGAGGATTAAGTGAAATGCCACTTGTCTTGGCACTTCACGCCACTTTGAGTTGTTATTTTCTTCACACGGGCCTCCTATCTGTTTTTTTCTCTTAAATAAATTGTATGGATATAGGAAGCAGAGACCAGGCCTTACACGCATATCTTTTGCATCTTCCTCTCCTATCTCACTTCTCTACCCAAAGAGTGCAGAGATTGCAAACTGGCCACCATGTGAGGACCAGATATGATTGATACAGTTTGTTGCTTTTTCCAGAGTGTTGTTTTTTTTTTTAAGAACGGAAAAGTTGCTTTATTCAGGAGGCCAGCACCTGGGGACACGGTGGACTCCTGTCCAAACACTAACTGCAACATTCTGCTAGACCATGAAAGTTTTTAAAAGGAGAATCATTTGGGGAAGGGGCCGGCGTCTTCGTTATCTTCCACTATGTACAGGCTTTCTTCCAGAGTGTATTTCTGAACAATTTTGAACCAGTTGCCAATCTTTAACAATTAGGAGATTTTACATCAGAATCTACATTTTTGGTTTCTTGAGAAATCAGTTATCTGGCAACCCTGGGTGAGGACTCATGCAAAGCTCTATTAGCTAGCGTTTAAGGCCCCCTGTCCCCTTTATAAAAGGAATGTATTCTCGTGTTTACCACCTTCCCCCTGCTTGTTTTACTCCCTTGTTACCTGCCTGGCCCCTTAAAGCCTCTGCGTTTACAATTCTTGTGGAAGACACCCAGTAAATGAACTGAGAACAGAAATACTACGCTCTGTAACGAAGCCAGACAGCCCTTAATGCCTGTCTTCATGGGCGTCATGTTTGTTCTAAGCAGCTAAAATCAGAATTCTTATCTCAGCCATTAGCTGAAGACATTAACCTTCCCAGCTGATTTTAGCTACTCCTCCTGGGCTTGTCAGGAACTGATAATGGATTAGAGAAATGGTCAACTGGAAGAACAAAAAGCAGTCAGCCTAAACAATCACGTGCAAATAATTGAAACTCAGAGAGCATAACAGTGTTCCATGAACTCTAAGTGTTCCCTAAAAACACGTGGACATCACAGCACTCACGACGCTGAGTGTTGCTGGCAGCTGCCCAATGCATCTTGACACAGAAAGCCTAAACCCGCTCATTAACTCTAACCCATATTGATTTCTCCTCTTTTGAACCTTTGTTATAGACTACTGTGTTCTAAAACTGTTTTCATGTCTTGGCTCTCCCACTCAACCGTCAGTTCCTCATAAACTCCCTTGATATCCTTCTCATGCCTAGCACCCAAGATCAGAGTGTTCTGAACCTGGATTGGCTTCAGTCACAGGTAAAATCCAATTGCTCATCAAACTCATTAAAAAGGAGCATACCCCATGGTCAGGGCTTCAGGGTTGGGAAAGAAAGTTAATTTTAAAGTATTTGTAAAAGGGACAATAGTTAATGAAATGCAAGGGACAATAGTTAATAGTTAATGAAATGAAATAGTTAATGATAAGCCTTGATGACACCCACCTAACCTGTTATCATTCCCAGTTTTCTGTCATCTGCACATTTGCAAAGTATAAATTTGATGTCTTCATGAAGGTCATGGGTAAAAATTATGAAGCTACACAGGGTCAACTCGCATCATGTCAGTAGAGACAAGAATGTTCCAGGTACCTTTAAATCAAGATCCACTAAACTTGAGAATTCTCCGTATCTGCGACCAACTTAATGATTCTTTCATAATAGGAAATGCAGTTAATTTGACATAAACTCTATCTTTATGAACCTCTGCAGGTTTGTAAAAGACATGTGTTTCTTCTCTAAATGTACATAGCTATATGTTTACAAACCCATGCTCAAATTATGCCGAGGAACAGTCTCACATCTGGTTTCCAGAATGTACCTTTTCCTCATTTTTGAAAATAGGGATGATATTTGCTCATCTCCTGCCTTTTGATAAACCTTCCATTCTCCCAATCTTTCAAAGCTCACACTCAGTGGTTTCCCTATTCTAGCTTCAAGTTCTTTCATCTGGGACATGGTTCAGCTGGGCCTAGAGACAAACGCATCTGCAGTAGCTAATGTAACTCTTACTATCACCACTCCTAACACCACCATTAACACCCATAGAGTCTGTCATACAGAGTGAAGTAAGTCAGAAAGAGAAAGACAAATACCATATGCTAACACATATATATGGAATTTAAGAAAAGAAAAATGTCATGAAGAACGTAGGGGTAAGACAGGAATAAAGACACAGACCTACTAGAGAATGGACTTGAGGATATGGGGAGGGGGAATGGTAAGCTGGGACAAAGTGAGAGAGTGGCATGGACATATATACACTACCAAGCGTAAAATAGATATCTAGTGGGAAGCAGCCGCATAGCACAGGGAGATCAGCTCCTGCTTTGTGACCACCTAGAGGGGTGGGATAAGGAGGGTGGGAGGGAGGGAGATGCAAGAGGGAGGAGATATGGGAACATATGTATATGTATAACTGATTCACTTTGTTATAAAGCAGAAACTAACACGCCATTGTAAAGCAGTTATACTCCAATAAAGATGTAAAAAAAAAAAAAAGACCTCTTGCTTAATGCGGAAGAATTCAGTTGAATAGTTCAGCTGAGCTGTTAACCTGTTGGCAAAGCAACACTTTCTCTAAATGATCCCTTCTTCCTGCTTTGCATAATAACACCATATTCACTGAGGGCTAAAGTTCTAGGCATTATGCTGTGTCTTGGTGCTCTTCTTACAGAGAGGGTCCTCCTCTTCCGTTGCTAACCTTCCTTTTAAAATCAGAGGTCATCAAAAAGGTCCCTATGCCATCACACATAAAAAAAAAAAATCATAGATTTTTTTGGTCCTCTTAAGTTTCCTGCATCTTCTCTTTATTTTTCAGAATTATTTGCTATCATACAATATGATTTTTAGTTTTTATAACCTTCCCAACATTGCTGAGTCAGATACCCTGTTAGGGACATTCATCACAGAATCATACCTATAATATTACTGAAAACCTATTTTACTAATTCTTGAGCAAGACATACTTAGTAAACTCCAAGATCGCATGGTCACATGCCTTCTATTACTTTTGCATTACTAAAGAGCTCCTGGAAATCAGAACACAATCAAGAATCACAATATGCATCTTGAGGCTGACTGAGAAAACTGCCTGAAACTGCTCTGAAGGAATGCCAGGCTGACAGTTTGACCATCTCTGTGTTGGTCCCATGTATGACTGAATTTACAAAGAGTCTTGGGTAAATGAGATAGGCTTTCGTTTTCCACCTGTGTCTGAAAATAAATAATTCTGTATTGCTGTCTCTGTTCGGATTAACAAATTTTAGAAGCTGTAACATGACACTTGTGAGCTCGGGAATCTTTAACCTACTCTTCCCCAAACACATCACCTCTTTGGATGGCAAGCTCTCTGTTTATACTTCTAGGTTTGGCTGAGTAGAAAAGTCAGAAGAAAAGATATACCAGGAAAAAGGGCATGTTATTCCACATGAAAATGGAACAGGAAATACATCATGTTAGTTCCGTGACCTAAATCTGTGGTCAGATCACACGGCTCATGGGACTTGATGACACAACTTCTTGCTAGCTATCCATTACAGAGTAAAAGGCAAAAGGAAATGTTAAGGTATATCAAAGCTTCAATACGCAAACCTTCTACTCCCCAGAGAGGAGGAGGGCAAGGTCTTTTAAAAGCTAAAAAGCTAAAATGTACAGTCCATTTAAAATCAGGAACAGCAGTGCTTGGGAACATATATTATCCAGCAATGCTTCTGAACATTACCTTGGTTGTTAGGAACCAAGAATTTATCGAAGTCGAAGAGTGGTCAGGCAAGATACTCTGGGAAGTCTAGAAAGAGATTTTTGTGAAATGGGCTGAAGACATGGAATCTGAGAGGCTTAGAAAGGGGTGAGATGCAATTCCAAGCTACAAATCTTCTTTAAAGGTAGAAGATGTTTGAAATTATGGTGGCAAGTAGCAAGTCAATAAAAAGGTTCACATAGTGAACAAAGAACACTGCACACACATAAGGGCCTTCTTCTTAGGCATAAAAAGGGTTTTCAAGTAACTACCTTCTGTCAGTGTTCTGTATCACGGTAACTGTGGTGGGCAGAAAAATGGCCCCCAAAGATGTCCATGTTCAAGTCCTTGGAATCTGTGAATATGCTACATTATGTGACAATGAGGAGTAAGGGTGGAGAAGAAATGAAGGCTGCTAATCAGATGACTTTAAAATAAAGGGATTGGGCTTCCCTGGTGGCGCAGTGGTTGAGAGTCCGCCTTCCGATGCAGGGAACACGGGTTCGTGCCCCGGTGCGGGAAGATCCCACATGCCGCGGAGCGGCTGCGCCCGTGAGCCATGGCCGCTGAGCCTGCGCATCCGGAGCCTGTGCTCCGCAACAGGAGAGGCCACAGCAGTGAGAGGCTCGCGTACCGCCAAAAAAAACCCCAATAAAAAATAAAAATAAAATAAAATAAAGGGATTATTCTGGATTATCCAGGAGGGCTCAATGTAATCACAAGCATCCTTTAAAGTGTCAGAGTGATAGGGCCCGATAAAGACTCAACTGGCCTTTGCTGGCTTTGAAGTCGGAAAGAAATCATGATATAGACAATGCAGGCAGCCTCAAGAAGCTGGAAAAGACAAGGAAATGAACTCTTCCCTGGAGCCTCCAGAAAAGAATGCAGCCCCGTAGACACCTGGATCTTGACCTAGTGAGACCCGTGCCAGACTTGTGACCTACAGAACTGTAAGAAAATACATTTAGGTTGTTTAAGCCACTAACTTTGTGGTAATTTGTTACAGAAATAGGAAACTAAGGCGGTAACTTACATACAAATGCTTTGGAGGAAGAAAAGGCTTATGGCAATATTAGCATTCTAAGCAATACAAGTGTTCCTCTTTTTGAGCTGAAAAAAGACGATAACACACTCACTCACCTTTTTATAGGTTTTTTCTTCGTTTTGTTTCCCAGGTGCTGCATCTCCATTCTCAGCAGCAGACGACATCTACAAGAGAAAAATGTACCTATTTGAATTTAGATATTCTACTCCGAAATACAATATGCTAATAATATTGTTACCTGTTTTGGTTAATTACATTTTTGTTGTTATGCTGTTGTCTCCAAGAAAGGAAGAGATTTCTCAGAATACTAAAAAAAATTCTGTGTTCCCCAGTCTTTCCAAAATAAAGCTTTACATATAAATCATTTTGGCAGCACATTTTACTCCGTATGCTCTAAGAAAGAGGCCATGGAAGTCCAAGCCCAGATCATATGTGTATAAGTTTCTTTCTACAAAGCCTTAAAAAATTAATTTCTTTCCCCTATTCTTCTGGTTATATATACTTCCTGTAAAAATATCTGGAAAGTACCAAAAACATGAATCAGAACAAAAACATTACCCAGTTCTACTGCCCTTGGGCAACTCCACTATTCACATTTTGGTATGTTTGTTTCCACCTTTTGTTCCATGCACTTTCATACTAAAAATATTATGATACTATCTTAACACAGCATTTTTCGCTGAACACTTATGTAATAAGCATTTTCCCATTTGATTATAAAAATCTCAATGTAAGAATAATTTTTTCTAGTTGCAAGAGACACCACTGGGTGAACACAATTGCGCGTTAATACTTTAGTTAACAATGCCAACATTGAAGGACAGTTGAGGTGGATCAGGGGTTTTGTTTCTACAAATAATGCAACAGTAATGATTGTGTGCTTCTACCTTTGTCCACCTTCAATGTTTCCTTGCACTAGTTTCCTAGAATTACTAGGTCACTAAACAATCGAAAGCTCTTACCACATATTGCTAAATTTCTTTCCAAGAAGAATACACCCATTCACACTAACAGCAATGAGTGGGAGCTGGTTTCATTACACGCTTAGCAATGACTATTATCATTTTAACTCTTTGCTAATTTGACAGGTGAAAGGAAGCACCTCCTGATTTTAATTTACATCCTTGAAAATTATTAGCGAAGGTTAACATTGTTTGCATATCTTTTTTTGGGTCTTTGTATTTCTTCTTGCAACTTTTCTATTATTTTGCCCACTGATCTATTGGGGTCTTGGGTATTGATTTTTTACCTATTATGGCTAGTAATATTAGTGGTTTCCTTATTGATTTTTATGTATTAAGGTTATTAATCTGTTCACAAGCACATTATTAGTATCTTCCATGCTGCTGTCTTTTAATTTGTTTTATAATTATGACATGGAGAAGTTTTACATTTTTCATACTTAAAACTATTGACTATTTTTGTGATTTCTTCCAATGCTTTTAGATAAAATTTTATTTTTCATTGGGAGGTATCAGATGTTTAAACATGTGCTCCTCTCATCTTTTAATAATAAGGTTTTTACATTTTCTAATTCATCTGATTTCTTAAAACCAGTTACCTATGTGGTAAACAAGGATAACTACATAACTCAGCGTGCCATGATATTTAAGGGTCTTATCTTAAATTGCAATGAGGAGCATTCTATACACCATGGAGGAGAAAACTTCTGACTTTCTCATAAGCC
This sequence comes from Orcinus orca, assembly GCF_937001465.1. NCBI lineage: Eukaryota > Metazoa > Chordata > Mammalia > Artiodactyla > Delphinidae > Orcinus > Orcinus orca. The sequence goes on along the minus strand of NC_064564.1, from coordinate 70,375,181 downwards.
TTTGAAGCACATTTTAAATCTTGGGCTTTCAATAAACATAGTATGCACTAAACCTAAGGATCTGCCAGCCATTTCTCTGTACTGGAACTAAATGACTGCCATGAGCTGGATGTGACTAAAAACCACCCAAGAAAATGAAAGAACGGACCATGGCAAGCCAACCTCACCAGACCTATGACTGCCCACCAATCCAAGCATTCTCTTAGATAAACTTTCAGTTCCATTTGTCTCCATTCAATCTGTCCATATTTGAATATGAAGTTTTCAAGGACAGATGTTTCATACACTACTGCTTCCCACACTGTATCTGCTTATTTAAAGAATAATTGATTTTTCTAGTTACTTCATAATATGAGTTTTGAATAATATATTAGTGGAATTGGGATATTTGAAAGGTTTTACAATATCAGGCTCAGGGTAAAAACCAAACCCAACCCTGTATCATTCCCCTGGAAAACTCAAATTACATAATCACTATAAGAATATATAAGAAAAAAAAAAGAATATATAAGGAGTTATCTGATATTTGATCCCTATTTCTGTATTAGAGTATGTTTGTGCAATTTAGTATGTACTACCACTAATAAGAGTAGGATTTTCCTTAATCTTCAACTGTTTGATAGAGCCCACAGAATGAAGACTTCCCTAAAGAATGCCATTTCAGTAATTTCACTTCTAAGCCTTTGCAGCTTTTAAAACTGAAAAACTTCAAGAGCAATGCTGAAAGGGCTTGAAAATACAGTCTTAATGAGGGGTTGACAAATTGGCATGAATGAAGGACGGATGATGAGTCTTTTTTTATTACTTTGTAAATCATTCCTGACTAGACAGTAGAAAAGAAGTGGGTAAACTTAATATATTAAAAAAAAAAAACAATTCCCTTTAGGCAGTACAAAGCAGATAATAATGTTAAAAGCAGACCATGAGACATCACCTGGATTCAAAGGTTTTTGTTTGTTTGTCTCTGTTTAACAAAGGTCACACGGACTTATTCACCAGGACATCCATGTAGGAGAGGTAAATGAGATGCTTGGGGATGCTCTGGTCAACTGCAAACGGCTATTAACATGGTCACAGCGACAATTACTGTCTCTTCCTAGACTTGCTATGTTCTGCACTCGTTAAGGTACATCATTTACAACTATGGAAGCCAAGGTAAGTATGGATTAAAAACATTGCTTTTAAAAACATTATAATCATATATATTTCTACATATGCAAAAAGGAAGGAGGAAAGAAATTCACAGAAGTACTGGTAATTATCTACAGATGGTGGGATTGTAAATGCTTTGGGTTATCACGTTAATATTTTGCTATATTCTCCAAGTATGCTGCAGTGAGCACTGCTACATTTAGAAATAAGGAAAACACTAATGCTAGTCAAATATTTAACCATACACAGTAATTAATAGCAGAGACCACATCTCCTGGGTTCTGCCCCTTTTGGCATGCCAACATCCACAACATTTCCTGTTTCTATTTGCTTGCTGTTTGTTTTCAATTTGATAATGTCAAAATTAAAGGCCATGAACTAGATACATGATTTAGAGTATTTGTAAATATAAAACAAAAGAGTAAGGGCTTATAATGAGTCCGTTGGAATTAATTAAAAATATAGACCGTACTGCCTTACCTTTGTCAATGAAATGGCAAGTCATCTGTTATTGGTCGTGATGAGTGGCCTATTCATTGTTGAGACTGTTTTCCTTCCCAGGTTCCTGTTAAAATAGAAATCACTATTCATTATTTATTCATACCTCTACTTCATCTCCCAGAAGAGATCAGAGGTGGCTATAGGGATACACACAATGCAATCAGTTAAAACTAAAATAAAGAAATGTGTGTATAAATAAAGGGAAGATAAAGGTGAGGAACAAGATGGTGCCAGCAGTATGGGCTGTGCACAGAATGTGAGCCGTGTAATCCTGTATAGTTGTTGAATACCCTGGTCAGTCTCCAGTTTGACTCTGAGATTCCTAGTGGTCACAGCAGAGGAAGAAATCATCAGTTACATAAATGCCCAATGTTCATAAGATAAAAACAAGTCAGTTGCTCAAATGAACCACATTGGGGATTGAGGCTGCAGTGGAAGTTTCTCCTGTGGGTCTTCAAAAAAGAGACCCCACGTGATGTGTGGATAATTTTGCAATATTATCCCTGTGATAAATCAACTGTGATTTTCATGAAGGTTGGTTCAATAACATAACTTCAAAGACAGTTCAACAAACCTTTTTGTCCTATAATTATGTTTTTATACAAAAGAGATACTTGCTTATGGTAACCAATTTTAAAAATACAGTTTAAAGTAAAAATGAATAAGGTCCCATCAGTATCCCCCCAATGAGATAACCAATGGTAACAGTTTGTTGACTATCCTTCCAAAATCTTCCCTATGCTTACACACACACATGCACACACTTATTTCAGCCACTTCTATCAGCATTTTAAAGATATTTTTCAAATCTATATTATATATCTCTCTCACTTAAAAATAACTGTATCAGAACTTCCCTGGTGGCGCAGTGGTTAAGACTCCACGCTCCCAATGCAGAGGGCCTGGGTTCAATCCCTGATCAGGGAACTAGATCCCGCTTGCATCCCGCAGCTAAGAGTTCGCATGCCACAACTAAGGAGTCAGCGAGCTGCAACTAAGAAGCCCACGAGCCACAACTAGGAGGAGCCTGCCTGCCGCAACTAAGACCCAGCGCAACCAAAAAAAAAAAAAAGTTACAAATGGAATCCTATGGTGTAACCTTTAAAAAAAATAATTGTACCATATTCCACAAAATAGATACACCATCATTTAAGCAATCACTCCCTCCTGGACAAACATGCAGACAGTTTCCAGGTTTGGCTACTGTAACCAGAGAAGGAATAAACAGACTTACATAAACATCTCTAATGTTCTAGTACTTTTATTTCTGTGGGAAAGAATGCTGGAAATTGATCCAAAGTTGATAAGTGCATTAAGTATTTGAAGGACCTTTGTTACATTCTTTTCTGTAAAAAGGGTGAAGCAATGAGTCCCACAGTGCATAATGAGTACCTGCTTAATGACATACTAATCAGCACTGGATGTTTGCCATCTTTAAAATGTTTGCCAATCTAATGGGCAGAGAATGACACCTCAGTCATTTTAATTCACGGTCTCTTACCACTAACGGGGCCTATCCTCTTCACAGCTTTACTGGTGATTTACATTTTCAGTTCATTTCCTTTTGCTTATTTTTATACTGTGCTGTTTATCTTTTTTTCTTTTATAATCAATCTGTAAGATCTCCTGGTGTATTAAACATTAACTGTGTCATATGAGCTGCAAGCTATTGTTCATCTTTTGGCTCTGTTTATGGTGCCTTGTCAGGTAGACATTTAAAATATTTACATAGTCAAATCTACTAATTTTTCCTAGATGGACTGTGGATTTACTGTCTTACTTGGGGGAGTTCTCCCAAGCCTGATGTTTAATTCTGTTAGAAAGCCATCGATTTCCTTTAGATTTTTAAATTTATTGTCATAAAGTTAACACATAATATTTTGTTACTGAAGTCTTTCGATTCTTTTGGGATCCAGGTAATGTCTTTTTCCTTATTCTTGATGGGGTGTGTGTGTGTGCATGTATGCATATGTGTGTGTGTATGTGTGTGTGTGTGTGTGTGTAGACATAAAATGTGTATGTATTATATGTTGCATATATATGTTATAAATATGTATTTTTGTTAGTCAGACTTCCCTTTTCTATTATTTGTTTTTGTGGCCATTTCCATTAATTTTAGCTTTTAATATTTTCTTTCTTTGGGCTTTAAAGAATTTCTTAGATGCACTACTTAGTTTATTTTCACTCTTTTAAAAAGATAGTATTAAAATCACTTAGGCTACAAAGTATTCCTGAATATATTAATGATTTCCTCATAAATTTTGATGTGAAGTATTGTTTAATTTCCAAATAATTTGTAATTTTGGACTTGATTTTCAATTTGATCCAGGAATCATCTATAAGAGAGTTTCTTAACATTAAGTATTTATATTTTAATATATTTTTAAATATATTATAATATATTTTAATATATTATTATATTTAATAATAATATTTTAATTATTAATCTTTTCATTCATTGCTATATTCTTGTTTGCACTGGGATCAAAATATGGGATAAGTAAAATTTCCCCTTCCACTCAAGCTCAAGCTCAAGTTTTTTCCTATGGCCATAGAAACAATTTTTTGTAAATGTTACATAGACACAAGAGAAAAACGTGCCTGTGTCCTGTCTCTAGGGTAGAAAAACACTATATTATTGCCACCTTATAACATTGTCTACTTTGTCAAATTATGAAAAAATACAGTAAAATTCTCTGATATGGTTATAGGTTAATCATATTCTCCTGTATTTCTACTTTTTATTTTTTGCCTTAAAATTTCCATAACTACGCTGGCCGTGTACAAAGGATATATGTATAATAGTGTCCTTGCGAATTGTACTCTTTATCTGCAAAAGTATCTTTTTTTCTTATTTAATAATTTTGGTCTTGGATTCCATCTTGATGCTAATATCCTCACTTCCTCCCTTTTATTTGCACATGCTTGGCATCTTCTTGTCCATTTTTTTATCTTCAGCTTTTTTAGTTATTGTCATTTGGTTTCAGCTGTGTTCCTGACAAACAGCTTAAAACTGGATTTTTTTTTAACCAATCTAAGAGTCTTTGTCATTTGAAAGGGGACTTAACAAATTCACATCTATTGTGATTAGATTATATTTGGTTTACTTGCATCATATTTGTTTACTATTAATTATAGTTATGGTTCCTGCATTTATTTTTATCTATTCCTTTCTTGCTGGGTTAATAAAATTTACAATTCTATTTTTTCCCATTAATTGAAATTTTTTATTCCACATATATTTTGCTCATAATTATCTTTCTATTTTTAAACCATTAAGAGTCTATGTATTTCTAGTAAAACATAATAATAATAAAATGACTTTATGCCATCCCACTACCCAGGCATTTTTCCTATGGTCTATTGTGCTAGACACAGACCTGTGCCACCCAGATCTCCCCTCAAGGAGGGCAGGCTGCTCACCACTAAGAGTGTGGTCAGCAGACGCCTCCGGCTGCCAGCCCTTTCAGGGTCTGCCTCTGCAGGGAGCCTCCTCTCGCAGGCCCTGGCCTCGCTGGGGCTGCACACAGCCTGTGACTGAATGATGGGGCAGCTCCCCACTGAGTTGGCCCCGGCTTTGTGGGTCCTACATGGAAGTCTGACTTCTTCCTCTGCTTGCCTGACTGTGCTTCCCCCCTCCTCCTTTCGCAGGTTGTATCACTCTCCAAACTGTGTGGCTTAAAACGACGGAAATTCATCCTCTCACAGTTATGGAGGCTGAAAGTCCAAAATCAAGGTGTCAGCAGGGCCCTGCTCCACCCAGGCTCTGGACTGCATCCTTCCTTTCCTCCTCCTAGCTGCATGGTGGTGGCCGTTCATCCTGAGCGTTCCTTTGCATGCAGCTGCATCACTCCAGTCTGTGCCTCTGTTGTCTGCCTTCACGTGGCATTTTCCTCTTCTTATACGGACACCAGTCCTATTGGATTGGGACCCACCCAATGACCTCATCTTAACTTCATTACATCTGCAAAGACTCTATTTCCAAATGAAGTCATGTTTCACAGGTACTGGGGGTTAGGACTTCAACATATGTTTTTTTGACCCCTGAAAACATCTTGCACCCAAAACTCTGTCCCAGTGCCTTCTTCTAGAGAGCCCAACCCATGACATCTGTTCTCTTCCTCCCCCGCAAGAGGAGATATATGGAATATTTTCACTCTCTCAATGACTGCTCCATTTTGAACCACTAAATAGCTCCTCTTAGTTGACACAGCTCTTCTTCTTTTTTTTTTTTTTTTTTTTTGCAGTACGCGGGCCTCTCACTGTTGTGGCCTCTCCCATTGCGGAGCACAGGCTCCGGACGCGCAGGCTCAGCGGCCATGGCTCACAGGCCCAGCTGCTCCGTGGCATATGGGATCTTCCCAGACCGGGGCACGAACCCATGTCCCCTGCATCGGCTGGTGGACTCTGAACCACTGCGCCACCAGGGAAGCCCGACACAGCTCTTCTTAATGAACAATTTATAGCTCACAGTCATATTATTAACATTTATTTAGACTTGACCACAAGTTTTACAAGGTTCATTGCTCATCATTGTTTCTTTGACTCTTCATCTCCTCCTATCCGAACACCTTTGTTCTGATTCAATTTTCATTCAGTTGGAACAACTTCTCAAGTAGTTCCTAAGAAGTGGCGCATGGATGGTCTGCTCTGTGTCATTCCATGTCCAGAAATGTCTTTCCTTTGTCCCCATGTATAACTAGATCTCTTGGATTCTTGGCTCCCAGACCTTTCTTTCATCTCCCTATTGCTATGTCACTGCTGTCTTCTTGCTTCCTGGCTTACAGGTGAGTAGTTTCACGCTAGTCTGATGCTTCTGTCTTGGTAACTTATTGGTTTTCTCTGTCTAGAAACCTATGAGAGTTTTCCCTTTGAACACATAGTTCAAAAATTCCATAAGGACAGATGTGTCTTTTTTCATCAATCCTGCCCAGCAAAGGGAAACTGACAAGAAGCTGTTACACGGAGATCTGATGACTTAAACCATGAATAATATGTAGGCTCTCTAGCTGAGGAACAAACAGACTTCATATCCTTCAGGCAGTGCTCTCTGAAAATTATTTCTCGTGACCAACCTTTTGATAAGAACTGGACAGGGGACCACTCAAAATTATAGTCTCTGGCAAGAGCCTGGAATGCAGAAATTCTAATGGCCAAGTAAGGGCATAATCATAAGACTCAGGTCTCCTTAGGAGATGTGTTAATATGTAATCTGACACGAGACTCCCTGTTAGAACTTATTTCCTTAAATTATTTCTGACATTAAACAGAGCCAATTAATAGTGTCATATGATTAGATTGTTGAAACACCAGCTCAGCTAACAATAATACATGCCAAGCAATGAAATTTTTTTTGACTTGATGATGGCTTATCTATCCTTTCTGGTATTTGGTATCTGGATTTTGTTAGCATAAGGAATAAATAATTTATACTATTTCAGAGCCTGCTACCTTTCTATGCTTTCATTCAATTGGAGGGAAGGAAAGACTCATTTATTGAGCAACAACTATGTGTGAGATGCTGTCACAAAAAAGATTTCATTTAATCCTGCAACGAATCCTTTGGCATTCTTCAATTCAGCTTGTGTGATTCTGACACTTGTAATTGACTGTTCTATAACATCCATGGGATGCAGTCATTTTTAATTTTGCTGAGGCTCTCTCTGTGAGGCTGGTTTGTAGAAGTGAAGCCCTTAGTGGTGAAGAAATATGGCAACTCCCAAATCCCTCCATCTCAGCCTGGTTTGCTGTTGTCTTTACCAATGCTGAGCATCAGAACCCCTGGGGAGCTTTCTGAAAATTCAGGTTCTCAGGCCATGCACCAAAACAACTAAATCACTGCCTCTGCATGGTGGGTCTGGGGAACCAGTTTTTTCAGTATGCTTCAAGGCCTTGGGTTCATCTAAGCTACTCTAAGCAGTAGAGGCAATAAATATGTTTTATCACTTCAAGAGAGATGTTAGGGTCCAGGAGGGAACACAGAACCTATTCTGGGTATGTTAAAGAAAGAGAATTTAAGACATGGAATTAGTTATAAAAGTGATGGGTGAGTTAAAAAGCTAAGAAAAAGATGGTGATGAAATGCAGAGACTAACATCGGCACCCCAAGGGCTAGAGGCACACCAAGGGAAGGGGTGTTACCAGACCTCAAAAGTCGGAGGGATCTGCGGAACATCATGGCGAGGGTGAACTGGAAGAGGTTGGAACTACAGAAGGAGGGGGTATATTTGGAGGCATGGTGAAGACAGTCACTGTTGCGGATACTACCCAGGGCACAGAGAGGGGGATACACTCTAGATTCTCCCTCAGCCCCTCTACCCAGCAATCCCTGTCTATGGCTCCCATGGGCCAGCCTACTGAAAACCATGTGACACAGGGAGCCCGAGAAATGTATCCTCTAGGAATGCCTGCCCTGTGACACAGAACAGGAGAAGAGTGAGGAATGGCTTTGAGACAAACAGGCCAGTGATGGGCTACAGAATGAGATACAAAAATGAGATAAAAATATGAATGTGCGAAAGCAGATATGAGCTAATGATATGCACAAGATACATGGTTCCCAAAGAAAATGTGGATTGGGAGGCAGGCTAGGAGCTGGTACAAACTTTTCTATTTTTATGACTCTGGGGATTTCCAAAGAGCTTAAATAGATCACTACAAAGTAGCGAGGGTCTACTGCAGCCTCTTCATTAAGCGTAGGAGTGAGGCTGTGACTTGGGACAATTTGCCTGGGGTCAAGTCAAGAGGTGGTGGGGTTGAGACTTGATCCAGAGCTGTCTGACTTCAAATCTACTGCTCATTCTACCATACCACACTCTCCCTCCTAGTTATTTGACAAAATGTTGGAAGACTGTCTACTAAATATTGCATTGCATTTTTCAATTTGTAAAGGCAATCAGGTTAGCTGACAATATTAATTTACATAATTATTTCCTGTAAAACTTGTTCGACATCAATGAGTCTCAATCTGGAGGGCATTTCTGAGTTTACAAGGTGGTAGGGGAGCTTTTCAAAACTCTACAGTTAAAGAATGGACTTGAGGACATGGGGAGGGGGAAGGGTAAGCTGGGATGAAGTGAGAGAGTGGCATGGACATATATACACTACCAAACATAAAATAGCTAGCTAGTGGGAAGCAGCCGCATAGCACAGGGAGATCAGCTCGGTGCTTTGTGACCACCTAGAGGGGTGGGATAGGGAGGGTGGGAGGGAGACACAAGAGGGAGGAGATATGGGGATGTATGTATATGTATAGCTGATTCACCTTGTTATAAAGCAGAAACTAACACACCATTGTAAAGCAATTATACTCCAATAAAGGTGTTAAAAACAAAAACAAAAGCTCTACAGTTACCGAAGGTTTTAGATATGTTATACTTGGGGGCCATATTCGAGTTAGTCAGATGTAACCCTTTCAACCTCTAATTTCCCAGCTAGGGCCATCGAAGTCAGTATTTTAATTTGCCACAGATGAGTTTGCTCCTCATGCAAGGCCAAATGAGGGGGGAAATGACTAATTACCAAATTACCCAACTAAGTAGGCCAACCTATAGATACAAGAGGCGAGGGGCACTAGCCATGAGTCCTTACCGATCTTCCCATAAAAACAACCCCTTCATTAAACACCAATGAAGCAACGCAACAAGGACTAATGGGAAGAACAGTGCAAGAGGCCTCTGAAGGCTTTGGTTTTCAGTCCATCTCTTCTACTGATTCTCTATGACCTTGGGTCCTATCCACTTCTTTTCTATCACGAATCCTGCTGACTCTGTTACATGGCGCTTCCGGTTTGGTGCCATCGCCAACTTTCTTGGGTAGAGCCTCCCCTCAGATCCTCTTTGGAATGAGGAGACTCACTAATCATTTGATCATCATGAGTACAACCTGCCCTATGGGAATTGATCTTCCACAAGTTAGCCAAATTCAAGTGTTTTCACGCCATTCAGGCTATCTATGGTAACCTTTCCTAGATCATTTCCCAATAGAGAAAGCAATTAAAACACAATTTGGGCCTTGGTCGTATCTGCCTGTTAATGTTAATCATTTCTGTTTAAATTATGCTCTTCTGAGTTCATGTTATCTGCCAGCAAACTAATTCACTTTTTCATGCATTCATCAACATCATTGAACAGTACATGTCAGGCTATGAGCTTGGCCCTGGAGCCATAAAGACAGAAACAGATTCTCGTCCTCAAAGAAGTCACATCAGCAGAAGAGACAGACATGGGGACAGGTACAATACACATGCCACGTGCTTTACTAGGGTTCTTGGAGAAAGAGCTGCCCAAGTCAGCCTGTAGGGACCATGGAAAGCTTCATTTATGAGGAACACTGAAACTGAGCAGTTTCTGGGGGGACACAAGGTTGAGACGTAGAGGGTGAGGAAGATGCCTGGTGTCATGGCAGCTTAAAGAAAGCCCCAGCAGGATGAAGCATATTTAACACATTTTCCGGCGTGTTCTCTGAGATCTTGAATCTGGCATTTTAAGAATATACCCAGAAGCAGGCTTAGGATGTTACTTATAGGGTTACAGACAGACATCCAGATTGCTCTTTCTACCTATGATCACAAACCCCTGTTCAGTCCCTTGCCTAAATAAAAATAAATCTGTAAAAAATGTATATGGTTTTCATGAAAACCTAGAAAGTCATCCTTAGGAAAATGTCAGCCTTGTAAGTAGTTTTGCTGGGGAGGTAAGAAGTATTGTAGTCCTTCCTGTGCACTTGGAAGGGGTTTGATACTCTTCTAATGTGGCTTTGGCAACAAACAACAATAACAGAACAGACAGGAAAAACCAAAGGCTTAAAAATGTGATAGGTTATTTTCCAAGGCTTAAATATAAGCAATGAGAATACACCAAACTGAAAACAATCCTTGACAGATTTTCCAAAGTAGAAATACCTATATTTTTCAAATGGGAAAAATTTTCTGTTTTATTAAGAAATCATAGGCTCATATTTCTTTCTTTAGAATATTTGCATAAACTCTCAAAGAAATGCAAAAGATCTGCATGTTGAGTATCTGCACAAAGGAGGCCACCTATACACACATATGTTCAGACATATGGTATGTTACACATTTGTAAGCTCAGAAGCTGTAAAAATAAAACCGTGGTGCTCTTATATTCAGCGTAATGCTCCCCTATTCCTACTGATGAAAATAATTTAAATGAGGTTTCGTTTCATGTATCTAATATTTATATAACCAAGCTGCTGCCAAAACCAATTCCAAACGGTGGCACCTGCTCGCTATGAATCCAAATGGAGACCAATCAAAACAAATTGCAGGGCTCTTATAGTCTCTCACGAAACACACTCATCAACTCTCAGAAAGGCTCTCACCAAGTGAATAAACAGAATAGCTATAAATGGCGATGACAAAAGGCTCAGCATAAAATGAACCACTCGTAATTCATTTTCCCAGCAAAGGTTGTGCTAAAAGAATTCATACGTCTTTTCAAACCAAGGCTTCACTGCAAACATTAGACAGAAGAAAGTAGCCCATGGAAACAACTGTGACGGGTGTGTTGGTTTCAGACCAGCGCAACTCACAGCCTTTCAGGAAAACACCATGATTGTACAATCTTCTCCTGCCCTCGTTTTCATGTTAAATACACAAAGACCTACTGTGTGTTTGTGTGTGTTTAGGGGTAGGGTAAGAGGGTTGGGGAAAGAGCTGAAAAGTCAGGAGAGCAAATTCATACATGGTCATGACACCTGGGCTTCCATTTGGCACAAGGAAAAGCCTCTATGAAGACTTCACAAACATTGTCACTTTTTTGTCTCTTCCCAGAGACATCTGGGACCGTCACTAAGAATTGCACATAGTTGGACTTTCTACCTCTATATAATGCTTACATTTTTCTTTCCCCGGTTTTACTAGACATTTGATATTGGGTAGACTTCACAACATTATATTCTTACTACACTGTAAACTTTCTCATTTTTTATTTACCAGATGATGTTTCCTTTCCACATTTTATTTCTAACCTATTTTCCTCTTTTTTCCCCCCAAGAGTATATGCCTCAGAAATTATTCAATTAGTCCAATAATAATAATTGTGTAAACCATATGGGAATGAATGCAGTCATGACTGGTAAAAAGAAGTAGTCCAAACAAAATAACCAAAATCGATTTGGTTTTGCTCCTGCAGCAGCGTTCAGGGTATTTCTGGGCTTATTTCATCTTCTTTAAAGAAAGTCACAGCAACACAGATCTCCTATATGCCCCTCAAACAAGGGACAGATCGTAGTTTACCCCAAAGCACTCTCTTTTGGCCAGTGTTTGTGGGCTGTGTGTCTGAGGGGAAATCTGAAAGGACAGAGATGGGGGTAGATAGGACCCTAAAAGAAACGCACTGCTCAAGGGAATGGCAAACGCTCCGAAGAGACTCTGAGCAGGTGAAAAATTTTCTAGAGTTCTAGGCTAATAACCTTAATAGTCAACAAATAATAAGAGAAGCTTCAAACGAGGCACAAATATAAAAGTCTAGATACAGGGAAAACAGCAGTGAGATGACCACTTATGACGCACTTTCACCCGGAAGAGTATTCATTTACCCAAACATTGATTCCAGCACTTCTATGGTAGGTACTTTGGGGGGAAATGACAATGAGTAAGATGGTCCCTGTTGTCAAGGTGCTTAAAAGAGAAGCCAAAACAAAAGCACAGAAATAATGGGCAAGTCTTTAACAGGATTAGGAGCTAATAGCTTTTACTTGGCTTTGCTTCTAACAGGTATTCAATTATCACAGTCAGAGGGCTTACATGGAATGTTCTAAAAAATGCAATTAAAAATTAAAAACCTTGACCCCCAAAACCCAAGGCCATGGGATCATAAATCAGTTATTAGTCCCTGAATATTAAATTTCCCAAGTTCTGTGTTCAGGTTTGAGACATCGTGACAGAGAGGTGTTTTCAACAAACCAACAATTTAACTGGAGAATCAAGACTAAAGGAGTTGTTCAGAGAAGAGGAGGTGAGAGGGTCTGGAGTAGGCAGTCCTGATGGATGGAGCAGCTGTCAGGAGACAGCGGTGGGTGCATCTGGGAAAACTACTCCTGGTGAGAGAGGAAGATCGTCCTGACCTAATAGCGGGGGATGAAGTTGGAGACAGTGATTAGTCCCGGGCTAGATGGCCTTGGGAGCCAACCACAGATATGAAAAACTAGAGAACACCTACTGAAGGCGTTTGAGTAGGAGGCCAATAATATTAAAAACAATAATATTGCTTAAAAGGAGACAGGATGAAATGGGAACGGAAGACTGGATTGAAAGAGTGAACGCAGCAGTTGCTGCAGGGGTCACGGTGGTGAGAACCTAGAAGGCCAGGTTGAGCTCGACACTGAAAGGACAGAGCCCTGAGTGGTGCTGCCAATGCAAACACGGTCAGAACCCAGGCACTGCCAGGGTCTGCGGAATTTGGGGGCCAGTCGGGGTGACTAATATTTCAAGCCTTGCTAATTGTGGACCATCATGGGAGCTCTAAGAGCAGCCGTCTCCCCGCCTGTGGTACCCTCCCCATCTCCATCCCAGCCTCAGGATGAACCGAGGGGCCACACTAGGCCCAGGCTGATCCACTGGGTTATATCCATATCGAGAACTTTCCCACAACGCAGGGACTAAGTGGTCAAGTGGGGTTGGTCTTGGACTTCTCAGGTCAGGGAGAGCCAGAAGCCAGCCAGAGTCACTGAAACTGAGAACCTCGCCATTTAATCAGACTAGAGAATGGTGCACAGACAAGGCTCTGTGTTTCCAGACAGACAGATATTACTACTGCCTGCCAACACCCAGCCCTGGAATCTAGTCACACTCCCTAGCTAGCAGCTGGCTTCTGGGGGAGTCCTGTAGCTTCAGAACACATCCACCATTCCCCTGAGCTCTCTGCAGGAGGTTCTCATCTTTATGGCCAAACTCTCCTTGACTAGGACAGAAAATCCACTATCAATAAGCTACCACAGGCTTAACTGAGGTCTTCACCCCATCCTCCGCCTGCCACCCTTTCCTCCGAGTCACGCCCTAATGGGCAAGGTGGTGACAACCAAGTGGTCATGGAAACGGGATGGAGTCAGACTGCCCGGCTTCACCAGCTGTACAGCCTCCGCATCTGAGAAATAGGGGAAATGACAGGATCTCTCTCACAGGGCATCTGCGAGGAGTGACCAACATGTAAGCATTCACGGTGTCCCGGGCGTAGAGCACACACTCCAGAAATTTAGCATTATTGTTATCATCAGCCTCCTCAGCTACTCGCACCAGCAGGGGCACCATGAGCCACAGCGGATCCTGTCACTGCTGTGCTTCCAAGCTTCACGTGGCTACGGGGCAGACTCCCAGCACTCAAGGCCCTGCAGAGTCTCGGGCTCACGGCTCTGCTCTGCCTGCGCATTTCTGCCTCCCTGGAGGTGGGAGGAGCCTTTACACATACACACCGCGCCCCGCGCCTCACCTGCCCCCTCTCAAGTCTCAGGAGAGCATATGCTCTTCCACAGCCTCTTGCCTAAGCCCGGTATTTGTTCTCCGTGACCTGTGCATCAGTCCAGTGTCTTTCGTCTCTGAGGACTTCCTTGATTCCTTCTATCCTTCTATCCTAGAAGAACACAGTGCTTCCTTGGCTGTGCTCGCAGAATCTCCATCGACCGCTTACATTTTGGTGTTTGTGTGACCCCAGACTGCATTTGCTCTCAGTCCTGCTAATAGTAATTAGTACAGATAATACATATGGAGCACTTTTTCTGTGCCAGGCACAGTTAAAAGTACATTAATCAAGGGCTTCCCTGGTGGCGCAGTGGTTGAGAGTCCGCCTGCCGATGCAGGGGACACGGGTTCGTGCCCCGGTCCGGGAAGATCCCACATGCCGCGGAGCGGCTGGGCCCGTGAGCCATGGCCGCTAAGCCTGCGTGTCCGGAGCCTGTGCTCCGCAACGGGAGAGGCCACAACAGTGAGAGGCCCGCGTACCACAAAAAAAAAAAAAAAAAAGTACATTAATCAAGCCATTTAATTCTCTCAACAACTCCAAGTAACAGGCTTCTGTTATTACCCTCATTTTACGGATGAGAAAACTAAGGCGCAGAGAGATTAAATAGCTTATCCAAATTCACACAGTCAAGTGGCAGAACCAGGCTGTGAGCATACAGACTGTCCAGTTCCAAAGAAGGGCTCCTAACCCCTCTACGAAGACTGCCTATTTTAAGACTTCACTTATTTCCTTAGGTGCCCTGCCTGACAATCTCTGCACCTTGCCTCCTGCTTCACAGAGGGATGAATGGTCCCTTCATTTGCTGCCTTTCCCACCTGTGAACTCTCACACACTGGTCCCCAACCTTCTCTCTAGTCTGGGGCTCTCTCCTCCTCTCTAATGCACAGCTAAGGAATGTTCTGTGTTCCTTCCCGCACACACCAATCTGGAGCCCTCTCTCCATCAGTTATCCTTTGACCTGGACCTTCAACGGCTTTCTCTCATCTGCCCCTTTACCTTGGGAATATGAGCATGTTGATACCCTTCCTGAGACCCTTCCTCCCGCACACGTCTTCTTCACCCTGACGCCCTCTTCTGGTTGCAACCTTCTCACTCCCCTTAACGCTCAAGATAAATCCTCCGAAGACTAGTGTTCGCTCCCTGCCTTGACTTCCTCCCCTCCCCCTTCACTTCCGGATGCAGCAGCAATCCAGCCACCCCCCATAACCACCCCAACTTCACAAGTGGGCTACTGGTTACTTCACCCATGAAGTTTCATTCGTCACCTTTCTGGACTTCTTCACGGCATTGACCTTGGAGTAGCCTGCACACGCTGGGCTCTGAGATCTGTGTTGAACTGATGGATGACCAGTCTTCCTCCATCGACAGTGCCTCCGCCCTTGGCTATCCCACATGGCCAACACTGTCGTTTGCCTACCCCAAATCCCTTTCCTTACGGTCTTTACTAACAGAAGCCTGATTTTGCTTGGGGGAGGCAATACGCCCAGTTAAACAAACAGAAAACTTATATTGCCAGACGTTTTACAAATGAAATGTTGGCAGACGTTTATGTCCAGGGAGACTTGTTAGAGGCAAACTCAGTTGGTGTGGGCATTTCTGCCACTTGTCACTGGCTCTTTGCCCTTTCTTCCATGGATGGCAGGCGTGAGAGTGAGCCTGAACCAGGATTCCGCATATACCTGGTTTCCCCTTCCTGATATAGCCGGCTTTCCCCCTACGTCTCGGAACACACCTTGGTCTCCTTGGCAGGCTCCCTCTTCTTGGGCTGCGTCGTGAAATTCCTGTTCCTCGTGGTCTTCTGTATTCTCTTCTTCTCACTCCCTCCGCATAATCTCTTCCATTACCCAGGGGTTCAACTGCCACCTACTTGGAATAGTCCCCAATAACTCTTGAGCCTACATCTCTTTCTTGAGCTCCAGATCTATATTTTCAGTTGCCTTCAGGGTTCTTATATAGCATCTTAGGGGCACTATAAATTCTAGTCTATCACACTCGTCCCCGCTCAGAGAATGCTGCCATCATCCATCTAGTTGTCCAAGCCAGAAACCAGGGGGTCATCCCGACTCCTCTTTTAGCCTCATCCCACAGCACATCAATCAAATTCTTTTCAATCAATCTCCCTGACGTTCTTTGATTCTTTCTCCGCATTTCCCGGTTACTATCTTAATTGAGACTTCTTTATTTATTGCACAGATTGCTGCCTCAGCCTCCTAATTAGTCTGCCTTGCTGGGGCACACTATTGCTAGAAGAATCTTTCTATAATGCAAATCTGTCTATGTCGCTCTCCTTCAAAATCCTGTGGTAGCTTCCCACTGCTTCAGGGGGGAACTCAAAAGTCTTTAGCACAGCACATGACCTCTCATGACCTGGCCTCTTCAATTCATCTCTCCTTGCTGCCCACCCCAGCATGGCTGCTGCCATATGGGATGATTTGCAGTTCTCAGAAGCCATAGTGCTCTCTTGCCTCCTTCCATTGCACTCTCTCCAGAGCCTGACATGCCACTGTTCCTCCACCCCTTCCCCGGCTGGGTGTTTCTTATTCTTCAAGATGCACCGAAGGCAATCGTTTCCTTCTATGAATTCACCCTTCCTCCTCCCAAGTCAGGGCTCAGTGCCTCTCTGTGCTCCCATGGTGCCCTGGTCCTGCCCCTACTGTGACACTTACTGATTACACTGTAATTATCAGTTTCAATTTCTTTTCTTTCCACTACACTATCAGCCCTTTCAGGGCAATAACCTCTGTGTATTTCTCTGTAAATCACAGAACCTAGCACAGTGCTTGGCACACGGACTTAAAAGTTGAAAGTGTAATGAATGTACATATAAGAATGTCTGCCACACTTCTTAGATAAGCTATCTTGAGTACAGAAAGGAAGTCTTATTTTCAGTCCTTACTTATTTTCAGTTAAGTCAATGCTTCATAAATGTTTTCTTCTTCCTTCTTTTTAGCATTGGATAATAAATGAATGTTTAGTTTTCAGAGTGAGAAACAAGATGAAAAACTAGGACGGTGATTTTGCATCCCAAATACTTCTACAAGAGTTCTCTTTCTCCCTCCCTCCCTCCCTTCCTCTCTCCCTCTCTCCCTTCCTTCCTTCTTTCCTTCCTTCCATCCCTGTTTTAGGTTTATTTCACACAACTGAAGTATAGTTGATTTACAATGCTGTGTTAGTTTTGGGTGTACATGAATTACTTTTCAGATTCTTTTCCATTATAGGTTATTACAATAACTTGAATATAGTTCCCTGTGTTATACAGTAGGTCCTTGTTGTTTATCTATTTTATATATAGTAGTGTGTATCTGTTAATCCTTAACTCCTAATTTATCCCTCCCCCCATCTCATTTTCTTCAAATGGATCCCTTTTTGAACATTTAAAAAAATATGGCTATATGGGCTTCCCTGGTGGTGCAGTGGTTGAGAGTCCGCCTGCCGATGCGGGGGACACGGGTTCGTGCCCTGGTCCGGGAGGATCCCACATGCCGCGGAGCGGCTGGGCCCGTGAGCCATGGCCGCTGAGCCTGCGCGTCCGGAGCCTGTGCTCCGTGGCGGGAGGGGCCACAGCAGTGAGAGGCCCGCGTAACGCAAAAAAAAAAAAATATATATATATATATATATATATATATATGGCTATAAATGCAACTCATATCTATTATAGAAATATTGGGCAAATATAGAGAATCACAAAGAAAATAAAACTGGCCAGCAATCTCACCGCCTGGAGATGCCCACCGTGCTCCTTTGGCGTCTCTTCTAATCTGCTTTCTGGTACGCTCACACACTGCCTTGCTCTCCATCCCCTCACTGCTTCTATGGCACAGGGGCTGAACTGGGCTGTGATACCCTGCGGCAAGCCTACGTCATTCATTCCAGCAGAATTCAACACAGCATGAGTCACAGAACAAAAGAAGACAACCCTGTGGAGCGGCCGTTCTAAGGAGTGAACTTCAGTCTGAGATTGGGCTTCTCTTGGAGTGAGCTGTTCATCTTCAAACCCTACTGGGGTATATCTATGCTGCAAAGTAACCTTACCTTTAAGTGAAAACTGTCTAGACTTTCACTTATCCGTTGGAAGAGACTCAGTCCACTCTGGCAAAGATTTCTTTTCAAGTGGTGTATTAAGTTCACAGGAGTAACTTTCCATCTTATTATTAAACTATTTCAATTCCTATGGCTTTGAAAATAGGGGGTGAAATCCCCAATCTTCAGTGTTAGGATTTATTTCAAATCCCACACACCTGGCAGGCTGCCTCAAAGCTCACCACCATGCTGGTATCTCAGTACTAAACATACCCTCTTAACATCAAGGAAAAGGATAAATCTCTGATGTTTAAATTCAGGAATGCAACCCAGGAAGGATCGAGCATTGTTTTGATTATTAGCAATCCATGGAAAAATATGTGCCCTTTTCCTAGTGTTAATGCCACTAAGTCTCCCTGGAATTCCAAGTTCTCTGCTGCCCAGGCTTGTCGTTTCCCCTTGAATAGCCCTACGTGGGGAGTTTCCATCAGAAGCTCAGGACGACTGAGTCTTGGTTCAAGGAAGGTAGCAAGCCCTCCTCCCCCCATACACACGATTTCAATTCACCTTATCAGCAGGCAGGCAGGCAGAGGAACAGTGACAGCCTAAAATACCTCTGGACCACCTACCTGTGTGGCAGCAGCAAGTGCTAACTGAGAGAGCCTTGGGAGCACTGGGAATGGGCATGGACACCAGTGACTCGGGTCAAGTTTCCTGTCTGGGAATCGAGGGGAGGTTGAAGAAGGAGATATAGGTGTGGAGACAACGGCTCAAAATATTCTGACGGGCTTCCCTGGTGGCGCAGTGGTTGAGAGTCCGCCTGCTGATGCAGGGGACAAGGGTTCATGCCCCGGTCCGGGAGGATCCCACATGCCGCGGAGCAGCTGGGCCCCGTGAGCCATGGCTGCTGAGCCTGCATGTCCGGAGCCTGTGCTCTGCAACGGGAGAGGCCACAGCGGTGAGAGGCCCACGTACCGCAAAAAAAAAAAAAAAAAATTCTGACACTTGGAATTCTTAAACCTAAACACCTCAAGAACAGGGCCCCTCTTGCCTGGGTTTAAGAGATTTTTGCCTAAGAAACAGGAGGACCAGCTGGCAGTCAGAAAACAGTGTAATCAGCACCGAGATGGGGCGGATACAGGTTGCCCAGGGGAGCACATGGAAGGGGCACATTACCCGGATTCCAGGAAGGCTCCTCTGAGGAAGTGATTCCTACCTGAGTTGTATCTGTTTTTGTTTTTTTGCGGTACGCGGGCCTCTCACTGCTGTGGCCCCTCCCATTGCGGAGCACAGGCTCCGGATGCGCAGGCTCAGCGGCCATGGTTCACGGGCCCAGCCGCTCCGCGGCATGTGGGATCTTCCCGGACCGGGGCACGAACCCATGTCCCCTGCATCGGCAGGCGGACTCTCAACCACTGCGCCAACCAGGAAAGCCCCTTGAGTTGTATCTTAAATGACTCGTGGAGAGCAAGGTAGAAAAAGCTGGAATGGGTATTTCCAGGACACAGGAGCAGCATTTGCAAAGCCACAGAGGTGGGACAACATGGTGCCTTCTGGAAATTACCAGTTATTTGTCACGGTGGAAATACAGAGGTACATGTTGGGGAGGGGTCTGGCATGAATCTGGAAGGTTCTGCAGCGAAGGTCTTGTGTGCCATGCGTTTGGAATAAGAGAAGAGTCACCACTTCGTTCATTTTCACAACTGGCGTGTGCCCTAAACTGAGTCACTGATGAACAAAGGATATGCACTAGAGAGAGGGTTTCGGTATTATCAATCACACTCCCAGCACTTTTAAAAAATCGATTCAAGCTAACATTCTAATGGGTAGTGTGGTCATCTCAAATATAATCTTAGCTAGAGCGTCACTTTCCTTAGCTTTGGGCTTACATGTCCAAGTGACATCTCCCTTTGGTGCTTCTCACAGTATATTAGACGTAATACATCCTAAACAGAACTCAAACACCCCTACTCCTGCCTCTTCCAATCTCCCATCTCATTCAATGTCACTCCACCCCCCTTTTTACTCCAGTCAGTAAACTCGGAATCATGCCTGATGTCCCCCCCCCGCCCTCCCCCCAAGTCCTGCTGATGTCTCACAACCACGGTCCCCTCTTCATCCTCCCCTCTCCATCCTACTGCTACCCCTTGGGGTCCCTGTTAACCGGCATCTCTTGCCTAGATGAATACAACAGCTTCCCCATGGGTTTCCCCACTTCCATTCTTCACAAGCAAGAACGATCATGAAGAGGAAATCTGTTCAGGTGAGTCCCTCGTGTAAAACCCTTTAATGCTTTCCCATTGCATTTAGAATAAAATCCAGACTCCTGGCCTTGGCCTGTAAGACCCTGTAGGATCTGCTGATTACCCTGCTGTTCAACCTCATCTCATGCTGTTTTTCCCCTTACTCACTAGGCTCCGGCCCCACTAGCCTTACTGCAATTCCTCAAACACACCAAGCTCTTTCTAGCTCAAGGGCTCTGCACACACTACTCCAGGTCTGTAACGCTTCTCCCTGACCAGCCTGTACAAAACAGGTGCTTCTCTATCATTCAAGATCTCAGTCCCTCATTTACTTCCTTCCTAACCTTTATTGTAATTGGCAAGGATTCCATTGTTTGTCTCTCTCTTTCCCTCCCTCCCTCTCCTCTTTTTTTTTTTTTTTGGTGTGTTACCTCTCACTATAATATAAACTCCATGAAGCAAGGGAATTAATGTGTCTTTTAGAAAACTGAGATAAAATTGTCAATGAAAGGTTGGTGTCTGGCCTAGAGTAGGTGCTTAAGAAATACTTACCAAGTGAACAATGTTACAACCATATTAGAAATTCACCCCAATTATCACTCTCCAAAATGTTGTTAATTAGGCTTCCTAAACTTAAAAAAATTCTTGCTTATAAAACAAGATTAAAATTAATGAAGGAATCATTATACTTTGAGGAAGCTTAATTCAAATCTGGGCTCCAACAGATTATTCTATTCATGTGTGGTACTCCATGGAGAATTAAAAAAAAAAAAAAAAAACTACCATGGATGCAAATTCATTTATTTTAAAAAATCATGACAATAACAGAGCAGTACTACACGCCTTATTTAATGTGGAAAATATCTAAATAAGATCATTATGGCTCTGTTACAATGTATCTATTTAGTCTAACACTCTGGTTCCTTTCCACTGTAAATCCACTTTATTTGAAATCTCAGAATGTATAGCCCAGGGCTTTTCCAATGCTAAGACCGTGCACAGTGACCTTGATCATACTTTGGAATATTACTAAGAGCATGAAAAAATTCTCAGATAATTTGATAGTTTGATCTACATAGTCTTTGTCTATTCTATCTTTCGATCTCCTTATGAATCTACAGCCATAATTTCTAAGCTATTAAATCCAAGGCAGGAGAAAAAGAATGTCATTGAGATGGAGGCAGTTACAAGAACACCTTATTAAGTCAAGTTCATTTCATTTACTCTTTTAGGATCAAATGATTTCATAACTTCCTAAAAAGGAATAAACAAATAAATAATTCGTTTTTTTAAAAATCAGAAATATAGAGAAATAAGAAAACATTAAATTAGTAAAAAAAATTTTTTTAAACTTAAGAATTAATTATTTGTTTTAAATGAACACTGCAATTCTTGTTGGCTGGAAATTGCTGGAATACACTCTGTTCTTTGCACATGTTACATGACCCTCTTCATGTTCCCCTTGGAGGATATCAACTTGCTAAAGACCTGCTTCTTTTGTAAACACCTTTGTATTTCCTTCCTCTGTATTCCTATAGAATCTTGGAAATATGTCTATATTTCAGCAAAGCACTGCCCATTTTTAATTTCTATGTGTGTACCCCACCAAGAGCAGCTTAAAGACTTGCCCACCCCTCTTTGTATCCCCAGCCCCTAGCACAGTGCCTGGTGCATACTAGGTATTCACTGGACATTTACTGCAAAAATGAGTAAGTCATCTCTATTATTCCTTCTCCTAAGACCTACACCTTTGGTGACCATATTTTATAACCCTAATACTGACAAACATGACATCACGAAGGATTTTCATATCATTTCTAGATGGATGAAACAGAAGTATGCCAATTTTAATGTCAAGATTTCTGAGACATTTCAATGGGCAGCTGGAGGCAATATTTGTTATCTTGACTACCCTAGAAAATGTGAGATCTCATGTTGCCATAGCTGTGAAAGATGAAAATGGGTGGGAACCTTAAGTCTGTGAGGGCAGGTATCTGTCTAATCCTGGCCTCCTTCTCCATCACCACCCACCCACCCATGCAATCTCCGCACCCCTTCTCACCTCCAAATGCTCCAGGCTTTTTTCCACTGAAATGACAAAACAGCAGTAACTGACCTCCTGGAGACCTCACTAATCCTGAATTACAGATAGGTCTAGTAGAGGAGATAAAGACCTCAGAGCAACATGTTCCTAGCGACATTACCAAAACTCTCTAGTTTGGATTAAATGAAGAAAAGGCTGTCTTAGATTCATGAAAAAAATTGAAATACAGATTATTTTCAGAGAACTATGCTCTTTTTTTTTTTTTTTTTTCAGTCACACACTGGAGATCCAAACATGACCATCAAATAAATCACTCAAAACTGAGTTGGAAAAGAATGCTTTAGAAATGGACAAAATGGAATTGAAATTAACATGCCAGCTATTTGACGTTGGCAAGTCCAAGAAAGTTCTGTGGTCTTTACGTTTTAAAAGTTGTTCAGATGTACATCAGAACGCTCTGTAACTGAGAAGAAATTAGAAACATGCTAGAGAACCAAAAGCAGCTGGTTACCTATAACATGGTACAGCCACAGAAGGCAAAATGATGCGAAAGTATATTTAAAACATTCACTGTATATTATATGGAAAAAAGTAGTTTGTGGAGCTGACTATAGATGCCATTTTTGTAAAAATTACATGTGCATGTTTAAGCATAGAAAAAGCCTGGAATAGGACTTCCCTGGTGGTGCAGTGGTTAAGAATCCGCCTGGGGACATGGGTTCAAGCCCTGGTCTGGGAGGATCCCACGTGCCACAGAGTAGCTAAGCCCGTGCGCCACAACTACTGAGCCTGCGCTCTAGAGCCCGCGAGCTACAACTACTGAGCCCACGTGCCACAAGTACTGAAGCCCACACGCCTAGAGCCTGTGCTCCACAACAAGAGAAGCCACCGCAATGAGAAGCCCGCGCACCGCAACGAAGAGTAGCCCCCGCTCGCTGCAACTAGAGAAAAGCCCGTGCGCAGCAATGAAGACCCGACGCAGCCAAAAATAATTTAAAAAATAATTTAAAAAAAAAGAGAAAAAGCCTATAATATACATGGGAAGATAAACAGCAGCAACTCAGTGAAGTGTACTTCTTTTTGCTTATTGGAATTCTTTTAATTTCAAATGAATCTGTATTGCTTTTATCATTAGAAAGTGTAATTTGCTTTGTTTTAGCCTATTTAGTTGTTTCTTTTCAATCTTTTTTCACATTATTAAAATACACAGCTTATGAAAGGTTGCTTAAAAGTAAATGTCATCTAATCTCTTGTCCTAATTATACAGAATTTGATCGATTGTGTTAAAATTAAAGCAGATTTCTGAATTCTGGGCTGTGAAAATGTGAATGAGAGGCAAAAAAACCCAGCAACTTTCACGAGTGTTAAGAAAACTAAAACGAAAGCGTATTGACTTCACATACCATCAAAGTTGCAACATCACCCTCCCTAGCCTGTGCCTTGTAAGGGTTTTAGTCTGGAAGAGGTCCTAAAGCCTGAAATACTCTCTAACGTGCAACAATGAAATACATCATGACATGTGTATCACAGGTCTCCATGAGCAAACATTCCATGTCTCCCAAGCTCCACCTATCAGCACTGATAAACCCCAAGTTCTTTCTATAGAGATGCACTGCTATTAGGAAAGATACATAAGCCATTGTCTCTTTCTTTCAGGAAATCTGCCATAAAGATAGGGGATTATTTCATATACTATATATATTCTTCAGGTTTCCATTTTTTCAAATGATTAGTTTTCTGCCAAATAATTTTACACGCCTTCTCCCCTCCAATTCTTACGACTTTTGAGGTAGGAACCACTCCTATTCAACAGGTAAAAAGACTGAGGCACACAAAGATTAATTTGCACGAAGCAGGGAAGTGGGAGGGCTAGGTCAGGAATGCAGTTCTACAAGTCTGCAGATGCAGTGCTTTTATAACCATTACATGACATTACACCCCCCCTACTCCCCTCCCCCCCCCAAAGAAACCCGACAAAGTAAGGGCTACAGGCAGTAGGTATAGCGATGAAGAGGAAACCAATACTACCTAGAGCCAGGAGAAGCAGAGAAGGCTCCATGAAGTCAGCAGGACTTGGCTGGAGTCTTGAAAGGCAGAAATGCAGTATCAGGAGAGAGAAGGAGGTCCAGGAGAAAGCACTCTTCCCTCCTGAGTACAAATATGGTTTGGATGTCCCTGAGTCCTCTTGTATGAAAGACTGGGATGGACTGCCCAACCCACAAGAAGGAACCTGACAATATTTTATGATTAGAATGAAATCGTAGCAATTTAAAGTAAGAAAAGCGTTCTTTCTTTCTTATCATTCCTGGCACTCTCCTCTCCCACCGTTCAGCAACAATTGTGAAAAGGGATAAGGAAAAAAAAAAAAATCTGTCCCTAAATAAAACCTAAGAGGACAATTAACTACTTTAAAAAAAATTCACAGTACTCACTGAAGAGGAAAATGTCTCTGGGTTAAGAAACTGGGCCAAACTTGCAGAAATAATTGTGTCACGGGTGTGGAATTAAATTTCAATTTATAAGTGGAAAAAAAAGCCATTAAGAGAAATAGATGACAAGGGAATAAAATGAACCAGATGAATTCATGAAGGAAGTGAATCAGTAAGCCTTCTGCTTGAACAGTCTCCTCATGTTTGGCGTAAAAGCATTTACCTATAGGTTTTTCTCCTCACAAAAAAAGCCAAAAAGAAAAAAAAGGAAAGAAAACAATTTCTTTTGACCTTGGTTTTTCCCAAATTATAATCACATATATGTAAAGAGGTATTGCTTGTGAAATGCTTAATAACAATTTACCCGTAAGAAGGGGAGAGGGGGTGACCTTTTCACTTTAGTTCCTCTTCATCCTTAAGGATCTAGAAGAACTCAATCTCTTTCTTCAGCCATCTGGCTGTCTCCAATTCTGCTCATCCTATTTTCTCTTAAACCTCCTCTAATCAGGCTTCCACCCCACCACTCCAATGAAATGACTCTCACCACCGCGACCTGTAACTTACATGTTGCTAAATCCAGGGCTCAACAATCAATCCTCTCTTGTCAGATCAGCTGCAACTGGTAACATTTGATCACTCTATCCTCTCCCCCGTTTCCTTTCCCTAGTTTCTAGGACAGCACACTCTCTTGGTCTTCTTCCCTCCCTGGTTGTTCCTTCTCAGGGTCCTTTTCCTGACCTCTTAATGTTACAGGGTGTCCCAAGGTTCAGTTCTTATTCTTCTGTTCTTTATCCACATTCACATGACCCTTGGTGATCTCATGTATTCTCTTTAAGTTGTCATCACAGGAAGATGGCTCCCAGTGCTGTAATTACAGCCCAGCCTTCTTTCCTGAACTCTAGATTCAGAAATCTAAGTGCTTACTTGACATCTCCGTCTGAATGTCTAATAAGGTTCGTTTACTTAACATATCCAAACTGAGCTCCTAATACCTCCCGTCCTCAACCCACCCCACCCCTCAGCCAAACAACAGCAGCAAAAAAACACACACAAAAAAACCCGAAACAAAAAATCCTACCTTACAGATTTCCACATCTCAGTCGATGGGAACTCCATCCTTTCAGTTTCTCTCTCTCCTTCTCCCCTCTGTCCCAGCCCCGCCTTATGCCCACCTTAAATCTGTCAGCAAAATCTACTGGCTCTACCTTCAAAATATATCTAGAATTTCACCACTTCTCCACGCCTCCACTGTTACCACCCTCGTTCAAGCCACCATTGTCTCTTACCTGGATTGTTGGAAAGCCTCCTAATTGGTCCCCCTGCTTCCTCATAGTCAAGACAGCAAGGGTGTTTCCTTTGAAACCTAAGATAGGTCATGCCACTTCTACGTTCAAACCCCTGCACTGGCTCTCCATCTCTCATAGTCAAAGTCAGTGTCCTTTAATGGCACACGAGACCTTATGCCACCTGTCCTGGCAGCAGTTCCCATCCCTGCCCACCTCTCTAAGCCCCTCCAACTATCCTTCCCTTCAATAACTCTGCTCCAGCCACCTTGATTTCCTTGCCATTTCTCACGGTATATATGATGTAATTTACTTATTTATTATGTTTATTGCCAACCCCTCCCTCCACCTCCACCCTGTTAGGATGTAAGCACAATGTGTGCTCTACAAGGGCGGGAGTCTGTTTTGTACACTGACGTAGCCTAAGAGACTAGCCAATGTGAGGCAGGTGCTCAAATCAAAATTATTTAACAAATGAATTTCTAGTCTCTTAGCAAACTATAAAGAGCCCAGCCATGTGACCAGACTTGGTCCACTAAAAATCTTACTACATTCCTTTCCCTTAAAAACTGTCTGTGCCATTTGTTCACCCACTTACCTATCCACTAATCATCCACTCAATATAAATTCGAGTAACTATAATGTTCTCTGCACAGGCATTAGGAACAGAAGTAAAAGACAGAGCCTTTGTTTTTACATAGGTTAAAGAAACAAGAAACCACCCAAACACACATCAGCCTGTTAACTGCCTTTATAGAAGGAAGTCCTGGGTATAACAAGATCCCACAAGAAAGCTAGCTAACTCACCAGGGCTGGAGAGGCAGAGGCCATTAGGAAAAGCTTTCCAGAAGCTATGCTCCCTCGGGCTAAGTTTTTAAGGGGTTAGTTAAGGACAAAAGGTTGGTAAGGAGTGCAGAGGAAGAAGGGAGGAAGTGCTGTTCTCAGCAGAGGACACAGCTTGTCAAAGCACAGATAGTACATGGGAGCCTGAAGCTGGGGGAGCCCAGGCAGCTCAGTGTGGCTAGAGTCCCGGGGTTCAGGGGGTATGTGGAGATATGCAGCTTATCATACTGTGTAATTGGACTTAATCCTGAAGTTAAGGGGTAGCTATTAAAGTTGAATTTCAGGTTTGCATTTTAGAAATACTGGTAGCAAGCAGTGTGGTAAAATGGGGCCTTCAGAAAGACCATATATAGATAGGTGTAGAATTTTACTTGAGTTAGAAACCTAGTATAAATTGGTAAGGTAAAGAGCTCCAAGAACTTTAATTCTTGACTCAAAGTAACCTTTGATAATAAGGAAAGATAATTATCGTTGTTATTATTATTTACCATTTTTTAGAAGACTTAAAAGACGAGACCATTAAGGGAAAGATGGTCGAAGACATTCTTAAACACATACTGATTCAACCCCAAGTCCCAAATGAAGTGGAACAAAGAAAAAACATTCATGAAGAAAACCACCATCAGTGTCACTCTCTAGTCAACAGGGAGCTCACAATGGTAGTCCGAGGGCTCACGTGCCAAAAGGAATACCCAATCCATGCATCATCTCCTCACTCCCATCCCTTCCTGAACACCTCGCATTTTTCTTTCCAAAAGACACCAACACGCAATAGCTACTTGTCACTCTGGAGTTCCAGTAACCCTCCGGGCATTGTAACAGTGAAATCATTCTTTGTCCTTAAAGTAAGAGGGAGGGATCGTCTGAATCACAGGAATGGTCACCTCAACCAATTTTATTTTGCGAGGGCACAAAAGATCTTTTTCAATTGTCTTCTTTCACAACCTGCCTTGCTAGCCAAGCCTTAGAGGTCAGTTTGTTTTGGAAGACCATTGTAGGCAATTGGGAAAGAACCAGAACTATCCCTGGCACTGATACAGAACTGAACTTTCACAGGTAAATAAAAGCTACACATACTCTGCTTTCTAGTTTCAGTCACACTGCCTAAGAATTTGTTAATGAGTGATTTTCACATCTCCCAAGTGTTTATTCCGAAAGTTCAAAAAGGAGAAATAGAAATCAGGCACAAAGAAATGAGGTATGAGAACCAAATACCTATTTCTCTTTTAGGGCAGCACTTGGAATTTGGAAAGTTGATGCAAAATCAAGGCACAAAACACTTTCGCCAACAGTACGTGTGTGTGTGTGTGTGTGTGTGTGTGTGTGTGTGTGTGTGTGTGTGTGTGTGTGTGTGTGTGTGTGTGTGTGTGTGTGTGTAATTTACAAAGTCTAACCTACCTAAGAAGACCAAGGAGAGGAAAATGAGGGGAAATCTAAAATGGGAGTAAAGCTAAATAAGGCCCCAAGCACACAGAACAAAACTCATAAAGTAGGTCAGGTGTGTGTACATGCAAATGTGCATGTACATTTAGTTGTGCATGCACAGGACTGGAGTATTTGATGTTAGCTGCCTAACCTCTCTGTTATAAAACTGTTTTCACAAACAAGCTACATATAGAACCAAAAGTCACTTTTTTGGCGGGGGGGTGGTGGTGTACAGATCTATGTACAAATTTTATTTGCATCCACTTACTATTTCTGTGAGCTTGGGTAAATCACTTAACTTCACTAAGGTTAACTTCCTTATTTTTATTTTTTAATTCCAGTATAGTTAATTTACAATGTGTTAGTTTCAGGTGTACAGCAGTGATTCAGTTATCTCTATCTATCCACATATCTATCTATCTATCTACCTATCTATTCTTTTTCAGATTCATTTCCCTTATAGGTAGAATCAAAAGTCACTTTTAAGGTGATTTTAAAATATTTATTGAACTTCCAAAAATGATACTAACCTTTTGGAACAAACTGTGGCTTTCAATGGTTTGTTTCAAAATATCTAATGCAGGGACGTTACACTGTGAAACTTGAAGTTTAAGCACCAATTCTAAAATGCATTCAAAGGCAAGTTTTCCTTTTTGGGTCCTTTTGCTGAACAGTGATTTTCTATGAAGTAAAGGTAAGAAGAATAATAGTTTCTCAGGGATTGCTCAAGTGTTCTGAATTTAAATCTCTAACCTCTGGGGAGAGCTTCTTATAGAGAAAGAAGGCGAATTTGTTAATTAGGTAATAAAAGATTTTGGATCACTCTTTAAATCCTGCTGTTACTTTTCCTCTAAAAATGATACATTTTTACCTTATAGAGTTTGTTTGGGGGGGGGCGGTCAAATGGTTCTTGCTTTTGTTTCCCCAGGAGTGAAAATCTAAGGACAACCAAGGATACTGTATAACTCAAGTATAACAAAGCATATATAACATATACATATATATACAAATTTTTTTAAAACAATAATTTAAAATTTGTAGTTTGGGGATTTCTTATTTCGAATAGCAAATCAGTTTTAAAATATGTAAACCATGATATCCTTCTATACAACTTTAATTTTTTTTAACCTATTAGTAAAGAAAGCAATCCTCCTGATTGCTTCCCCTAATATGATAATAATGTCTAAAGCCATCATTTTAAGTAAACATATCGTTTGATTCAAAACAAGTGGCAACCCTAGCAAGCTGGAAAATAGGCTTTATCTCAAAAAACAAAACCAAAAAAGTCTGTTCATAAGGAAAAGGCAAAAAAGACTTAAATTCAAACGGAAAAAAAAATAATAGAAAGTAACAGACTTGAGAAAATGTATTTGGTGTTCTCATCTGTTAAATGGGAATAATCATTGCATTTACCTCACAGGGCTGTCATGAGGATTAAATAAACTCATTACAATCAAAGCATGGAAAATAGTGTCTAGGCCCTTACTGAATACTCAGTAAATATTAGTGCTAATTATTATTATTACTATTGGCAATGGCTCATGTTATTAGACCATCTCTTGCTTTTCTACTAGGGAAAGCGAACAGTATTAAAGGGATCACAATCTCGTGAAAATCCTGGCTGCCGAGCAACGATAGCCTGATTTCACAGAGGAAGTACACTAAAGAAATTGCTCAAGGTTCCCCCAATCCAGAAGTAAGAAGAGGTCATTACCGAGGGATCAGTGTTTCTGATTTGTGAAGGGAAGGCTATCATCTAAAAAAGAGATAAGGCTTGTTCTGCATTTTCCAGAGAGTTGGACTTGAATTAAATGGTGTAAGTTCCAAAGGGAAATGTCTGCTCAGTGTAAGAAATACTCCAACGTCAAAAAACTCTCATCTTATAAAAGGACAGGCTGCCTAGAAGGATAGAGTATACTGTTACTGAGTGTGAAAGTAGGAGTTTCATCACTCACGGATAATAAAGAAGATTCCTTAGCAAGTCCACACTAGGTGACAATAATGACAACAATCACCACCACAAGGACAGTAATGACAGTTGATACTAACTGCCCAGCACCGCTGTAAGGACTTTACCTAGAGTGACCCTTACCTCAGCCACCCAGCTCCACAGTCTGTGTTTTTAACCACTGCCTCCCAGTTCGGAATCCTGAGCAAGGTACCTAATGTCTCTGTGCCTCCATGATAAGTGAGGACACATAAAATGCGGATAATATGGCACTAATCTCAGAGGATACTGATGAAGATTAAATGAAACAATACATTTGTTTAGCAGCTAGAAGAGTGCCTGACATGTAGCAAGTACTTCATATATACTTTTTAATATAAAGGTCATATCAACTTTTAAGAAAACCTTTTTACTTGCATGGCAAGGTAGGGAAGGCATAAAGAACTGTCTTGGCTACAGTGAGCAATCTGACTCCAAAAAAAACTTTTTTTTTAAATCCACTAAATGGAACTCAAGGCTTGCTGATTCAGGATTGAGTCTCTGAACACAATGAGACATGAAAAATATGGGCAAAACTGCTAAAGTGAGAGTTCTGCAGTGAGATCAGATTCTCTGTATACTTTGTCATGGATGACTGTAACGTAAGACCTTGGAAAAAAAAAAACGGCCTATTCCATGACCCGCTGCTGACTTCTCTTAGCATCTCCAAGATCTTGGCCAATCACTCAACTCCACTTTCAGCAGAATACTTATTTGCTTCACACACTTGACTTTACCTAGTTCCCGCTTAACCAATTCCCAAACTTAGGTCAATTCAATCTACTTCTTTTGCACCGGACATCCAATGGCAACCTGTCATCCAATGTGGCCTAATAAAGCTCCTACTCACCCTTGTCACTCCTTTACAGATTCTCACAGAGGTAGCATTAAACCTTTACTTCATTCAAGCTTCCAAATCTATTCCTGCCCCACCCTGAAACACCCTACACTCCTTAAAACTTGGAAAACAGAGGCAATCAGATACAAATTCTTTTCACTTTTCATACACACCTGCCTCCAAACCCCTAAACTCCTGCAACACAAATCAGTTCAACATTTACTGCTATCTTTGCCTAGCCTTTTCACTCTCCTTCCTGTTGCAAAAGAAAAAAAAAAATTATTCTAGACAACCTTTCCAAGACCAACTCCTTCTTCTATTCACTGATGCTACTCAGGAAGTATCAGTTACATCATCTTCTTCGGTTTGTTGCTTTGGCGACTATTCCCCCCAATCTCCCACTTCTCTCTTGGATCTTCAGACTTTTTCTACTCATCTAAAAACATGCCAATAAGAAAACAATTCTCAGTCCTGTTTCCCTCATAAGTCTTGACCCTTTCCCCCTTATATGCCAAATATCTAAGAGTGGTCTCTTGCTATAGGTATGTAGCCGGCTGAACTGATAAATGTGAACCACTGGAAGGCAATCCCATACAGGTTATTCTTGATTACAATCGATCTTTTAAGTACGCTTAAAGGTTCCGACATCCCACAGCTGCAGATTTGGTGACCATTAATTATATGTTCCATTTACACTGTGTTTTTGAGAAACATCATAAAGGAAAATATACAACAGAGGTTTGTTATACATGACAAACTGTACCTTAACTCAATGTTGGTATGTGCTTTGGGGCTTCTAGCACAAAGTTTATAGATTAGCAATACTAATACCTTAAAAAGGTTTTTTTGAAGCTAATTCTTACATGAGCTAAGCCTATACATTCTATAGAGTAATGACTGAAGCCATGAGCAATAATACAATAATCTAAATTGTCTATATAAACTCTTAGAGCCTTATCTGATTTAAAACTTACCACCTATATATAAAAATAAACTTATAGAAATAAAAGCTTCTCTATACCTTCAGGGAAAAGGATCTGGTAAAAGCCCATAAAACAGGAGAACAAGATGTACTGAACAAGAAGCAAGCAAGCCAGTGAGGGTGGAGCACAGAAAGCAAGGGGAGGGAGAGGCAAGGGTCAGACTGCACAGGGCCTCCTAGGGCAGAATTAATACATTTTGGTATACCATAAGAACAACAGGAAGCAAATGAAAAGCTTTAAGCTGGGAGATGGAAGGATCAGATCTGCAATTTTAAAAGGATTACTCTAGTTGGTGTATGGAGGATGAACGGGTAGCCAACCAGAATGAGTGTGAAGGGACAAGTGGGAATTAGGAGGCCTAAGAGGGAAATGATGGTAGGCTGGATCCAGGTGGCAGTACAGATGAAAGAAGATAGATTCTGGAAGATAAAATCAATAAGATTTGGTGAATGATTAGATATGAGGGAAAGAAAAGAGAGATGTCAGTGAGATGTTGGTTTCCTGAATTTATATACACATATACATGGAAGGCAAAGTAACATCTTGTATGACATATAGCGAATTATTAACAGAAATTACCTATGGGTAGTGAAGATGAATTTTACATAGTAAAAGGCAGACTTTCATTTTTTTTTTTTTTACTATATAGATATCTGTATTGTTTAAATATTTTTATAAGCAGAAGGTATACATTATTTCATAGTTAAATTCAAATGCAATAAAAAGAAACAGCATTTTCCTGGGTAAAAAGGATAGAAATGGCATTTTAGGGAAAGGAACAATTTAATCAAAGGTACAAACACATGAAAGTACATGGCATATTTAGAGTATCAAGTGGTCTAGTGTTTACAGAGTAAGAAGGGAAGATGTGTAATTGGGACAGGATGAGCAGAGGATTAAACCTGTGTTAGAGTATAGCCAGCTCATGAAGGACCTTATCATATGTCAAGTTAAAGAAAGCATTCTCTACACTATAGAAAATGGAGAAGCATATAAAGATTTTAAGCAGGAGGATGACAAACTCAAGTTTATATTTTAGAAAGATCACTTTAGAGGCAGTGTGAAGACTGGGCCAAAAGGGAGGTAAGAAAATAGGCTGCGAGATCACTTACGCCGGAACTTAAGCTAAATCAGGGCAACAGAGATAGAGAAGGGGAGACACAAGATTCACTTCACAAGTAGACAGGACTTGGTGATTGAGCTGGATTTGACACACAGAGAAAAGGGCAAGTCAAAGATGCTTCCCATGGTTGTAAGAAATTAGATAGGATGACATCAATTTAGGTAATACAAGAACAAGTTAAATGAAGAGATAATAAATTTTGTTTTGAAGGTGCTGAGGTTAAAGTACCTCTGGAAGCAGGTCGAAGTGCCCAACAGGAAGTTGGACACATACGTTTGAATTTGAGGAACAAGGTCAGAACTGGAGCACATTAACCCTTTTACCCAGAATAGAGAATTTTAAGCCTGTGGACACGATCTTACCCTCGATGTAATGAACTGAATTCTTGAGGCAACTGCCAAAAGTTGACCAGTTCCATTTATTCTCATAGTTGTAAAAATTCCACGTAATTGTTAAAGTCTCTGTAGGCAATAACTTAAAGTGAGGCGGAACATTTTGTCTTGGTTTCTTGGTCTCTCTTTTTCTTCTTTTTCCCCTTCCCCTTTTGTTTGCCATTCTTTCTATCTACCTACTTATCTAGTTAAGGAAGATACAGGAAATATAAGGAAGTATAATATAAAAAAATTTGCTATTAAATATTTTCATACTTTGTCTTAATTGTAAAAGGCAAAGAAAAGAACATTTCACAATTCTACCTTTAACAAAACCTAAGTTAAATAATGATTTACCTAGATGACTCTCCCCTGATTTCCTCTGGCAAGTCACTGCCCCTTAATTAAACGACATCCCCCAGGCAGTCAAGTCCAGCTGTAGCTTTAACCACAGAGGTTCCTGAAACAATTCCACGGTCCTGTTGTTGCTTACTGTCAGAAGTTTGAGTCACACTGTACCTTTGTCTAACCGATGATGCCCTAGTTTCTTGGGAGGTGGAGAGGAAGGACCTGTTGGCAAGGAAACAGCTGCTTCCTTCCTGAGCCAGGGAAAACCAAGAAGGTGACAGATGGGCAGAGCATAAAAGCAGCCAAAAGTTGCACTGGTTCCTTGTTGGCAAGGATTTTCACTGAGGCACGATTGGGTATTTTAAAGCATATTAATGACTGAGAGAGTTTCATCTGCCTGGGTGCTCTGCTGAAGTTCAACAGGGCTTCCCACACATCTTCTACAATGGAAAAACTTTAAAATTTGCAGTGGTACAAAGAACCTGGCCTCAGCCTATGTACAGTGGGCTAAGACTGCAAGGCACTGTCCCATTTCACTTTAGGATTATGCCCAAAAGAATGCACTTTCTGGTTAAAAAAAAAAATAAAATAAATTCTGTATAGTAGCTATATTTGTACAACTTATTAGAATTACTATTAAAATTTCATTAGAAAATGTTTTTTAAATATGTTTACTTTTATATATTTAATTTTAAAAGATTTGTTGCAAACTTTTATATTCTGCTCTTTTATCACCATCCCCCATCCACTTCTGTACCCAGAAACTTAAATATTCAAGGATTCCTGGGTAAAACAGACAACCACTGGATGGATAAAACTAACATTTTAAAAATACCTGTACATAGGTAAGTTATTGTTCTTCATCAAATAGAAATTAGCAATCACTGAAAATAACATTAAAAATTAGTGTGGGCATGAAGTATGGAATTTTAAAACATCAGTTTACTATGCTGATTAATTCAACATTTATATTTGCATCAGAACTTAATAATCGCATAAATAAATAGAGCTCTCAGTTATTTTAAAAAATCAAGGGATAACATATGTATTTAGACATATTAGCAGCGTAAAGATGTATGCTTCAACACACTTATTGGGAAAACGTCTGAAAATATTACACTGAATTCAAGGGCACCCGCAGGAATCTGCCATAAAAGTTCTCTAGAATAACAACATTTCAGGAAATTCCAAAAAAGGAAAAGGGTAAAATAGGAAATAGCCTCAAATTAATCGACAAAGTTCAGTGCTTGTTCCAACTTCATTTTTCTCTCCATTGCAAAAACAAAAACAAAACCGAGTCTCAGGATGGGTGGGTGAATCACTTAGATGAAAGTTCATCTACTGGAATAAATGGAGAGGCCGCTTGGGCAGGTGACACAGGAGAGTCGGTGGTAGTGCTGACTTTCGCTGGTGAATTACAAGAAGATCCGGCACTGCTGCTGTTTCCATCAAGGGTATCGGAAGATACACACACACCAGGATCTGACAGCTGTGCAACGTCAGAAGAAAGCATGTTGGTGATGCCCTGGAAAAATCTCTTTGGCTGGTATTCAGTTTCCATTTCACATTTTCTTTTCAATGGTCCAAGAACACTTGGTCTAATGCAATTAATTGGACTCTGGCTTCTCCGGGTAGTAAATCGGGTCGTTGGGCTGGGAATAGGGCTTGGAGGCAATCCATTGCTACTCACAAAACTTTGCAAGGATGGTGAAAAACACTGCTTCCCAATTCCCCGGGTGGGTGACGGTGCTGGCGACACCGGAATGAAATCGATGCGTTTCGGGGAGGCGGATTTCTCCACGTCGTTGTCACTCAGGCTGAAACTTTCCTCCCAGGAGTGGCTTATCTGCATTGCGTTCTGCACCTCGCGCTCGTGGACGGTCTCTCGATTGATCAAGTCCATGCCCTCCTCCTGTTTGATCTGGTGCAAGCGGCTGCTGTGCATGCGGACGGGGGAGGCCGGTAGTAGCAGGCCGTGGCGGTTCGGGAACGTTGTGCTGTTTCGCCTGGCGCTCGGCGCCTCGGCCTGGAACACCGGCGAAGTGTCACTGAGGCCGTGGATCAGGGGGGCGCTGTTAGACCTCCTGAGGCCCCCGCCGCCACCGCCGCTGCCGCTGCCGCCGCCCTCCGCCGGGCTCCCAACCGTGCCTGGAGGCAGCTCCAGGTCCAGCTCCATCTTCTCCTGAGCCATGTCGCGGGCAGGGAGGCGGGGGCGGTGCTCAAAGACCTAGGATTCCCATTCCCCGCAGTCCAGGGCCGCTGCCGCCGCCACCGCCACCGAGAATCTGTCAGCGGGCTCGTCCCTCTGCGCATGCGTGCCCCTTGGCGCAGGCGCCCTACAATGTCTCTCTTCGTGGCGCCCGCTTAACGCAGAATAGCTGCGTCGCAGCCCTAGGGGGAGGGGGGAGGAGTGGTTGGGCCGCCAGTCAGTACGTTCCTTCCGCTGATATCTGTGAGCGCAGACCTGCTTTAACGCATGTTAATAAGGTTACCACCATATTCAGGAGTATATATTTATAAAATTAGAGCTCTGAAAGAGAGGTCCTTGGCGATGTGGGGCTGTATGATTACGAGTGGAGTTCGTCCTAACCAGAGAGGCCTTCCCTGAGCAAGGGACCATCTCCTGAGATCCCAAGAAGCAGGCCAAAAGGATGGGGTGTAGAACTGCCTGGGAAGCGGGAAGCGAGGGCTGCCAGCTGGGTGGCTGGCGGGAACCAGGAAGGGAGGGAGGGAGTGTGGCCTGGAGTGGAGAGTAAGCTGGCGGGACGTGAGGTGGTGGACCTTTACCCTGAGAACAGTGAAAACTCGGAAGGTTTTCCAGCCATGGGTATAATGGCGACTGAAAAGGTCCATGGCTGCAGTCCGGGGAATAACGTTACTGGGAGATTAGAACCTACAGAAAAAGACCAGAGAGGAGGCAATCCTCGGGGCCAGAGATGATGGTAATTTGCAGTAAGGTGGTACTGTAGGAGAGGAGTTGGAGAGAATGGGGAAATCTGGGAACTCGGTCAAAGAGGGAAAAAAACCAACCTGTATTACTATTGTTTTATTTAGAATCGTATTTCCAGCACAGGCATATGTGCTCAATCATGTTCATTTAGGATGAGGAATTTAATGAGGGGAAAACCAATAGGTCCTCGAACTTTAAAAATAAAAACACAATACTTGGCTCATGTAAGTAACAAACTTTCATATCATTAAAAATCGGTTTATATTTATTCTTTAGTGTCTTCAGTCAGATTTTTTCGCACATAACTAACTGTGTGCCAGGCAATGTGGTAGGAATTAGGCCCTAATATGGAGACATTTAATTTCTATTTGGGGGAGAAGAGATAAATATATGGGCTATTTTTCAGATAGTGGTAAGCCTTAGGAAAAAATAAAATAGGGTGGTGTGATAGAGCACTACTGGTAGAAGGGAGGGGGCAATTAGATAGAGCTGGGATCTAAATGACGAGAACCAAGTCCTGCGGACATCTGGGGGATGAATATTCCAACCATAGAGACTAGCAGGTGCAAAGGCCCAAGGCAAACGTAAGTGTGGTGAGCTGGCAAGAAAAGAAAAAAGGGCCGTGCCGCTGAAGCATAACGGGGGGGAGTGGTATGACGGGGTAAAAGAGTTTGGCTTTTATTCTAAGTATGATGAAAAGCCACTGGGGCATTTTAAGCAGGAGAGTGATATTATCTGGTTTATGTTTTAGATATCACTTTGGCTCTGTGGAAAACAGGCTGAAAGAAGGCAGGAGTGGAGACAAAGATGGATTAGGAACCATGGCAACAGTACAGACAAGAGATTACTGGACTAGGGCTGTATCAATGGCGATGGGGGAGAAGTAGATGGATTCAGGATATGTTTTGGAAGTAGAACCTATAGGATGTGCAGATGGATTCGATTTAGATGGTGAAAGAAATAGATAATTCAAAGGCAACTCACAGGTGTTTTACGTAAACTGGGTAGATGGCAGTATCATTTACTGAGATAGGGAAAGAGTGTATTTAGAGGAGTAGAAATTAAGAGTTCTGTTTTGCTTGATTTGAGTTGGAAGTGTCTATTAGATATCCATGTGCCTAGGTGAACTGAAAGAGAGCTTAGTGATTTTTGTTTGGCCTACTTTTTGCAGTTGAAGAAAGTAAGATCCACAGAGGCCAGCACAGTCAGCATCACATAGCTTGTTTAGTAGTGGGAACCAGTACTAGAATCCAGTATGAGAATCCTAATCCATGCCCTCTCCACTGTCTCTCAAACAGCTTTTAATTTGAAGTCCCCATAGAATACAGATCCTGGTAATGAAACAATGTTGATTATTCATACCTCTAGTTATAGAAACTGATTTAAATTTTCCAAGTGCCACACGCTATTCAAGGTGCATCATATGTAGAATCTCATTTAATCCTCACACTAACCCTAGGAAGTAAGTAGCCTTGTTCCAGTTTGCAGGGGAAACTGAGACGCAGGGATTCAGTAATGTGCCCAGGATGACAGGAAGCGGTGGGACCTCGCCCTTCGGGCTCCAGAGCATGGGCACGATGGTGCCTCCTCCACGTGCAGTAACACTTCAGACTAGGAGAAACCACTTCCAGATAGTTTACACCTTTGTGAGTGCAATGGTATTTGAGACAGAATTTGAAGGACAGGTAGGATTTTAATAGCTGATATTTTATATAGAATTGGAAGCATGAGTATAAAATAGCAAATCTGCTAATACATAAAGTACATGAAGACGAATAGGTAATGGGAAAAAGTTGGAAATTAAAGTTGGAGTCAGAGAATTGGAGCTCTGAATGCCAAACAAAAGTGCCTGTATTTAACATGTGGGGCAATAGGAAGCCGTTGACAAGAGGAATGACACAATGAGAGCTATGCTTTAGGGCCTGCCAGGTGGATGGATCTTAGAGGGAAGTGGAAGAAGGAAGGTGGAAAGAACCAACATTTTCTAAATGCCCAATGCTGCCAGGCCCTTTAAACACTATAGTTCCACTTAATTCTCATTGTAATCCTATAAAGCAGATACTGTTATGCTCATCTTATAAAGGGACAAGTGAGGTTCAAAAATTGCAAAAGGCCCTATAGCTACATGGAAGAACAAAGATCTGAACCAATATGAATCAAGACCTCACTTCAAAACCTATATTCTTTTTGCTGCTTTCCCATGAAACAACAGACAAAGGATTAATCCCCAAAATATACAAACGGCTCATGGAGCTCAATATCAAAAAAAACAAACAATTCAATTAAAAAATGGGCGGAAGACCTAAATGGACATTTCACCAAAGAAGACATACAGATGGCCAAGAGATGAAAGATGAAAAGATGCTCAACATCACTAATTATTAGAGAAATGCAAATCAAAACTACAATGAGGTATCACCTCACACCGGTCAGAATGCCCATTATCAAAAAATCTAGAGACTATAAATGCTGGAAAGGGTGGGGTGAAAAAGGAACCCTCCTGCACTGTTGGTGGGAATGTAAATTGATACAGCCACTATGGAGAACAGTATGGAGGTTCCTTCAAAAACTAAAAATAGGGCTTCCCTGGTGGCGCAGTGGTTGAGAGTCCGCCCGCCGATGCAGGGGACACGGGTTCGTGCCCCGGTCCAGGAAGATCCCACATGCCGCGGAGCGGCTGGGCCCGTGAGCCATGGCCGATGAACCTGCGCGTCCGGAGCCTGTGCTCCACAACGGGAGAGGCCACAACAGTGAGAGGCCCACGTACCACAAAAAAAAAAAACAAAACTAAAAATAGAACTACCATATGACCCAGGAATTCCACTACTGGGCATATACCCTGAGAAAACCATAATTCAAAAAGAGTCACATACCACAATGTTCACTGCAGCACTATTTACAACTGCCAGGACATGGAACCAACCTAAATGTCCATTGACAGTTGAATGGATAAAGAAGATGTGGCATATATATACAATGGAATATTACTCAGCCATAAAAAGAAACGAAATTGAGTTATTTGTAGTGAGGTGGATGGACCTAGAGTCTGTCACACAGAGTGAAGTAAGTCAGAAAGAGAAAAATACTGTATGCTAACACATATATATGGAATCTAAAAAAAAGAAAAAATGGTACTGATGAACCTAGGGGCAGGAATAAAGATGTAGACATAGAGGATGGACTTGAGGACACGGGGGTGGGGGGTGGGGAGGAGGAAGCTGGGGCAAAGTGAGAGAGTAGCATCAACATATACACACTACTGAATATAAAATAGCTAGCTAGTGGGAAGCAGCAGCATAGCAGAGGAAGATGAGCTCGGTGCTTTGCAATGACCTAGAGAGGTGGGATGGGGAGGGTAGGAGGGAGGCTCAGCGGGGAGGGGATGTGGGGATGATGTTTGTGTGCGTGGGGCTGATTCACTTTGTTGTACGACAGAGACTAACACAGTATTGGAAGCAATTATACTCCAATAAAGATCTATTAAAAAAAATAAAGATGGAGAATTTGATGGTTAACTCTGAGATGAAAAGAGGGTCGAAACTAAAGTTGGGAATGGCAGAAAAAGGAGGTGGATGTGGAGACCGGAAGGTAACAACCCAGAACCTGACTGCGTGGCTGTATGGAGGATAAACAGAGAGGAGTCACAAACAACTGAAGTTCATGCATGAGCAGCTGAAAGAATGGTACAACAGTACTGAATAAAAACAGAAGAGAGAGGAAGAGCTTCTGTAAGAAAATCAATATTAGATGAATAGGAAAAAAGTATTAACTACAGAGCTTATTTTATAATATCCATAGCATATTGCTAATTTGCATATTACTAAATTATTTCTATCAATAGTGTGCCTCAAATGTGCCAACATTGTTCATCCATGTCTGGATAAACACAATAATCATCTTTACTAATAAAGCACAGAGATGGTGATAACTACAAAATCAAACATACACCTATTAGAGATCTTCACTTGTTTCCCTGTTTCTACCCTTCTCTCTACAGTCAATTCTCCACCCTATGTTCAAGGTCATCCTTAAAAATAAGACTTGAAGAGTCACTTCCCTATTCAAAACTCTTTGGTGGATTCCCACTCGGGGGGGGGGGAAAAGCCGAGGTCATTACAATGATCTATAGAGCTCTATCTGGGTCCCTGCCATCCCTCTGCCTACCCAGTCACTGCCTTCCTCCAACTGCAGAGGCCTCCTTGCTATGCTTTGGCATGCTCCCCCGCCACCTAGCTTACTCTTCTTCCAGTGGACATCAAGTTGTTCCATCCCTTCAGCTCTCTGCGCGAATGACCTTTCCTTGTAAAAAGCAACAACAGTTCCCAATACCAAGTCTACACTCCCATCCCCCTCACTCTGTTTTCATTTTCCTCCAGAGCACCACATGACAATATGTATACATTGTTTTCTTGCCTCATCCTCAAGAAGGCAAACTCCACGAGGGCAAGGCCTTTGCTCTGTTCCTTACCATAAGCCTATTATCTAGAACAGGGCCTGGCACATAGCACTCAGTAAGCAGTTGTTGAGTCATTGTGCAAGTGAATGATGAATGAATGAATGGACTAATGTAGCTCTGTCCAAAAGGGAAGAGAACTCTGGTATTTGAAAGTCCAGAAAAGCCTAATAGGCTTTTCTAGACTGATTCTAAGTGCTCCTTACTTTGACAATTCCTTTTCTCATATCAAGAATATCATTATTAGTTACAGGGCCCTCCAGCCCATGCAGGTAGGCTACCCGAACAAACCATTACGTGAACCAAGACGTTTAAGTCCTAAGTTTCCATTCTTTTTAAACCATCTGCTTATACACACTTGACAGAGTTAAAATGCTCAGGGCTGAGGATTCTAAGCAGTATGTAATATATTGAGTTAGTGCTTCGTCTCAAAGGAATAAAAGATAAATGAAAGAAAAGAGCAGCCATAAAATGCAATTCAGCCTGTTGCAAAAATAATACCAGAGGCAGGTCTAGATCTTCCCTAAGTCAATTCACCCTTCTGGTTTCACTCCGGGTATGAATTAAATACCACACTTAGGGGTAAGTCATAAAATCAAACATCTACTCATTAAACTTTATTGTGATTAATATTTTATTTTTTCAGACTAACAGGTAGTTTCCTTTTAATTCCTAGGAGCAATTTCTTTTAACTCAACATTTTATTTTTGAGATTCAACATAATGTTGCTGTATAGAATTCTACCCTTTAAATGTACCACAACTTATTTATCCATTCAAACAGTAGTGGAAGTTTGCACCGTTTACAGTTTGGGGCTACAGCAAATAGGAGTTCTATAAACATCTAGGAGCAATTTTTGACTATTAAACCCCCAAGCATATAAAAAGGCAGATATCCACCTCTGAATCCATATTGAATGAATGTGAAATACAAAAATATGTGTACATGTATAATCTGAGATGAGCTGGAAAATGTCTCCATATCCCACATTAATTAATATCACCTATCTAGAATAAAAATATTGCAGAGGAAAAGTGTACTTTCAAAGCATAGGAGCTCAGGAGTGTTCACTGGTACAACAACTTAGGGAAAATGTTTGGCAGTACATCATACTACCTACTAAAAGAAAATATATGCATGTTCTATGATTAAGAAATTCTACTTTGGGGTATATATCCAAGAGAAATGAGTACTTATGTCTACTGAAAGCCATGTACAAGAATGTTCCTTGCATTTTTATTCATAATAGCCCCAAACTGGAAACAACCCAAATGTCCATGA
This sequence comes from Orcinus orca, assembly GCF_937001465.1. Lineage (NCBI taxonomy): Eukaryota > Metazoa > Chordata > Mammalia > Artiodactyla > Delphinidae > Orcinus > Orcinus orca. Next base: position 70,332,428 of record NC_064564.1, on the reverse strand, counting down.
ACAGAACAGTCAAAAGGGTGAACACATTATACAATGGAATTCTTTACTCAACAAGATGGATGAGTTACAGTACAATGTTGAATGAAAGAAATCAAACACATAAGAGTGCATACTCTTTGACTACCTCTTTATGCGGTTCAAGAACAGCCAAAAGCAATCGATGGAGGTAGCAGCCAAAATAGTGGTTACCCTTGGGACTACTAACTGGGAGGGACACAAGGAAATGTTCCATATCCTGTTCTGGGTGCTGTTGACACAGGCATCAACATAGGTAAAAAATTATTAAGTACTTAAAATGTATACACTTTATTGCATATCAAGTTTGTCCTCAAAATGTTATCGATACAGAGAAAAACAGAATGGGAACTTGGAATGTAAATGGAGGACAAAACAGAATAAGAATGTACTTTAGTCGGGATGAAGATATTTTGTTCAAACGCTAACCACGAGTCTAACTCTAAACTCCAACACTAAGCTTCCAAATCTCTCTGACACACAACATTATCAGGGGAAGAATAGCTAGTTGGCCTTGACAGGACAAAGAAAGCAGATAGAAACACACACACACGCCCTTCAAGCTGCCTTTCACTGGGGCCCTAAACACCAATAGACTCCAGGAGCCTCACACAAACACTGGACACTTGTCTGAGGCCAGTTACAGATCACCAACAGAACGATCGTTCTCCTTGGCCCTGTTCCCAAAGAGCCCTCAAAGTTACTTATTTCTATGAAGGCATGAAAGAGGAAATGAAGCCCATTTTAGAGCCTTTGACTTTCTCAACTGCAATCCGTGTACTCTGTTCAGTCGGTTCTGCAGTATCCTCCTAAGCATAATTCATGAAATGAAACAGAGTTAAAGTAACTCAGAGGAACTCAGCGGGGCCTGTTATTACATATGGAAGGAATGAGAATAGTGTTTGAGGACGCAACTTTGGCCGCAGGGAACTTATTTTGTTATCATAATGAAAGAAAAATAGTAGATGATCTCAGAAACTGTTATCAACCATTTACTGTACACTTACTGAGAGCCAGTAAGTACAGAGACTCTTCCTAGCATCTACCCTCGAGGTTGCTTAATCTAATCCTTAAAACTTTAAAGCAGCAGCAAGGATTAGAAGATCAAAGCACAAAGCTTACTACGGGGCTTTTGACCCGCTCACCTTTCATTTTCGATAACTGCTAAAAGCCATCACGCCACTTGCATGGAGCCACAATCTTTATAGGGAAGAAGTAAAAAGGCAGAAAGGGGGCCTCAAAGGCCTGACAGAGGAGCCTTAAACAGCCTAGGTCCTCACCAAAGTTCAAGCAAACAAATATATGTGAATTGTAGTTATTTTGTTCAATTTTTTTCAAGGGAAGATATTAAAAATAGCCATCCAGCCCCCACTCTCTACTTTAAGTCCTTCGACTAAAGTAGAACAATGAGTTGGTATCATTTTTCAATCCTCGCCAATTTTATACATTTTAGGCAGTACCCATTTTTTAGTGCCTTCTCTTTGGCATTAAACTTCTCCTAGGCCATAAACCAAGGTTATGATTGTTGTCCTTTACTGTTTTCATGTTTCTCTCTACCTGTCTGCTATCTTTCCCTTAAAAGATTAGCCCATCTGGCAAGCAAGAAAAAAGAACTGATGTCTTTATGGATAATGTATAAAGTTAACTTTGAAACATGCAAAAGCTGCAAATCTAGTTGGATTATATACTTGGGTCTTCCAGTTGGATGTCTGGGAAACTTCTAAAAGGGCTCAACATATTAGTGCCAGTAGGACTATAGCAAAAAAAAAAAAAAAAGTACCAAACCTGGAGTCAAACAATCATACTTCCAGCACAGTGACCTTGCACAAGTCTGTCAACTTCTCTGGGCTTGCTTTTCTCATTTATGAAGTGGGGACACAACCTCTTTGTTGTAAAGATCAAACGAGCTATGTCCGTAACAGGCCTTGCAAATGGTAAAGGCCCTATACAAACAGGCTTCTCTCAATGAAAATACTTAGTGCTATGATTGCAAAATGACCCTGCCTACTCTTCCCCTACTCTCATCAAAAAGCTTCCTTTGTTTTCTTGCTTTTAGTTTGATTCTGTGAAATAAAATTCTCTCCCCGCCTTCTTCCCTAAGACAATTAGTCATTTTTAGAGACACACAGTTTCTGTGGTCTAAGAAGTATGAACTGAAAAGTTCATGTGCAACTAGGTGGACAATTTCTAAGAAGGAGAAATAAGAAAAAACACATTTCTAAGAATTTCACTCTCTGAGTCTGCCTGACAAGAGATGGACCCCACAGGGTGGAGAGGCCATCAGGAACTAAAAATGTGGCTAGATCAGTGAATCCTATTCCCCGCAGCAAGTCATTTGTCTGTCCCCAACAGCAGCAGCTACCCTCCCTGATAGCGCTGAACTTTTCAACTGGGACTAATCCCACAGGCTTATTCTCATTTATTCATTTTAAACCCTGTTTTGAATTCTGCTGTCGTGCTACTGTCTTTGCTGGCATATAATGAACTGCACAGACACACATTAGGCTGAGCCTGATAAACAAGATGAACCCAGCCACTCTCAGACAAAACCGGAAGAGGAAGGGGGAAGGGACCAGAAAAAGATGCAAGAAGTTTCAAGAGATGCATTCCTTGAGATGCACACCCTTCTCTCCAGGTAGCTGACTCCTTGTAGGTATGTTTTGAAGATCACGCCAAACGATCTTAAGAAGTTTGAAGCTGCTGCCCCAGACCTAAAGATTCATAAACTACATGCTTTAGGGAAATGTTTTTGGCTTTAGAGGATGACAGCTGCATAGCCAAGAGTCACCTAACCTCTAAGACGCTTGAAGAAAGTGGATTCTATGACTGAGAGAGAGGGCAGTTTCTAATGTGTTCTTTTCCTTTCACCCAGCTATACTTTAAGCTAATATGTATTATGGAGGGGTGCTCTATTTCCTCCTATCTCATACTTACTAATTTATAAACTGAATGCAACCGTAATTCACCATCTGTATGCCTTTTCCACCTGCAGCTCAACTTGTTGGTAGGAAATGAAGTTTTACCACCCATGGAGTTCTATCATCTGAAAGTTCCACTTATTAGGAAGTGGTACAGATTTTTCTTCTTCACTCTCCATTTGAAAGCTCAAAGTCTAAAAGAGGAGACTTCTTCAGCCCTTATGGTTGTGACACTTTTACCAGACAATGTCGTCATCATGATCATCATCATCATACAATAGTAGCTTACATTAACTGAGGGCATATGTGCCAGGTACCCTTCTAAGTACTGTGTGTATATGAACTCATTTAATCCCTACACCATTTCTAGGATTATGACCCTCATTTTATAGATGAGGGAAAGGAGGAACAGAGAGGTTAACGTAGGGGCCTGAGATGACATAACCAGTTAAGGGGTAGAGGAATTTAAGCCCAGGGGTCTGGCTTTCAGAGGCTCACAGCTCATGTAACACAAGTGGATTCCTCAAACCTGCCATGTTCATGGTGCTCCAGGCTATTTTGAAAGAATGATGGTGGACTTGACACCTACAGGATAATCATTCTGCTTATCAGAAAGACAGATGAGGGATCCATGTAATTGCACGGGCTTACAGACACTAGCGAGGTTACAAAATTCAGCAATTAATAAATGCCCTACTTGCCCCAAAGCAGTCCCGAAAACGAATGCAAAGTGTTAGAACCACAGAATGTCAGCTCTGAAAGGAGCTTTAGAAATCACCTACACTAACCTTTATCAGCAAGGAATTAGGTTCAGAGAGAGCCAGTGATTTCTTCAAGGTCAAAAAGGCATCCAGCACAGAGGCAAGACGTTTTATTTAAGTCATAGAAATTGCTTCCTCATGTTTGCTCTCCGGGTTCCCCTTTCACTTTCAACTCTTTCTCTAAACAAACAGCATCCACTTCCATGGTTTCAACTATGACCAATGTGCTGACGTCTCTCAGATTCATGTCCCTAAGTAGGGCTGTCCTATCTCTAGACTGTAATATATAACTACCTACTAGACAATTCCACTCTACTTTTCACAGGTCCTTCAAACTTGTCTGTGAACAAGCTCACTTCTCCCTACCCCAGATCCACTCTTCTCTTGAGAATGAATTACACAATAATCTCTCCAGACAGCCACAGCAAAACTGCACAGATTCTAGATCTCTCCACCCCTTCACATCTTCCATCTAAACCATCACTAAATCTCTTCAATTTTACTTGCTTAACATCTGATAGCCTCCCCTTTCTCTCTGGCCTCTATTACTAAAGCACTCCGTCTGCCCCTCAACTACAACAACTTCAATGAGTCTTGGGCATGTGAGGATGGCTCCAATCCTACCCAATTTGCATAAGTGCTGCCAGGATGAATTTTCTGAAATAATCTCACCACAAGAGCAGACAGACAGACTACAGAGAGGAAGACAGACTGAAAAGAAGGAAGGAGGGTGGCAGGGAGGAAGGAAGAGGCTAACCCTAGTATCTGCCCAAATTGCTCTAAAGCTCTACTTCCTTTGAATGGAAAGTACTACAACACAGTATTTAAGAAATCATGCTCTGAAGTCAGAGAATCTGGGTTTAAATCCTGACTGTGTAACTTACACAGGCGTGGCTTGGGGGTCAAGTTACTTCCCCTCCTTGAGACTCAGTTTCCTCATCGAAAAATGAGGATAATAGTCCCTCTATCAAATGACTGTTGTGAACATTAATTGAGGTAATACGCACGAAACTCTTAGAACACAGCCAGACATGAGATTTCTCAAAACAGATCCTAGAACCATAACCAGTACATCTTATTTAACCAGACTGTTGCCTCACTTCTCTTTCCTAGGCACCGACCACCTAGCCAGCTCTTCCTGCAATATGTATTGAGTGCCGCATCTACATGCAGTTCAGTTTGGAGACTGAACAAATACTGGTGACAAAGCTTCTCTGCTAGAACTCTGAGATTTCAAAATCCTTCAAACCACAAAACACTCAAAACCTGTTACAATGAAGGCTCTGCAGTGGGTATTATAAAGATGAAAAAGACCCCAGGGAAGTTGAGAATCCAGGAAGGAGGTAAGCAGCACATTATTAACCATACAATAAGCTACTTCTCATATCCTCAGCCTTAAGTGAGCATCGGGATCATCTGCGGAATTTTTAAAACAAACACAACAGAGCCCCAGTACGGAGATTCTCACTCAATAGGCCCGGGACCTGGTATTGCCATTTTTATTAAAAAAAAATATTCTCCAAGTGAATCTGATGTGCTCCGAAGGTTGGAAACTCCTGGAATGAAAAGCATCTCTACTGCTCACAAGTACTTATTAAAATATTAACATTTTAGAAGAGCCTGTGCTCCGCAACAAGAGAGGCCACGATAGTGAGAGGCCCACGTACCGCAATGAAGAGTGGCCCCCACTTGCCGCAACTGGGGAAAGCCCTCGCACAGAAACGAAGACCCAACACAGCAAAAATAAATTAAAATAAATTAATAAACTCCTACCCCCAACATCTAAAAAAATATATATATACTAACATTTTAGAAGATGAGGAGATTGCTTTCAGCTGATTGAGGGGAATAACAGAAGGTCTATGAAGAATTCTTGCAGACAGGATCCCCAGGGAGTCTGTTCTAACCTGCCCAATTTGGAGCATGAGAAGCCATCTTCCAATAATAACACTAGCTGAGTGAAACCTTTATGTGAGAATTTTTGTTTTTCTGTTATCTGGACTCCTTCCTATCCCTGTTTTGACCTGGAGAGGACAGGACCTCAGCAAGATGGCCAAAGGCTGAGAAAGAGGCTTTTTGCCTGCAGCAGGCCTTACGGAAGGAGGGGAGAAGAGCTGAAATGAAGTTGGAGGCTCTGCCAATCACATTGGAGATACCAGCAGCAAACCGTGATTTAAAATGACACTTGTCGGGCTTCCCTGGTGGCGTAATGGTTGGGAGTCCGCCTGCCGATGCAGGGGACACGGGTTCGTAACCCGGTCCGGGAAGATCCCACATGCCGCGGAGCGGCTGGGCCCGTGAGCCATGGCCGCTGAGCCTGCGCGCCCGGAGCCTGTGCTCCGCAACGGGAGAGGCCACAACAGCGAGAGGCCTGCGTACCGCAAAAAAAATAAAATAAATAAAATAAAATGACACTTGTCAAATGTGTCAGAAATGCTGAAGGATTTGGTTTTGTTTGCAGGGAGGGAGGATGATGTCTGGGAGATACCTGGGGATCTTAGGGAGAGGCAGAGGGAGGGAGATAGAAACAGAGGGAGGGAGTGTGCAGCAATTGGGAGGAGCTGCACCTTAGGTGGGTGATAAGAAACTGGAGGAAGCCAGTAGACTATGCTCTGAAAAATGTGGTTGATTCAAACTGAGAAAACATTTTTCAAGTTCTGACGGGGTGCCAGGTGCTTCCGCATAGACTCAGAGGAAAGCAAGCAATAAAACATCACCATGACGGGTCATGGAAGGGTTCTTAAGGACAGGATTTTCTTAAACTTTTTTTCTTTCCCGAGAAGTGACTAGTGGTAAGAGAAATAATAATGACAGGAAAGGAAAGATAATTGGGACAGAAAGTCCTGGAGTGAGTGGAGGAAATGGAATTGGGGGCACAAGCAACAGGTTATAATAACCTTTAGCTTTAGAGAAGTCAAATCTGGGGGAATTACATCGCTCTTTTCTTCATCAATAATAGCTAGTTACAGTTTCAGAGGGCTGCTTACATTTGATGTACTCCATCACTGACAACATGAAAACTTCCACTTTTCTTCAGCAAAAATGAAGGGAAAATGCAATTAATGCTAGTGCTTTTATTATACTTAGCAGTTCTGGAAGCCGGATATAGACTATAAGCTAGAAAAACCCCACAGCCTAGGCTTCCCTGGTGGCGCAGTGGTTGGGAGTCCATCTGCTAAGTGCAGGGGACACGGGTTTGAGCCCTGGTCCGGGAAGATCCCACATGCGGCAGAGCAACTGGACCTGGGCGCCACAGCTGCTGAGCTTGTGCTCTAGGGCCCGTGAGCTACAACTACTGAGCCCGCGTGCTACAACTACTGAAGCCCGTGTGCCTAGAGCTCGCGCTCTGCAACAAGAGAAGCCACTGCAATGAGATACTGCAATGAGAAGCCTGTGCACCGCAAGAAGAGTGGCCCCCACTCGCCGTAATTAGAGAAAGCCCGCGTGCAGCAACGAAGACCCAACGCAGCCAAAAACAAAATAAAATAATTTTTTAAATGTATATAATGTTTTAATTTTTAAAATAAGATGAGGGAACTAGGGATATATTATTGGGTTTGAAGAAGTTGTGCATTTAATGAAGCAAATATTTAATTTCTTCAAATGCTTCCACCACTTTTCCCAATAGTGTGACTAAGTCAACTGTCTACACGTGTGCCCAGTATCTCACTTCAGTTTATTATCAACAACTGAAATGCTTCCGAGGGCAGGCAGACAGAGGAGTGATAGCACTACAAGAAAGAGCATTTGCACTCAGCAGACTGGAGAGCTGGGGGGCATCTAAAGGAGACAGACAGCCACTGTGCAATTCTAGCCAACTGTTGCCCTTTGCAGAAAAGGGTGTCATTCAATGCTGAAGCTTCTAATTTTTCAAGAGAGGCTGAGCATTCAGATTTTCAAAACCATGGATTCTCACAATCTGTACATGTTAAATTACAAAAAAATAAAAAAGCTAATTAACACACTGGGTGGGCCTGATCAAAAGGGTATAAACGCTGGTTTAGGCTCTGAGGCACCAGCTCATGACCTCTGAAAACCCATTCTTTTCTCTTATTTTTTTTTTTTAAAAACATCTTTATTGGAGTGTAATTGCTTTACAATGGTGTGTTAGTTTCTGCTTTATAACAAAGTGAATCAGTTATACATATACATATGTTCCCATATCTCTTCCCTCTTGCGTCTCCCTCCCTCCCACCCTCCCTATCCCACCCCTCTAGGTGGTCACAAAGCACCGAGCTGATCTCCCTGTGCTATGCGGCTGCTTCCCACTAGCTATCTATTGGTAGTGTATATATGTCCATGCCACTCTAGTCTCAGCCCTCTTTCCCCAGGACTGTCATTCCTGGTCTGCTGCATGATGACCCCTCCTTCCACAATATCCTTTGTCATTTTTCTTTATACTCAACCTAGTCTCTGGCTACAGGCTAAGAGGACAGCAGCCATGTCTTAGAAGTAAAGGGAAACCCTGCAGTGCTTGACCTGGGGCCTGGTGCACGTCAGGAACATGAGAATGATGGTGGGTGATACCTTTGAAACCTCTCCTAGTGGATGACGGATGCATCCAGTTTTTCCTTTTCTTCCCACTGCCACCCCTACCAGCACCAGTTATAACCAGCCCTGTGTCTTACTGACTTCTCTTACTGTTTTTAATGATTTTCCAGTTGATTCTCTTCTTTCTAGGTACGTACTTCAAATATCTACAAATAATAAGTTCCACTTCAGTGTTTATATCTATTACTACTTTCTCTTGTCTCCTGGCTGGTACTTTCTGAGTCAGGTTTATAATTTCAATGAAAATGAGCATTCTTATCATGCATTTGACTTAAATGGGAATGCTTCTTGTGTTTCACAAAATATGATGCTGCTTTGTCATGAGACTATGCGGTATTTAAAATAAAGCAACAAAAGTAACATATCCTTATTCTAATTTTACTAAGTTTAAATTTTTTCTTTATAATCCAGAATGTGTGTTGGATATGTTTTCTGTTACCAAAGACTGATTTTATTTATTCTTATGAAGTTAAGTTTATTGACATATAATTTACATGCAATAAAATTCACCTTTATAAAGAATACGGTTCAGTGAGTTGTGACGAATGTATATAGTCACATAACCATTGCCACAATCAATATATCATTGGATGTTGAATTTTAGCAAAGCATTTTTGTCACCTGTTAAGATGACAATATAGATTTTTCTTTTTTGATCTAATATGGAGCCCAGCTTCTCCAATACTGAACCAAGCTCACATTCCTGTGATGTGCCCCACTTGACCATGTATTTATTTAATGTACTGCTAAATTCTATTTGATGGTATTTTATTGAAGGGTTTTGCATCGATATTCATAAGCCGGATTGATCTTCGGTGTGTGTGAGCATACACGTGTACATGTTCACACACACTATCTTTGTGAAGTTCTGGTATAAAGATCATTTTGGAATAAAAAAACTTGGAAGTTTGCCTTTTGCTCTTTGCTTAGAAAAAGCTGTAACAGTAATGTGAACATTCATCCAGGTTTACATGGGAAAGCTCCAGTTTACATCACTTGTCCCAAGTAAAACTCCCTTTAATAAATTATATGGTCACCCTACTTAATATCTTTGAATGTTGGAAGAATTTACTGAGGCCAACTGGACCTTGCACTTTGAATTTAGAAAGCATCTTCTGATAATTTTTCATTTCTTCCATGGTTATTGATTTAAGCTCTCTCTCCTGGGAGCCACTTTGAAACAGTAAAATTTCCTAGAAATGTACTTCATCTATCTCCATGGAATTTCACATAGTACCTTACAATATTTTTTGGTTATTTCTTCTTTTTGGTCTTTAATTTTGTTGACTTTTACTTTCTCTGGTAATAAGAGAACAAAAGACATACTTGTTCACCGTACAAAATTTTAAAAATAAAAACATACAAATAAAAACACAAAATTTAAAAAATAAAAACACATACAAAGTTAAAAATTACCCATTACTCAGAAATAATTACTGTTGACACTGTCATGTGGAACATTTCAGACTTTTGGCTGCCTACAAACCTACCTTCCTACCTACACACAGCGTTTATTAATCAGTCTCTTCCTTGTTATATGGTGTGACCATCTTTTCCATATCAATAAATACATATTTACATCTTCAATTTCAATGGCGGTGAAGCATGATTATACCATGACTTTCCTATTTAAATTCCTGACAATAGGGGATAGGTAGATGGGTTATTTTTTAAAAACTATTTTTAACAATGCTGCATTGAACGTTAACTAACATCTTTGCATGCTCCTCCAGTTATACTGGTAGGACAGATTATTAAAAGTAGAAGTGCTAGTCAAAGATAGATATATTTAAAAACAATTTTTTGCTTATAAAAAGTCTGTATTTCTTATATTTAAAAAATCAGCAAAGTAAATATTTCCTGCAATCCATTCTCCAGTGATACTTCTGTTCACATTTTGTTAGGGGTATAGCCACCAAGCCTTAGTGTATACTTTTTTTAAAACCATAAATGAGACCATGTTATACATACTAATTTGTAACTTACTTTCCATATTATGCCATCTTTTCCTGCACAGCATCATTCTGTACAGCTATAAGATATTCAATGGATAAAAGAACCATAATTTGATTAACTACTGATGTAAATGTGAGATGTTTCCAATTTTTGCTACTATAAACAATGCTACAATGAATATCACTGTCTTTAGTTTGGGCTCCATTGTTCAATTATTTCCTTAGGCTAAATTCCCAGAGGTGGAACTGCTAGATCAAAGGATTTTTACTTCAAGGCTTCTGATGAACACAAAACCCTTGAGAAAGTCTGCATCAATCAGCATTCCCAACAGAGTCTGAGTGCTTGCTCTCCACATGCACCTCAACCTCAACCTCAACATTTTTGTTCTTAAACTTAGGCTTAGATAACAAAAAGTGGCACTTAGGTTTGCTGTTTTTTGCTTTTTTTTTTTTTTTTTTTTAACTTTTTGGCCTCGCCCTGCAGCATGTGGGATCTTAGTTCCCCATCCAGGGATTGAAGCCGCGCCCCCTGCATTGGAAGCGCAGTCTTAAACCACTGGACCGCCAGGGAAATCCCTGTTTTTTGCATTTTTAAAATTATTAATAAATTGGGTATTTTTTTTCATGTACTTTTTGGCTCTTCACAAGTTACCAAATCTCTTTATATGATCTAGTATCTATGTATAAACAGAATAGCCATAATAAATCATATTTATTTCTTAAAATCTTCAGTCCTATTTTGGAGAAATTAAAAAAAAAAAAAGAAAAACATGCCTTGCATTTTTAGAAATAGCTCTGGGTGCTCTTGTTCGAATTTTGCTCTAAGTTTATTCCAAGTAAGGGAGAGCAACCATTTTCTCCATGTTGCATTAACATGAACAGGTACCAGAACATTACAAAATGTTTTGTTGGAGCACAGAATTCAGTGTAGCACGGGTACACACCCAACTTTCCAGTATAGCATAAGCATTTTAATAGATATTTCATTATAATACAGTCTCATCTCTAACTGCTCCATGGAACAGACCGCTAAAATACTAGAGGCAGGCTAGTTTCATCACATTGTCAACATCTGTAATGTTTGAAGCATTAAAAATAAGGAGTGCAATCTTTCTCAGAGCTTTCATTTTTTTCAGGGCTTTCATTTTTAAATAAGCACCCATTATGAACAATTGTGACTGATTTCCTTTGGAGCAATAACATAGTGAACATTCACTTTTATTTTTTTTAAACAGTTAAGAACAAATGACCTGCGAGTGAATTCAAGATAATGAGCAGTGATTGTAGCATTCCCTCAAAGCATTTTTGTTTAAATGCTTAAAAACAAGATTCAGAATACATATTCCAAAAGGCAGCAAATTTAGATGGGCCTTCTCCACTTTTTCTTAAACTCTAGTTTTATTTTAAAATGCACACGTCAAATGTGTGAAATGCTTCAGTGTTTTTAAATAACTATCATTAAAGAAATCAAGGTAATTATAAATTGAAACATAAAATCAATTTTGGGGGGAAACACTGATGCTTATGTTTACATCAAGAGATCACATAATAAAGGTGAGGGCAAGAAAAGGTTTACTTTATCAGTCTTTTTACCATTATTATTTTTTGTTTTGATAAAGTATTGTCTAATCTGTCTGACCTTGCAACGCTTGATATAATGTATAAAGCAACACTCTAGCATTAAATGAAAATCCAGTAAAAAAAAAAAAAAAAAGTTTATATTCCTAAAGCATTCAGTAGAAAGATACTAAAATTCTAAGGTCCTTCAACAGTACTTTGATAAAAGAATTACTAGACAAATATAGCAACTTTGGGAAACAAATCTTATCCTCCCAACTCATTCATTGAGCTATAGGCCCCCAAATATAACAGATTCTAAAATCTAGTATAAGAGATGATTAAAGCAACAGGTTAGGAAAATAAGATGACACTAAGAAATGGAAAGGCCATTTTATGGAATTAATAGTACTGTGAATTCACCCACAATGGATGGACTTAACCGAGTAAATATTCCCGGAAATAACCCACCACTTAGCTCCTGAATGCAATGAAAAAATGACCACTGTGGAGACTGTTTATTGTTGAGATTAGTATCATCAAAAAGCAATCAAGTTTAAAGAGAGTCAAGATAAACTGAAACATCATGACATCTCCTGACAGCATGCTGAAACAAAGGTGATGATTTAAAAAAAAAAAAAAAAAATCAGGGGAGGATTATGTCCCAAGAAAGGGATATCTATAAAAGGAGAGAGAAGAGAAAATCAGTGTCTCTGGTGTCTCCAGAGAGATGGTGCCCTGAACCAAATGCTCTGAGAATTCTCATTTGTCTGGCAGACATGGCGTTAAGTAAGGCTGATCCACTGGGCTGGCATCGTCTGCTGAAACCAGCCCTTCAAAGCATTCATCTGCATTTGCTTCAAATCCTCATCCTTACTTATGAGACCATTTGATGTTAACACAGGAGCTCAAGAAAGTTTACCAGCTCGTGGGAAGAAAATACACCACCTCATTGCCACAACTGTCACAGCACGCTGAGAGGTTTCCATTTTGAGTATGAATTGATCAAAGTGTCATTTTTCTTCATCAGTCTCTCTGATGATTTTGAGTAGTAAGAATCGAATCACCAGGGTCTAATCAGCCTTGCAAAATAAAAATTTTTTTAAAAAAATCAACAATTTCCCCAACAATTTCTGATGTTGAAACTCCTCAGCATGGGCTATGCAGACCTTTCCTACTTTTTCAACCTCATGTAATATGATTGTGATCAACATCAACAGCTGACATTTGTTAAGTGTTTTTTTTATATCTAAGGCCCTGTTCTAAGCATTTTACTTATGAGATCTTACTAATAAAACCCCACAAGGTAAGCGAGCGTTGTTTTCTTTGTTTTACTAAACGGGGAACTAAGGCACAGAAAGGTTAAATGCTTTGCATCATCACGTTCCCACATGAATCTCACACTTCAGTCATACTGAAATATTTGCAGGTCTTGCAAACGCCATATGCTTTTGCACACGATTGGCTTTGCCCGAAAAAACATTCCACTTTTTCTTGTCTGACCATTTCCTATTGATTCTTCAAGACTCAGCTTAGGCAGGGCCTCCTCTGAGAAACCTTTCTAGATACCCTGACTTCCCCCTAAGATAAGTTAGATGCTCCCTCTTCTGCACTCCTATTACCAATATGTATCCACTCACACCTAACATGGGGATTGTAAGAGTCTGTATGCAAATCTGTCCCCCACTGGGCTACAGGCTCTCTCACGGGCAATATCAGGGTCACTGAGTAAGGCCTCATAGTCTTTCACCGCACAAATCCAGGGGGTGCCATTCATAGACTACAGAGTGATGTAAATGGTGACTCCTGGGGTTGTACAATATGGCAGCTCTGAAGGACAGTATCCCCATTGCCTTCCAAAGAATTTGGCACGTTGCTGAGTGACTGAATGGCCGGGACAGAGCTCACAATAAATGTGAAATGGTGCTTAACCATTGAGGCCTCCCAACCAGTTCATTCCCCTCCAAACCAACACTTCACAGGGTAAAGCCTAAACAACACTGTCAACCGAAAGATAAGTGCTAGTTTGCACACTCAGAAAACCCCGGCCTTGTCTCTTCTACATCAGTTTCTTGTACATTTTCTCTAAATGCTAACAGTGAATTTAGATTTCCCTCTAAGCTTTTGATAATGGCATAATTAATCTGCAAATAATGTGGCATTTTCACCAGAGACGCAAATAATCGTAGTGAGAGCCAGATATAAAAATCTACCCAAAAGAGTGGACTGAAATACGAATTAAGACAGTCCAATTTTTCTATTTAATGAGCACGTTCACAAAGACAGCATGATTCTAAATTCAGAAAACCAACATTCCACAACTTGCAACCACCTGCTCAGCAGAGAGAAAAAATTGCACACTGAACTTTGGCAAACATTTATGATATCTTTGATTAGAGGTTAAAAAAAAAGCTTAGGCAATACATTCTTATTTTCTTTAGAAGGACACAGTTTCTGTCTTTCCATGGGTGGGAACATGGTCCTTGGTCAAAGAACCTTCTACACACAATTAGCTTTAAGAAACAGCTGGAGACTGAGGCAGGCTTCGCTGAAGAGAAATTCTTTAGTCATTCAAGGTCACTATTTAGCCCTAATTCCCACAGTTGACTCCTACCTTCTATTGGCTGACTGTGCCTAACTCGGAGTGGGAAGAGGGAACAGAGAGACAAAAACGACTTGCTCTGAAATTATTCATATAAACTATGAAACCTCAGAGACTTGACAATGTGGTAGGCAGAAAAATGCTCCCCCAAAGATGTCTAAGTCCTAATCCTCCAAACCTGTAACTATGTTGTGACTGTGGCATGGGGGATTAAAGTTGCAGGTGGAATTAAGGTTACTAATCAGCAGACCTTAAAATAAGGGGCCTTTAAAGGGAACAGAGAGACTGAACCGGGGATTGTTGGCTTTGATGGTAGAAGGAGGTCATGGGCCAAGGACTGCTGCTGGCCTCAACAATCTGAAAGACGCCAAGATAACAGATTCTTCCCTGGAGCCTCCAGAAAGAACGCAGCCCTGCTGACACCTTAACTTTAGTCCAGTGAGACCAATTTTGGGCTTCTGACCTTCAGAACTAAAATAATAAATCTGTGTTGTTTTAAGCCACTAAATCTGTAGGAATTTGTAACAGGAGCAACAGGAAAGGAATACAGGGAATTTCACCTGAGAGAAGAGATACATGATTTCTATAATTTCTGTAGCAGGTGACCATTTATTCCCCCCAAGGAGAGCCAAGAGCTCCTGCAGACGACCAGATCTGATGTGGCCCTTCCCATCTCTGCCCTCAAACTTAAGCCTTATCATGAAACAGAACACTTCACACCCACCTATTTTACAGAAATGGTCTGAAATACAGTCAAGTTGGTGTGGCGTTTTGAGGCTCTGTGCATACAAGATTCATAACATTTTATGAGTGCCAGAGGGACCTCAGAGAAGAACATCTGGTCCATTCCCCATAATTAATTTATAAATGATGACATCCAGGCCAGAAGGCCGCAGGTAGCACTATTCTCCAGGTTACACAGCTAGTTAATCACAAAGCCGTACACGTTCTCTCTCGTTCTCCCTCTCTCTCCAATTCTTTCACTGCCCTATGCTACTAGTAACTAAAATTAAATGCTGGGCATACAACTAAAATGGCACTTGAGCTTTTACTTGCTTAGTTACATAAGAGGTAAATTTTAAATTTTATTTCATTTTTTAAAAAACCTGATGTTTCTGTTACTGGGAAACTTTTAGGTATGTTTGGAACAACCTGGGAATGGGAGTCTACTTTTTCAACTGTAAAGCTTCCGAAATCTAAATACAGATCAAGTATTTCTGATGAAAATCCAGTGTCTGAATGCGCTGTTAAGTGTAAAATACACACTGGATTTAGAAGATCCAGTCTGAAGAAAAAATATAAAATGTATCCTTAATTTTTCATACGATTCAATGTTGAAATGATAGTATTTTTGATATATTAGGTTAAATGTGGCTACTATAAAATTTTAAATTACACATGTGGCTCTCATATTCCTAACAGACAGTGATGTCCTAAAGGAACAGATTGAGATACACATGTATTTTAATTTGATACTCTACAAAATGGAAACAGCAAAAATACCAGGCATTTGTTTGATGCAAGGAAGAAATTATAGAGGGAACACATGACAGAAGAATACACATCTATATGACCAGAATCCTCAAACTTTGTAACAAGGGCACAGATAAAAGTTTTTTCTAATTTTATTTTTAATCAATTGGAATACAAGGACGATTCGAACAAAAATTACCCTTCTTAAAACATCCCTTGTTTGTTAGTTGGCTCTTAATTTACAGATAACCTTGTAAAACAAAATTGTAAACTAAGAATGAGCACACAGACTGCATAGCAGTTATTATACATTTTTAGAAATCTATTTTTTCTACAAATGTGTCAAGCTGACAAAATGAGAATACAAGCAATTCACAAATACTTTGCATTAAATTGCCAATCCAAGCTCTCCCTATTTTCAGTCTTGGTAATGGATTAGCTATAAGTTTTTTAGAACTAGTATTACTGCACAGAGAGAGAAATGCTGATCTATCAGACAGGGGTCTTAAAAAATGTTTATGTAAAAATATCACATGGCCAAAGGCCCTACAGAAATCCCTGGAATTTGGCCTTAGGAGTAAACCAATCTATCCGACTTCCTTCTTCACGGGATTCTTCATGCACAACAGGAGTGAGTCTACCCTGGAAATATCCCCGTGTGCCAGACGACTGACCAAAGAAGTCACGGCAGTCTACACTGCCGCTCAGAGGAGGCCAGCTTCCAGAGGACACCCGGTTGCTCAGAGAAAAGGAGTATTTTGTTTTGACCCTAAGCCTCCCAGAGGTCATGCAGGATAATCTCAGCTTTGTTTTCCAGGCACTCTGAGGACCTGGGTCAGTGATTGTTTGAGGACCGTGGTGGACCTTGCTGAGCTCATCCTGGGATTCATCCTCAGGACTCTGGCCATCTGTAAGCCTGCTCAGATCACCTCATTCTCCATTCCCACAGCCCAAACAGTCCAGCCTTCATACTTAAAAGCTCCACCACCAGGCAAAAAACACATGATTAAAAAAATTTTAGATAAAAGGACAATATACAATCCATATATGCAGTGTGGTTGTAATTACATGAACACAGGAAAAAACAACTGCAAATGCCAACAGTGGTTAACTCTACTAGAAGGAGTATATTGCTTATACTTTTCAATATTTTCCACATTTTGGTGGGGGGAAACTTGTATTACTCATACAGACCAATTTTCCTTTTTATTTTATTTTTATTTTTGGTACAGGGGAGTGTTAACAAATAAAAAGGGTCCACATTCCTAAGGTGCTTGAAAATATCTTGAGTTAGCATGCTCCTTTGATATTAGCACCTAATACATTTTATAAACTGCTTGTAACATCATTAAGCAGAGGTATATTTATAAGTGTACTTTCAAAGTGCCACCCTGCTAATCCAAAAAACAGGATCACTACTAAAAAGTGGATCTTTTAGGAAAGTAGTCTCCAAAGTAAGATACAATAAACCTAAAACATTTCTTCTCTGAAGTACGAGTGGAAATTTCGACCATTCAATTACATTGTACGTCTAAGGTCTTGATAATACTGCATGAAAAATTAAGACTTTACATTACATGAATTTTGATCCACTTTTCTAACTGGAGTATGATATAGTTCAAATTATTTCTTATAGATTTTTAAAAGTTCAGCAGGGCAGAGAGGTGCAAATCACTTAGAATCTAATACGAAAGGTATCTATTTGATTGATACGTCACCAGACATATGTTCTTCTCTGAGGTCCCTCTGGCACCTAAGCTCTAGGCATCATAGAGCTCCAGGCAAATGTAGCTACCATTTTCACAGAGTTTAACTGCTATACATCAAGAAGGCCATACACAAATAACATATTACTAAAAATATCTTATTTGGAGAGGAAAGAGACTGGCATTGCCAAAGTACTTTTAGTACCCACAAATCATGTATGACGGTGAAAGACTAGTGACACTCCCTTTAAAGTCAGAAAGCAGACAAGGATGCCTCCTATCAGCTCTGTTATTTTAATATTTATTGTTTTTACAAGTGTTAGCCAAAATGGTAAACAATTATAGATAATGGAAACTGGAAAATGTAATTAACATTATTTGGAAATGACATGATAATTCACTGATAAGACCCAGTAGAAATGCTTGAAAACAATTCAGCGTCAACATACAAAATCCACAGCTTCCCTAATTTCCCGAAATAACCAGCAGGAAAATATAACAGGGTAAAAGTCACATATATAAAGGAAGAAAAAGACAGTAAACAAATAGAAATATATTTAAAGAGAGGTATACAGAGCCAACATAAAGAAAGCCATGTAACTTTATTGTGTGGCACAAAAGAAGATTTGAATTCATGAAATGAGGTACTATCCTGCTGAATGTGAAAGGTTAATTGTAAAGATTAGAATTTCTCTCCACATAAATTCAGAAATGTAATGCAGTTCCAATTATCAATAATATTTCATTAGAAATTGTCTTTAGAACTTGACAAAATTACTCCAGAGTTCCTTTAGAAGAATAAATAGCCAAGAATATTCACGAAAATTTGGAGGAAAAGGGATGAGTTAACTAGATAGAGCTCACACTATCAGATATCAACATGTGTTATAAGCTATTGGAGTTGAAACCTGTTTTGTTCTTACCAGAAAAGAAGGTCCAAATACAGTCTGAAATTCAGCATACAATTAAAATGACATTTCAAATTAATGCAAAAAGGATGGATTATTAAATCAGGTTCATCAACCAGTTATTCATTTTGGAAAAGATTAAGTTGGATTCCCATCTCCTGCCTCACATAAAAATAAATTTTGGATGCAATAAAATTAAGTGTGAAAAATGAAACCACAAAAGTACTGGAAGAAAATTAAGGTAATATTTATATAATAATGGGGTGGAAAAGAAATGTCTAAGCCTAATACAGGCCAAAATCACAGGGAAAAATATTAGATTTGATAGCATAAAAATGTTAATCTTTGAGAAAAATAAAACCACCAAACACAAAACTGAAAGGCAGGTGAATTAAACAAAATATTTGCAACATGTGGCAGAAAGGGAGTTAATAACCTTAACCAAAGAGAGTTTTTGTGAACTGATTAAAAATCTTGCTTTCAAAAACAGGCAAGTGACATAAGACAATTTACAAAAGAAATCATACAAACAAATTCAAACATATCTAAAAGCAAATATGTGCAAATTAAAACATGACACACTGTTTTCAACATTAACGTGTCAAAGGCTTTAAAAAAGTGATCACATCCAGTGCTTTCAAGCAAACAGGAATTGGCCACTCCCACTGCTGTTCTGAATCTATATAGGTATCATTTTCCAAGAGAGAAATTCGGCAATGCACATTTAAAAAACCTAACATTCTGCAACTACACCGATCCAGTAATTGCATTTCCAGGAATTTATCCCATGGAAATGACTGCAGATGTTTAAAGCATATTTATAATATTTAATGATTAAAATACATTTCTGACACTAGTAATTTGTATACATTATGCGATGTCCACTAAAAATGCAATGATTAAAAATATTATTGAAGACTATTTAGAGACAGAAAATATAGTCAAGCCATCTTAACTTTTTAAAAAGCAGATTCTAAAGCAGCATATCCCCTATGAATATGTTTTTAGAAGATGTGCAGTGAATGGACGTAGAAAAGATTGAAGGATACATACCAAAATTATTTAAATTGGTTATTCCAAATTGTGAGGTTACTAGAGGTTTTATCTTCTTTTATCACCTGTACTTTCTAAATTTTCTACATGAGCAATGTATTCCTTTTATACAAATAAATATTTAACTTTTATGCAAAGTAGATTTACAGCAAATTTTGCTGGGGGAAGACTTGTGAAGAGATGAAATAGAACTTGCAGATTTCAAGATTCACGTGGCATTATATTAGCCAGTAAGCTCAGGTACTGGATTTTATTTTTACTGAATCTAAACTGCCCCTTTCTCCATATTTTTTCCTCCTGCCTGCTCTTCCTGGGTTATTTCCCTTTTTAAAAAAATGTCCATTTCCTCCTTTATTTTCACTAAAAAAACAAAAGAACTACCTTGTTTGTTTTGGACACAGTTTGCCAGCCTCATTTTTATGTCCCAGGGGCTAATGATCCTACTGTTCACAACACCCCTTCAAACTTTCTAATCTCACACAACCACACTCTATTACATTGAACTTAACATACAATAGAATCCTTGTCTGCATGCACTCCAGATATGACCCCTTTCCACCTCTTCCACAGCAATATCCATTCCTCCTATATCCTTTCTCAAGTACTATCATGAAAACAGTATGAAAAATAGTTAAGGACAGTATGAAAGATAGTTATAAACAGAACCTGCAATAGCCCCTCATCTTTAAGTCAGCTCAAAGCAAACCCACCAACTAATCACTGAATTGGGATGTAAAATCAAACGAAGCCTCAAAAGCACATCTAGTATCTAGTCTGGTCCCTGACCCTTAAGGCAGGGAAAGCACTACTCTGGCCTTTTGACAGGTGAGGTAAGAGAAACCCGGAGAGGAAGAACTGGCTAAAATTTTAACACACGGTTAACTAGTGGCAAAAGGAGGAATGAAACTCTGGTCTTATGTTCCTAGAAACGTAAGTTTTCTAGAGCATCAGGTCACATGAATCTTTTAAAAAAGGAGGGGCGGGAAGAGGAAGGGAAGGAAGGGAGGGAGGGAGGGAGGGAGGAGAGGAGGGAGGGAGGGAGGAAAAAGAGAAAAGGCAAAGAAAAAAAGGACACCAAATCATATTCCAATGGCTATGGATGAATGAATTACCCACACATGTTTTCACAAATGCTAAGTTAAAAAACAACATCCTGAGAGAAAAGAAAGTCCTCGTGCACTGTTGATGGGATTGTAAATTGCTGCAAGCACTATGGAAAACATTATGGAGGGTACTCAAAAAATTAAAAATAGAATTACCATATGATCCAGCAATTCCACATCTGAGAATATACCTGAAAGAAATTAAAACACTATGTTGACTAGCAATCCCACTCCTGTGCATATATCTGAAGAAAACCGTAATTCGAAAAGATACGTGCACCCCAGCGTTCACTGCAGCACTATTTACAACAGCCAAGACATGGAAGGAACTAAATGTCCATGGACAGAGGAATGGATAAAGAAGGTGTGCTACATATACACAATGGAATATTACTCAGCCATAAAAAGAAGAATGAATGCCATTTGCAGCAACATGGATGGACCTAGAGATTATCATACTAAGTGAACTGTCAGATATCCTATGATATCACTTATATGTGGAACCTAAACAAATGATACAAATGAACTTATTTACAAAACAGACTCACAGACTTCAAAAAACTTAAATTAGGAGTTTGGGATTAACATATACATGCTACTATATATAAAGTAGATAACCAACAAGTACCTACTGTATAGCACAAAGAACTCTACTCAATATTCTGTAATAACCTATATGGGAAAAGAATCTGAAAAAGAATGGATATATGTATAACTGAATCACTTTGCTATACACCTGAAACTAACACAGTATTGTAAATCAACACTACTCCAATATAAAATAAAAATTAAATTAGAAAAAAACACTATGTTGAAGAGATAGCTGCACCCCCATGTTCACAGCAGTCTTATTCACAGTAGCCAAAACATGAAATCAACCTAAGTGTCCATTGACAGATGAATGGATAAAGACCTTGTGATATATATCACACATACATACAACAGAATATTATTCAACCATAAAAATGGAGGCAATCATGCCATTTGTGACAACATGAATGAAACTTGAAGGCTTTATGCCAAGTGAAAAGTCAGAGAAAGACAAGTGCTATAGATCTTTCATACATGTGGAATCGAAAAGAAAAAAACAAACTCAAAGAAAAAAAGTTGAGATTTGTGTTTACCAGAGGTAGGGCATGGGGTAAGGGGGAATTGTGTGAAGGTAGTCAAAAGGTACACACTTCCAGTTATAAGATAAATAAGTACTGGAGATATGTAATCTATAGCATAATGAGTATAGTTAACACTGTTGTGTGTTATATTTGAAAGCTGTTAAGAGAGTAGATCTTAAGAGCTCTTATCATAAGGAAAAAACCATTTTCTTTTTTTTTTGTACCTGTATGGGATAATGAACGTTAACTAAACTTACTGTGGTAATCATTTTACAATATATGTAAGTCAAAACATTATGCTGTACATCTTCAACTTATACACTGCTGTATGTCAATGATAGCTCAATAAAACTGGGTAAGGCAGGGAACCACAACTTCCTGCCCTTCCCCTAGCTCTAGGAGTAACCTAACCCCTCTGGGCCTAGGTTACTCATTTTAGAGCAAACTGAACTTGAAGATCTCTAATACCGTACAGTGTAAGTCCACTTCCATTAAAGTATGAAATTATAACCTATGAGCAACACAGAAAACAACATACGTTCAATTCAATGAACAGTTATTGGGCATCTACTATGGGCAAGATACCCTGACAGATACTGTGGGGATATCGCTTTGGCCTCTATCTATGTAACCAATATAGCACCATAAAATTTTAGAGCTGGGAAGGCCTGAATTGTATAAATTAGCAAACAAGCACAAAGTGTTGGCATATACTGAAATATTAAACTTCTAATACATTTGTAAAGTTAAAGAAAAGTTATTCCATATATTATACATATGTAAATTTACATATATATTTATATATATATAAATGTCAGACTATCATATCCTTTAATAACTCTTAAAGACTGGACAAGGAGGTGGGGAATTTGGCAGTGTCAGAAATTTACTTTTTAAAAACTTCCTGAAGTGAAATTCACATAACACAGAAGTAACCATGTTAAAGTGAACAACTCAGTGGCACTTGGTACAGTCACAATGTTGCGCAGCCACCACCTCCACCAGTTCCAAAACTTCTCCTGCAGTGCGGCAGTACATCCCAGATGCACCCCCCGCTCCTGACCTTTTCCCAGCGAAGCCTTTGATTCTTGGAGGAATTTCTGAAGTCATTCAGCATAACTGGGTGACTGATTCTACTCCAGAACCATTTAACAAATGTCCATCTAGGTCTCTATCAGTAAAGTGAAGAGCCACGCAATTACTTAGAAAAGCCAATCAACAGAACCATCCATGAGAACTAATTAATCACGTTTTTCAACAGCCAGACATTTATTATCTGAATTATTCACTGTGTCTACGCTCTCATTTCAATCTCCCTTTGTGAGGGTCTGCACAGAGTCCTTACAGTGTGTCTGGGGCCCAAGCTCACAAGAGGCCAGTTCACAGGCTCTCTACCTAGGACCCCCCTTTTGCAGGCAGAGTTTATTACAGAGATGTTTGCATGCATCTGAAACCAACAATTACGGGTACACTTTACAATTACGGGTACACTTTACAATTACCATATTTACATATTCCCTTAGAAATATTTATTGTGCTAATTGTAAAATTACAACTAAAGGCAGACCTCAGAGATAGCACAGGTTCAGTTCCAGAACATCACAATAAAATGAATATTGCAATAAAGTCGCACGAATTTTTTGGTTTCCCAGTGCATATAAGAGTTATGTTTACACTAGACTGTAGTCCGTTAGGTGTGCAGTAGCATTATGTCTTAAAAAAAATGTACATTTCCATTTTAAGATATTTTATTGCTAAAACATGCTAACCATCATCTGAGCCTTAGTGAGTTATAATCTTTTTGCTAGTGGAGGTTTGAAATATTGCAAGAATTACCAAAATGTGACCTGAGAAAAATGAGCAAATGCTGTTGGAAAAATGACCCATAGATTCGCTTGATGCAGGGTTGCCACAAACCTTCAATTTGTAAAAAATGCAGTATCTTGGAAGTACAATAAAGTGAAGTGCAATGAAACGAGGTATGCCTGTACCAGCATCTTCTGAGGGTTTATCATGCTCCTGACACAGGTCAAAGTGCTTTCAATACATTATTTCATTTAGTCCTGACAAAGGTTATAAGGAGACTGGGGCTTGGAGAGATTAAGTGACTTGTCCCCAGATCATCCACTTTATATGTGGAGAGCCAGAATGAAAAAGATGATCTATTTGACGTAAGAGGAAAAAAAAAAAAGTGCTCTGATCTGCTAGGCATAGTCCTTCCCTGAGACTGCACTGCCAGTAATTATCCCGGAACCATTTCTATCAAGAATTCCCACGGCAGCTGGGATAAACCAAAGCCACATGGCTTAACTGTGAAAGACACTCCCAGGCAGTACTGTGGAGAAGGAACAGAGGTTCAGCTCCTCGGATATTCCAACTGTTCGTTATCAGCAGAAATACATTAGCAAACATTGGTTTCAATCCACGTCAAAGACATTTTCACTTATCCCTATGAAAATATTCAAACATGTTCCTGCCCTGCTCAAGACCGCATCTCTTCCCGGGTGCCACCTCCAGCACTCCCAATCCCCCTTATGCTGGACTATTTGTTTTCCCACAGTTCTCATCACCATCTAATACACTACACCGCTGACTTACGGACTGTGCATAGTTCTCCTCTGTGCTAGAACGCAAGCTCATTGAGAATGGCGGAATCTTTGTTTTATTCACTGCTGTGTCCCCCGTGCTAAGAAACACAATGGCCTAAACCACAGTTGGAGTGCTTTCCTCTTCCTCACAAAAGTAGATGATGGTATCTATTCAAAACGCTTTCTAACATGTCACCAAAAACTGCTAAATGCTGCTAAATATTTCGCAAACTTGAGTGGAGACACTGACACATCCATACATGAATTCAACAGCTATGTCACTGAGGAGAAAGCTGTAATTATGGAATCATAGAAGTATCACTGACAGATGGAAGGGGGTTTTCTTGTTGCTACGCCTTACCCAGGGAATTATATGAAGAGTTCAGTAAGTTAGTATGACTGACAGGTGATCGGAGCATGCAATTCAAGCCATGATTCCTCAACTCTCAGGCACAGGGCTGGGGAGTAGCGGGGTGGGAGGCCAGGGCAACGAAAGCAGGATGTTTAATTTCAAACACTGATCTTTACAACGGAAGTCACTACATATTTGGAAATGTTTTAAAATGCTCATTATTTCTGCAAAGGAAACTAGAGAAAATCATATGATAAACTAGTATGGCCGAGCACGAGTTAATAATTGTTTTCACTTATTAAACATTTTACTAGGTACCAGGCACTGTTTTGAGGCCTTCCCATATTTCACGTCATCTGAATAACCTCACAACCACTCTGTGATGTAGGTACTATTACTATTTTATAGATAATGAAACTGAGGCCCAGTGGGGTTGCCTAACCTGCTCGGGACCACACAGCTACTCAGTGATGGAGCTGGGATCAAACCCAGAAGTCACACTCCAGGTTAGTGGTTCTCAACAGGGAGTGTTCTGTTCCCCAGGTGCTATTCGGCAATGTCTGGAGATGTTTTTTGTTGTCACAACTGCAGCGAAGGTGCTGCTGGCATCTAGTGGGTAGAAATGCTGCAAAACTTCCTATAATGCAGAGGACAGCTCCACAACAAAGAATTATCAACAGTGCTAAGGCTGAGAAACCTTGCTCTAGAGCTAAAACTCTTAGCCACTGTTCTCAAAGTCTGAGAAACACCACCATTGACACAAGGACTAAAGGAGGAAAATTAAGTATAACGTGCCAGTAATAGGCAGTTATAAGTTATTATATAAAAGAAGGATATTTGTTTCCTGAGAAGGTTGTAGCAGATGACAACAAACTTGGTGGCTTCAAACGACAGAAATTTATTCCTTCATGGTTCTGGAGCCCAGCCGTCCAAAGCCAGTATTCCTGTGCTGAAATCAACGTGTTGGCTGGGCCATACTCCCTCTGGAGGTGCTAGGGGAGACTCTGTCCCTTGCCTCTCCCAGCTGCTGGCTGCTACCAGCACTGGCACTCCTTGGTTGATGGTCATGTCATTTCAGTCTGCTTCCATCCTCACATCACCGTCTCCTCTCTGGGCCTCTGTGTGTAATCCCCCTGCCTCTCTCCTATTAGGCTACTGTGATGACATTTAGGGCCCACCTAGATAATCCAGGATAATCTCCTCATCTCAAGATCCTTAATTTAATCACATCTGCAAAGCCTCTTCTTTTTCAGATAAAGTAATATTTATAGGTTGCAGGGATTAGGGCATGGATATCTTTGGAGGGCCATTTTTTAGCCTACTACAAGCAGATAGCACACTCCCATTATACCCATGGTGGAGTTTTAAGTCATGTGCCCAAGGACAAATGGCTAACAAGCAGTGGAGGTGGGATTTGAACCTCGCTCTGTCCATCTCTGAAGCTCAGTCTCTTATCTTTATGCCACGACACTTAGGAAAGCTGAAGAAAAGATTTTAAACTAGCAGGTCCCAACCACCGAGTGGGCACTAATAAAAGGAGACTAAAAATCGACATGTGCTCCAAGAATAACCAGTAAAAATCATGAAAGCACAAACTTACATGATGTGAGGGTCTTGAGAATATTTGCATTAATTCATTATTTTCTTTACATAATTTAGTGATCTTTTTTTTTTTTCTTTTTTTTTTTGCAGTACGCAGGCCTCTCACTGTTGTGGCCTCTCCTGTTGAGGAGCACAGGCTCCAGACACGCAGACTCAGCGGCCATGGCTCACGGGCCCAGCCGCTCCGCGGCACGTGGGATCTTCCCGGACCGGGGCACGAACCCGTGTCCCCTGCATCGGCAGGCGGACTCTCAACCACTGCGCCACCAGGAAAGCCCCTAGTGATCATTTCTTATCCCCCTTGGAGGTATCTTACTGTACAAAGAGTTATGTGTAAGCCTTGCACAGATCAGCCTACAGCCTTCTTCCTGAGTCTTACGTAATATGCTACAAATTACAGCTTTAACTGCACAGGTTCCTTCAGGATATGTACATTATAATGGACTAAAATCCCAAGCTTATGGTGAGAGGATGTTATTGCCAATGGAGGGAAGGCTATGGTGGGTCTACGTGTGGGTAGATATTGGAGTTTTCATAACCCCGCAAATTTTTTGATATTAAAAATACTGGATACGCAGCCATTCAAAGGAATGAAGCATGCATGGATGCTACAACATGGATGAACCTTAAAAACATGCTAAGTGAAAGAAGCCAGACACAAAAGGACACATATTGTATGATTCCATTTATACGAAACGTCCAGAATAGTTAAATCCATAGAAACAGCAGATTACTGGTTGCCTAGGGCTACAGGGAATGGAGAATGGGAAGTAACTGCTTAGTGGCATGAGGTTTTATTTTAAAGTGATGAAAATGTTTCAGAATTAGATAGAGTGGCGGTTGCCTCCGTTTTTCACTTTAACATGGTTATTAATTTTATGTCGTGCGAATTTCACCTCAATATGAACAAAGACAAAGAAACGGACACCTCTATGCTAAGCAAACTCTTTTCTTTATGATAGATATAGGGTTAAACCATAATCTGGTTCAATTCCTAGAGTAGTGGCACCTAGCCAAGAAACTATGATTTATTTTATACGTCCCTGGACAGAAGCTGTCCTCTACTATTCTACTTTTTGAAGTTTGAAAAGAAGTGTTAAAGAAATGGAGGCCATAAAAATTTTAAATTCACTTTTTAATTTTTACTACTAATGTAAGACATACTTGGTGTAGAAACTAATTATGCCAAATTTGTAGTCAAGTAATACCTAGGATAAAAACCTTACCTCCCACTCTCCTAAAATAAGTTGCCTACTTGGATTTTCCTATAAAAAAGCCAAATGAGATAACAAACTGAAAATGCTCTACTAACTCTGAAGCACCTCTCAAATGTAAGGCATTTATTGTTAGTATACATAATGATAATCATCAAAAAGACAGCAGCAAGTAAAATACTGCCATGTTGCAGTGAGCACTTTAAAATGACAAGGCAGGGATTCCCTGGTGGCGCCGTGGGTGAGAGTCCGCCTGCCGATGCGGGGGACGCGGGTTCGTGCCCCGGTCTGGGAAGATCCCATATGCCGCGGAGCGGCTGGGCCCGTGAGCCATGGCCGCTGGGCCTGCGCGTCCGGAGCCTGTGCTCAGCAACTGGGAGAGGCCACAACAGTGAGAGCCCCGCCTACCGCAAAAAAAAAAAAAAAATGACAAGGCAGTAATAACTAACCAAAGAAATTGATGGTCTATTACTGCACAATCAACAGTAATTAAGCAAACGTCAACAGCTGCAGTTTCGATGTGATAATAACCAGATAGGACAGACCAGAAGAATGTGCACTTATGAGATAAGCTTCCCTCCTCCTGAGTGAGCACCTCAAGGCTGTCGCCTCAGGGAGCCTGGACTGCCCCAGGGGCCCTGTGCCAGTAAAACATTCAAGAATGTAAAGTTCTCTGACTGTGGCCGGGGTCAGGGCAGTCTGGTGAGCAGCTGGGACAGAATGAAAGCTAAGGCAATTGCCCAGCTACCCCAGTCCAAGCCCAACACCTTCCTTCAGAATCCAGCTGCTACTGTTCCCTCAGGAAGCAGGCCCAGGAGCCTCCAACTATGTGGGCTGAGCCCAGGGAGGGGACATGCCACCTGCAAACGCACCACTTTCCTAGGGATGACTCTTAGAGAATCTCTTGCTTTGCACCATGCACAATAGACTCTGGGCGGGGAACTAGTCTTTGCATTCCAAACGGCAGCTGGGCTGCTGTCACCTTTGTGTGATTTGGAAGTGGTAAGCCAGGCCACAGCCTTGCTGCAAGGCCAGAGGACAGCTGTGACGACAGGGAAAAGCCCAGGAGAGAGTTGGCAGTGCTGATCTCTGGGCCACACTGGCCAGTAACCCCTTCCATGATCTCACCCCTAAGTCCTCCTCCTTTTGCTGTGGTTATCTGTAAAATGGGGCGGTGGCCCTGCCAGCCTCAAACTAAGTTCCTGTTAGAAAACAAATGAGAAAAAGGACTTCCCTGGTGGCGCAGTGGTTGAGAGTCTGCCTGCCAACGCCGGGGACACGGGTTCGAACCCTGGTCCGGGAAGATGCCATGTGCTGTGGAGCAGCCAAGACCGTGCACCACAACTACTGAGCCCACGTGCCACAACTACTGAAGTCCTCACGCCTAGAGCCCGTGCTCCGCAACAAGAGAAGCCGGTGCGATGAGAAGCCCGCGCGCCACAACAAAGAGTAGCCCCGCTCGCGGCAACTGGAGAAAGCCTGCACACAGCAACGAAGACCCAACGCAGCCAAAAATAAATAAAAATTAAATTAAATTTTTAAAAAAAGAGTGAGAAAAAAAGTGGGAGTGAAGGGGGGAAACGGACAATAATGAAAAGTACACCAAAAGTTAAGCCATCAGCACTTCCTAAACCCCAAAGGTGCATCCCATGCAACCAAGCCCCCAGATGTTAATAGTTCACACAAAAGAAGAGATGCATTTGGGAAATGATGGCTTTAGTTGACTTGGTTATTCATGCCTTCACTCATTTATTCAACAAATATTTAGTGAGCACCAGTTAGGTATATATTACTGAATAAAACAGGTATGAACTTTTCTTTTGTAGGGCTTCCAATTTGATGGGACAGAAAGATACTAAATATGTGTTGTGAAGGAAATAAAGAGAATGCAGTGGCAGAAAATTAGGGGGAAATCTAAGTAGCCGCTGCACGCTGCAACTAGAGAAAGCCCGCGTGCAGCAACGAAGACCCAATGCAGCCAAAAATAAAATAAATTTAAAAAAACTTTAAATAAATGTCTTAGAAAATCCTTTCGTTGTGCCAAACAGCTACCAAGAAAAGAGGCGGGGGAGGGAAAAGAAGAAAGAGAGAATGGGGAGATGGGGAGGGAGAAAAAGAGAGAGAGAGAGAACCAGGCAGAGCTGATCTCCTCTGCACTGAGAATCTATTACAGACACTTTGATAAACTAGAATGTAAAGGCACAAGCTGGGAAGAACACTGAACTATGTGTCTGAAGAATTTGTTGTATGCAATAACCTACTCGTCCATGTACTGTTACTTCTCTTCAGTAAAAAGTACTGAGAGAAAAAAAAGAGAGAGGAAGAAACTAGGGCAAAATCGGGGGTATGGTAAGCACGGCCTCCCAGAAGAGTATTACAGGATATCAAAATGGACATGGCAACCACTAAGACTAGATATCAGATTCCAAAGTTAAGTGCCAGGCCTGGATGCAATTCTTCAAAGGACAATGGTCCCAAACTATTTTCACTGACCTTCAGCTCCTCGCCCACAGTGAGGGTGCAGATGGGCCAGCCTGTTGGTAGCTAAAAGGAGGGAATGATTGAAGCAAGCTGGCTGTAGCTCTGGTCATAGGGTAAAAGATTCCGGAAGAGGCAGAAGTACCAGCCCTCCCCTGCTAGCCTAGTGAGGGGCCTAGGAGAGCAGGAGACTCCTGCAAAGTGGGAGACACGGTAACGTTGTTGATGACTTCTACTTAAGAAATTTAAAGGACTAGAAGTAGGCTGGCTAGATGCTGATGGACAAGCCAGAGGAAACAACAGTTGCCCTGGGACTGGCTTGCTCCCCCCAAGTTTGCGGGAGCAAAGATGTATGAGTCTTTCCCAAAGACCACACATGGACCACACCCTGAGCACATGTATGGGGCTATCTCAGGCTCTGCCCAACAAGGGCCACCTCTTGTACAACAATGGAACCCAGTAGACAGGAGTCCACATGGACCAGGGGGCTTTCCAGAGTCTATTAAAGGACAGAGTGCAGCAGTCACACCAAAGAAACTGGAGGTAAGAGGTCTCCAGAGACAAGGTAAGAGGATATCTCTGAGGAACCACAAAAGGGTCCCACCAGAGAAAGAACCGATTCTAGACACTTAAAACACACAAGCGGCTCACCTGTGATTCTGCCTGCCAATCAAACTTTTCCTGAGCCCCTTCTTGTCCCCCTCACCCCTGCCCAAGCCAGAAGCAATAGCTACTGAGTAAGCAAGAGGGAAAGCATCCAACCCCAGCCCCTTCTCGCTGCAACAGGCCCTCCCTGGAAAAAGGGGAGCAGGCTAAGTAGGAATGAAGTTGGAAGTTGGGAGCTCTGACTATGAGATGACACAAGACATTTTCAGTATTTGGCACATTAAACTGGGACTTTTTATTATGTAAGACGAATCAGAATAGTCATGGGATATGTTTTCATCCAGAAACAGGGGAAATGCTTTCCACTGAATAAATTTTAATGAGAGAGTGGGAAACTAGATAAAGTTGGTTTTTGACAACCAGATAAAGTTGGCTCTCTCCCTCCCCCCTTCCCCATTCTCTCCCACAAAATCTACTTGGAGGCACTTTATACACGGAACGATTTGTGGCAGCACATCTCATGGAAAGTGTACTTTCCAGAAATGAGGTCCACTGTGTCCCAACTTGAACATGAAGATCCCTGTGGGTTTTGGGTTCCCCTTGTAACACCCTCCAGCCTTGGGAGGGCCATGCAGAGTCTGCAGCAGCTGAATCTACTGACCTGTTGCGCACAGCAGAGTTCTTGTCCCCAACACCCTCCTGCTCCTCCAGAAATACACACACGGTCCAGGAGGGGATCCTGCCACTGGGAGCCACCACCATGCTCAGCTCTGATCTGTGTGAAATAGTCTCTGACTGAGTTCCCAACTTGGAGCCTCACCAGTCTTCTCCTTAGACATCACTCTAATAGGATTCCTTCCACTGAGACCCAGCTGAGAAGCCCAGAACCTCAACTCACACCCAGCGGTAAACCCAAGGGTATCAATCCCAAAATGGCGGACTCTCTAACTCCCTCCATTCAGTTTCCCTTTGTCTTATGGGTCATGAGAAGCATATCTTAGGATGCAGAGCAGTAAAACATGAAACAGAACTCATCTTCAATAAACTGACACTTTGGGGCTTGCCTGGTGGCGCAGTGGTTGAGAGTCCGCCTGCCAACGCAGAGGATGCGGGTTCGTGCTCCGGTCCGGGAGGATCCCACATGCCGCGGAGCGGCTGGGCCCGTGAGCCACGGCCGCTGAGCCTGCGCATCCGGAGCCTGTGCTCCGCAACGGGAGAGGCCACAACAGTGAGAGGCCCACGTACCGCAAATAAATAAATAAATAAATAAATAGATAAATAAACTGACACTTTGGTCAAGCAAATGTGCAAAATCAACAGTTTCAGCATCATTATATGTGAGTTGGTTTTAGAGAATCGACACATACTGGACTAGTCTTTATGTTACTGGAAATATTGGTACCAAATACATGCTATACAAGATATATATGCTCTACTTTGATAAGAGTTCATTTAAAATCAAGATAATTTTAAAAGGTATTTCTGGGCCTGCGTTCGCTAAGTTTTGAGCTCCATGAAGGCAGAGACTGTGTCTCATCTGTTTTGCGTTGTTTGGGGCCTAGCATGGAATCTGGTACCTAAGAGGGTTCAATAAAGTCCTACAGCTGATAAGTGAATGAACAAACAAATGAATATCTTGGCTTACATTTCAAGCTAGATTATGTGAATACTGTAATTGAATATGTTTTAAAAAAGGGAGAAACCTGCTGTCCATCATTTCTGACTACACCATTCTACTCTCTACCAATTTTAGTGTATTAATCTTATAACTGGATACTTTAGTGTTACTTTGTATAAAAGATTTTTCTAAGGCTACTCTTTCAACAGGCCCCTGAGACCAGGTCAACTGTCCATTCACCCCCACTAAGCAACAGCAAAGATCCATCATGGTACGTGACTCCGTCTAAGGGAATCCATGTTTTGGGTCTCTCAAAGGGAATAACACTGCTTTAAAATAGATACACTGAAAAGAATTGACTTTCACCTCTCTTGTGGAAGGACCTTTGGGGGCAAAGCAGAAAGAGGAAAGGTTCACTAGCAGATGGTTAGGAGGCATCAGGCAACGAAGAAGAAAGCTCACAAGATTTGGAGTTGGGACAGGTCTGCAGCCCGTCATGTCTTGGTTCTGCTGGGCCTCAGCTTCCTCATCTGTAAAATAGAGATCATAACGCCTACCTCAAAGAACCACTGTGCAGAGAACGAGGGAATGTATGGAGGCTCTGATTATAGTATCTGACACATCATATGGGCTCAAACAGCAGTTTTATTACCATTATCTACACATAAAGAGAATTACATACACCTACCTGCATCTAAAGATGATATTATACATAAGTGGTCCACAACTCTTAAAGGAGCTGAGATCTAAGACTCAGCTGTTTGGAACTTGGAATGCATTTTCCCATAGGAACAATGCTATAAATCGTAGAGTTTCAGAACTAGAAGGTGCCTCAAAGCTCATCTAGTGATGTAATAAAACTTCCCACTGAATGGAGTATTTCCTAATGTACGCTCCCTGGGGTTTAAGTTTCAGGTAAGTCACTCAAAACCAACATGACCTATAATGTAGTTGAAATACTACACGTCAGCAAACAAAAAATAGTAGAAAATGATTTTTAAATGTTGACCAGTTCATCTTCACATGATCTTCTAACCTTAGCTAAGATTAGCTTTCCACTTGGAAATTCATTGATATAGAAAGTGGGGAGACAATTTCTTCTTTCTTATAACCTACCCTGCCCCTCCCCACATCCAACAACTTCCAGTTAACATGAGATAGGAACTTTATCTGCAGCATGAACAAAATGTAGCAGGCCCACAGGGGAGACAGAGAGAACTGGGGGAGGGGGTGTGTCAAAGGGGACGAGGTGTGGGTGTGGAGCAGGGCACAGGAAGAAAGGCCTTGGTTACCAACTTCACCTCCTTTCTCACTTTTCCCAGCGTCAGCCCTGTTTCACCTGGTTGCGCACAAATTAAAACAATTTGTGGAGGTCATTTGAGACCCCGATGGGTCACCATGCATACGCAATTTTGTAGGGGTTATCTGTCAGCCTCAGTCTGACCCCTGGCCGTGCCCACTCTGACTTCATGCAATGGGCAGCAAAAAGGCACAGAGTGCTCTGGGGTATTCCGCCCTGCTTGTCTTTGGAATGGCAGAGGCTGGCTGTTTGGACTTACAGTATGTTCACGGGCTAAGTGAGTGTATGCAGCTTGGCCAGTTCCTATAATGTTGTCTCTAATATGGAAAAGTCAAAAGAAACTGCAGAAATGATCAAGGGAATCTGGTTTTGCATAAAACTCTGAGCACTACTGGGATGACATGGGACCATACTTATGATACAATGTTAAATGAAACAGAAGTCATTTCATGAAAATGTATATACGGTATGATTTCAATTTTGAAATACATGTACACGCTATGTTTTATACATCCTTACATACCTGTTTAGAAAAAAGACTAGAAGGAAAAAGACTCCAAAACATGAACAATTATTTTGTCTGTGTTATGGAAATACAGGGTGTGTTTGTGTGTATGTGTGTGTGTGTTGGTTTATAATTTTCTGTATTTCCCAAGTTTGGTTAAATGAATAAGTAACTATATTAAAAGGGGTAAAATGGAATTTAGAAACTCGAATAAGAGATTTTCAAGCAAAAAGGATTCTTAGAAATGACCTAATCCAACACTTCCTCCAACCCCTCTTAATTTTATCGGGAAAACACCTCTGGCCCCTCTGGCCCCTTCAGGCGCCTGAAGTCTTCCAACTAATGGAGAACTAGCCAAACTGTGGCTTGAACTCAGATCTTGTGACATGTATGGTCTGTGCCACTCCCATGACATCACGGTGTCCTGGAGTCAGGGACTAATGAACTTCAGAAGGAAATACTCCATAAGGAAGGAGAAAGTCTTACTGTGCACACCTATACTTCTCACTAAATAAATATTTGCCTAGAGTCATATCATAGTTTTATGACATGCAAACAACTCAGTTGCTAAAGGAGCTCTGGTGACTTCGTCAGAGCTACTGAACCAGAGTTCTGGTTACATTTTTTACTCCTGCATTGCATAGAAACCCACCTTCAGAGACTTTCAAGATGAACAAAATCAGAAGGCGCCTCTGTCCACAGGTTAAGCATCTCTGTGACGATGGGGGAAGAAGTGGCTTATTTTCCGTCTTCCACTGTTGCTAACATCACATACAACAGTCACTTAACTTCCATTCCACCATATCATGCTGTATTAGAACTACTTAACATTTATCCAGCCCCAAAACACGCAGAAAAAGCAGACAGACTGAAAACCTTCTTTAGAAGCTCTCACATCCTAAAGGCTTTAAGTACTTCCTATTTATAAACATGAAACCTTGTTAGGAACAAAGCATCACCTAAATCTGACAAAAAGATCAGTTTCAAGCTCTTTCATTTCTTAAGGGAGAAAATTCAGACATCTGATGCAAACACAAGTACAGAGCAGCCATGGGCCACACAGAAGTGTCTTCCTATTTTGCTCTGCTTATCTTGAGCTGGTGGGGCTGGGAAAGCTTTTTCGGCAAGCGGTGGGGAGGTGGCCTCCAAGGACACAGTAGCAGAGGACGGGCCACAGGTGTCAAGTCAAAGAACTGTTTTTCAGGTAAGCAAAGACTCTAACCCTGGTCACAGGCACAGCAGCTAGCTTGTTTCCTGCCCAGTGTGCTAACCAGAAACATAATAGGCAACCCAAGATATACTTATGCTGGGCAGAGAACATGCAGGAGTCTGGACAATACAGCAGTTGCCTGAGTTAAGCAGTAATTAACTTAGACTTAGAATCTGAAGTTAGCTGCGCACGTCATGCGAAATAAGGCAAAGCTTATAGCATGCACAGGCATAGCAGAGCAGGAAGGACCTAAAACGGGCTGCGAAAATGTGAAATTGCTGACACTGGAAGAATTTATGATATAAGACTCCAAGGAGAAATTTAGGTAAGAGCAGGCTGAAAAGTACTGCAACCTGAGATATTTCAGGTTGCAAAACATTCCTCCTACCAAACTTATTTCAGTATTGAGGGAAGCCCTAGAAGGAGACTGAATTTTATATGTTTAACTATAAATGCCAAATTCTTAAATATCTGTAAGTTTTAAGGAAAGAATGTAATGTGCTGAAGTGATCTCTCTTCTTTATTTCGTCAGTCAAAAACACTTAAAATGCAACAAGGATCCTACCAATGTACCTCTCAATCAGACTCTCATCTCTGAGAATTCAGAATTTAAATGAACCTATCCAGGAAACAGACTCACGGATATAGAGAACAGACTTGTGGTTGCCAAGAGGGAGGGGGCTGGGGGAGGGATGGACTGGGAGTTTGGGATTAGCAGGCACAAACTATTATATACAGAACGGATAAACAACAAGGTCCTACTGTATAGCACAGGGAACTATATTCGGTATCCTGTGATAAACCATCATGGAAAAGAATATTAAAAAGTGTATATATATATCTGAATCACTTTGCTGTAAAGCAAAAGTAACACAACGTAAATCAACTATACTTCAATTAAAAAAATAAAATAAAAAGAATCAACTCTGAGAATTTAATCTAAGTCAATAAGACAAAAGGAGCAAAAGGCTAGGTTGTATGAAGGTGCATAATACATTGTACTCTATAAAAGCAAAAGTAAAAACACTAGATCTTACTTGGTGACTAATGGTAGGGGAAAATTAGACAAGAATAAATTAAGGCACATGAAATATTCTCAACCCCTTTAGAAATGATAACATGAAGATACAAATGAGAACCAATATGAAGTTTAAAAGTTCAAAATTAAACATTCATTATGGCTACAACTAAATCAAAATAATGGTGCTGGGAAGATAGCTAGGAGAAGAGTCAAGGACCAGGAGCCAGTGGTCGCCAGGATGGTCCAGGGTAGACTGATGAAGGATGAAGATGCTGAAGGCAAGTGCCCTTGGGTAAAGCCATGGAGAACTTTTTGGGGTGGTGAAGGAGAGGCTCCAGGCTCATCCAGAAATCCCAAAGGTGGGCCTGAGCCCTAAACAAAAAAAGATGTTGGTCTTCCTAAGATCAAAGGGGGCCCAAGAACAGTGCTTCATTACCCTTGGATTAAAGGGTTGAAAAAAGGATGGGCTAACAGAACCTTGAAGGAGGGAGACCTGAAGGAACCTGCAGATTAAAAGAAAATGGAGCCCCTTTCAGAGAGGGCCTGAAAGGGTCTGTTTAATCCAGAAAAGTCTGGAAGGTTCCATTTAGTCTAGAAATTTGGCCAAACTTACCAAGGAACATGAGGATGAACTTGTAACAGCCTGATGGAACCTGAGAGCGGGAATGGGGCAAAGCAATTAGCTTCACCCCACCCTTTGCCATCCCCAACTTTCAGATAAGAAAACTCAGACCCAGAAAGGTGATGTCAACTGCTCGCCCAAGATGCCAACTAGTTCATGGCAGTGCCAGGGTTAGCACCCAGATATTTTCCTCTCATTCCAGCAATTTCTATATTATACCTTGCTCTCATATCAACCATATATAGGTGGACCCACCATTCTGCCATCATACATGAAATAAAATAATAATTTTCACCATACAAGTACTACTGCTTTCATTTTTAATTGGGGGAAATTCAAGAAAGCCAAAGAAGGAGGAAAATGAACTGCAATTTCAATTCTAAAAACCTCAGTTTTTAAAAATTCTCATCACTTCTATTAAATTTATCTAGTTGGTGTATTTTCATCATTGGTGGGTATGTATTGCATAGTGTGAATCCTTATTCTATAGGTTTAGCTAAGCCATTGAACTCCGCATCATCAATCACATAAAATATATGACTTTTTAGATTTCTATCCAAATCCTAAGGAGCTTCCTTAAGTTGGGGCCAAAGGAAAACTTGAAGTTCTGACACTAGAAACTTCTTTCCAGGCCGACACTCGGTCACTAATTATGCTATGGCATATGAACAGAATCAACTGTGAATGTAATTAGTCCATCATCCTCCAACTTTTCTCTATTAAGTGCATAAGGAGACCTGTGGGAGATTTTTATCAGATGCTTCAATGTCTATGACATTTTCTTACTCTACCAATCTAAAACCCTTATCTTAAAAAAATGCGATAAATCAGTCACTACACATTAGTAAAATTATACTGGTTGCTAGGGATCAATGCAGTGTCTTCTACGGGCTCATAAATCATTTGTACGATAATAATGCAGAATTTTTGCAAGGGAGCTTTTCCACATTAACAGCTTTAGGAATTTGACTTTTTCAAAAGCTGTACAGAACATTTGCATGTCTCTGGTCTTCTGGAACCTCTCCCACTCTCCAAGATTTACTCAACAATCACTGGCAGTGACGCAGAGATGCTATCTGCTAACTCTTTCAACACCCTGAGACACAATCTAGTGGGCCCTAGAGATGTGAACTCATTCAACTTACCTAGATGATCTTTCACTGTCTTCTAAAATCCCTCTTAATTCTGTTCCATTTTGAAGATCATTCTCTTCGATGGAGAAGTGAAAGCAAGATAGTTCTGTATATGTCATCTATTGATACCCGCCTTACACACTTACTTAAGCAAGAGTCCGCCTCTGTCTCTATTCTTCTAGCTCCATATACAACTAAAGAGCAAAGCAAACTAAGATACTATTCTCAAAATACAAATGACACACCACACACCTTACACACTTGGACACACACGCACGTGCACCAAAAATGTGCAACCTAGCCAGTCAAGAAATTAAATGAACACAACAATGAAATGTCATTTTATAACAAACCATAGGAACATACCTTTTAAGGGATCAAAGTAATGTTCATGAGGTTGTAGGGGAATGGACATACTTATATTTACCAGAAATGTACTTGTATTTGGACAGCAAATACAAGATGTTCATGCCCTTTGCTCCAGGAACCCTACACTTGTACATTTATCTTAAGGGACACATTGCAAAAAGAAAAGAAGATACAAGTATACAAAAATATGTCTTTAGGCATCTCATACTAGCCCAAACTGGATACAATCTAAGTGTCTAACGACGGCAATGGCTATGAACCACAAAATACCAACTGCGGTAGGCCAAATAATGCCCCTGCCCCACAACAAAGACAGCTACCCCCAATCCCAGAACCTCTGAATATGCTACCTTACACAGTAAAAGGAACTCTCCAGATGTGAATAAATTAAGAATTTCTAGAGGGGGAGATTATCCTGAATTATACAGGTGAGCCCAATGTAATCACGTGTCCACTTTAGAGGCAGGCAGGAGGGTCGAATTCGGAAAAGGAGATGTGATGACAGAAGCAGAGGTGAGAGACAGAGAGACTGAAGTGGGGAGGAGGGAGGCGAGAGGTGTGGAGATGCTATGCTACTGGCTTTAAAGATAGAGGAAGGGGAGAATTCCCTGGGGGTCCAGTGGTTAAGACTCTGCGCTTCCACTGCAGGGGGCACGGGTTTGATCCCTGGTCAGGGAAGTAAGATCCCGCATGCCACAGGGCGCAGCCAAAAATTTTTTTAAAATTAAAAATAAAAAAGACAGAGGAAGGGGCCATGAGTCACAGTGTACAGGTGACTCTCGAAGCTGGAAAAGGCAAGATATTCTCCCCTAGAGCCTCCAGAAGGAACACAGCCCTGCCGACACCTCAATTTCAGGAATTCTAGCCCCTAATCATGGCCCGGATTGTAACTCAAAGTATAACAAATACGAGTCCATAGTGATATAAATAAATGATTGAATAAATAAACAAATGGAGAACAGACAAATCTCTCACGCAGAAAAATTCCACATAATTTTTATAGGGACACCTCCTTAAAAGAAGAGAAACGTTAACTCCCCACTCTTTAAGTGTGGGCTGCAAATAGTGACTTCCTTCCAAACAGTAATTCTCAAAATTGTCAAGATCATCAAAAACAAGAAAAATCTGAGAAACGGTCACAACCAATAGGAGCCTAGAGAGACGTGACAACTAGATGTAATGTGCTGTCCCAGACGAGATGAACAAAAAAACAGCAGGGAAAAACAGTAAATCTGAATAAAGTATGGACGTTAGTTAATAATTATGTATCAGCATTGGTTCATGAATTGGGA
Organism: Orcinus orca; assembly: GCF_937001465.1. Taxonomy (NCBI): domain Eukaryota; kingdom Metazoa; phylum Chordata; class Mammalia; order Artiodactyla; family Delphinidae; genus Orcinus; species Orcinus orca. Next base: position 70,292,804 of record NC_064564.1, on the reverse strand, counting down.
CAAACGTACCATACTCATGAAAGACAATGACAGGCAAAACTCTGTGTGAAGTATACAAGAATCCTCTATACTATCTTCTGGAGAGTTCTCTACATCTCAAAATGTGCTAAAAATAATTTCAAGAGATCATAATCACTGTCTTCAAAGGCTCCTCTATCTTCCACCTCATAAAGTGATTCTGCCTTAGCGGTTAATGTTAAGTCTAATATAACAACTTCCTTTGTTTTATTCTGAGACATGACCCAAAAAAGGTCACAAGGTATTCGATTTTTTTTAGCCCAATTATCCAGCCCGCAGAGGCTGAGATAGCCATCTCCTACTGCCTCTTCCAGTTTTGCAGTTTGTGTCAACAACGTATCCTCAGCGTTAGTCTCCATCTGTCTGGTTAGCAGAATGTCCCCACAACAGTCAAACTGATGCTTTGGTTTTTTTCCTTTTAACTTCACCAAACGCTCTGCAGAATGGCTCCTCCATCAGACTGTAGGTTTACAGATAAGCGTGTTCCTCCCTCTTTATCAATCCTGTTTCTCCTCTTCTCTTCCATGGATGGGAGAGACAAGCCCATTCCTGTGAGTCTCAGGACCACTTGGGCAGGAAGCCCTGGGGGCAAACATCAACCCCCATGTTAAAGAAAAGAAGTATGGGGGAAAGGAGTAGGACCTGCCGTATCGGGTCCACTTGGCACATTCTGGACCACCTGCCTGCTAACACCAGTCCTCACTGGCTAAAAGTCCTTAACCAAGCAGTAGAGACATGCTGGGTGCAGCTTTGAGCCTTTGTTCTTGTTGTCCTTCCCTCCCATGTAGGCCACTTCCCTATTCTCTTGTTTCTTCCAGCTTCATTAATCTTGTGTGCCTCCCACACAGGAGTGATCTTCCCCTTCTCTGAACTCTCCTAAACCCCACCTTACTCACTTTGCATTCTTAGCACCACTGGTTTCATGAGCATTCTCTCCTGAACTACACTGCAAGCTCCTCACTGGGGAGAACTCCTCTATCTACTTTTCTGTATACGCTTTGTGCACTGATCATTCAAATTGCCCAGTAAACATCAGCAAATATTTGAAAGCTTGCCACTGAGTGTTTAATCTGCCAACAATGAGGTAGGCACATAATTACCTCCACTTTAGAGCTGCAAATGCTGAGGAATAAAGGAGCTGAGTGAGTTCACTAGGGTTACATGCAAGTTGCAGAGCCTGAATATGAACCCAAATTCAAGCTCTTAATCAGCTCAGTACATCCACTGCCTCCTAATACACACTTACTAGTTAACTGATCTTTTACAGAGTCTAGGTATTTTAGTAAGTGGTGATCCCAGAAGGAAAATTTAAAATCTTGGTCTGATGGCCAAAAAGCACATGAAAAGAGGCTTAGCATCACTAATTATTAGAGAAATGCAAATCAAAACTACAATGAGGTATCACCTCACACCCGTTAGAATGGCGATCATCAGAAAACCTACAAACAATAAATGTTGGAGAGGGTGTGGAGAAAAGGGAACACTCTTGCACTGTCGGTGGGAATGTAAATTGATATAGACACTATGGAGAACAGTATGGAGGTACCTTAAAAAACTAAAAATAGAACTACCATACGACCTAGCAATCCCACTACTGGGCATATACCCAGAGAAAACCATAATTCAAAAAGACACATGCACCACAATGTTCATTGCAGCGCTATTTACAATAGCCAGAAGATGGAAGCAACCTAAATGTCCATCAATAGAGGAATGGATAAAAAAGATGTGGTACATATATACACTGGAATATTACTCAGCCATAAAAAAGAATAAAATAATGCCATTTGCAGCAACATGATGGACCTAGAAATTGTCATACTTAGTGAAGTTGCACACAGAAAGACAAATATGATATCATTTATATGTGGAATTTTTAAAAAAGGGTACAAATGAACTTATTTACAAAACAGCAGTAGAGTCACAGATTTAGAAAACAAACTTATAGTTACCGGGGGATAAGGAGGGGGAGGGTAAATCAGGAGGTTGGGACTGACATATACCCATTATTGTATATAAAATAGATAACTAGGGCTTCCCTGGTGGCGCAGTGTTTAAGAATCTGCCTGCCAGTGCAGGGGACAGGGGTTCAAGCCCTCGTCCGGAAAGATACCACATGACGCGGAGCAACTAAGCCCCTGCACCACAACTACTGAGCCTGCACTCTAGAGCCCGCGAGTCACAACTACTGAGCCCGCGTGCCACAAGTACTGAAGCCCACGCGCCTAGAGCCCGTGCTCCGCAACAAGAGAAGCCACCACAATGAGAAGCCCGCTCACTGCAACGAAGAGTAGCCTCCACTCGCCGCAACTAGAGAAAGCCCGCACGCAGCAATGAAGACCAAATGCAGCCAAAAATAAAATGACTAAAAAAAAAAAAAACTGATAAGAACCTGCTGTATAGCACAGGGAATTCTACTCAATACTCTGTAATGGCCTATATGGGAAAAGAATCTTAAAAAGAAAAAAACAGTGGATATATGTATAACTGGTTCACTCTGCTGTACAACTGAAACTATACAACACTGTAAATCAACTATACTCCGATAATAATTTTTTAAAAAAACCAAAAAAACCCTTGGTCTGTGGACCTCAAATGGACTGAGAATATTTTTATTCAATTGTCCCTCCCCCCAAAAAACCTAAAAATCACAGAGTTTGTTTATAGCACAGACAATAGGACTCATGGGAGACAGTACTGTAAAACAAGTCTTTAGGAAATAGTGTGTTATATGTGCAATTATTTGCGCAAATGTCTCTCCATGGATTTATTTTAGTAATTCCATTGTATATAGCCTGACTTTGTGCATCACCAAAATCCTTATTTGCATTTTGACTGAAAAATAAATCATTTTCAGGGGCTGCCTGGGGCTGAATGGGAAAGGGTGAATTGGCTGCAAAAGGGGTACCAGATAACTTTTGGGGTGACAGAAATGTTCTAAAACTGGATGGTAATGATGGTTGCACCACTGTATAAATTTACTAAAAGTCTTCCGAATACATACTTAAAATAGGTGAAATTTTGGCATATAAAGTCTACCTCAATAAAGCTGTATCATAAACCAATTCTTTAGCAAGCACTGTGGCTAGCCATCATTCTTCACACATGAACCAGTCGGAGGGCTGATGGACACAGAATGAACCAACAGAGGAAAACAAAATATGCAAGTCTGGACAGTTGGGACTGCAGTGCCAGGCTGGCTCATACACTTGGAGGAAACTGGGCAGAGGCAAGGCACCCTGCTAGAGGAGCAACCAGCACCCAGCACCATCCCATATGGGCACGGACAACACAGCGAGGTCCTCTTCAGCCATCTGCTTCTCATTTCCCCCTGGCAACTTTGTGGTTGGATTATCAGCTTCTTAGAAGAGTTCTAAAAATAAGTTTACCACCAATTCAATTACACAAGTACATGAGTATTTACAGTCACCTTGTAGCCCATGGCTAAATTAAACCACTGTCCTTTCTACGAGAGGAAGACGGTGCTGAACGCCTCAGCAGGTGCAAAGCGTCAAAACTGGTATAAGCTCCAATTTTTTCATCATCATCATCACTAGCAGCACCACCAGATGATGAGCTTTTAAAGGTTGCCTGGGGCTTCCCTGGTGGCGCAGTGGTTGAGTCTGCCTGCCGATGCAGGGGACACGGGTTCGTGCCCCGGTCCGGGAAGATCCCACATGCCGCGGAGCGGCTGGGCCCGTGAGCCATGGCCGCTGGGCCTGCGCGTCTGGAGCCTGTGCTCCACAACGGGAGAGGCCACAACAGTGAGAGGCCCGCATACCGCAAAAAAAAAAAAAAAAAGAATCACCAGGCTTTGCCTAAGGGACAGGCAGACCTCTCTGCTCTGCCCAGTTCCTGCCATCACTCTCATGCCAGCTGCTACTGAACTCTAAGCCTCGCAGAAAGCTTTGCCCAGGGAAAAACACTGTCCTTCCTCCATCTCTTAGACGTGTTAATTACTCATCTTTTGGGCCCCACCAGCTTCTGTTTACCAGACCCACATGTCTGGTTTAGCTATCAGATTTGGGACCAGTGCCTCCTCTAATGATGTCCTTTTGCAAACAGTACATAGCTATAGTTCTGAGTTTCCAAAAAAAATCTGAATGAAGACTAAAACATACCGTAGCTGATTCCTAAACAGACGAAAGGGAAAATGCTAGCAGAGGATTAAGTTAGAAATGGTGAGGGAATGAATTTCCTTTGAATCCCAAATACGCCAAAACCCAAACGAATGCAGAGTTTCGGATACTCCTTGAACAGCCCTATTAAGCAAAAGTTATCCATGTAATTCATTCTGTCAGCAAGACTTCGGGATAAAGGGAATTGCTTTGGACAAGTTTTATTTAAAAAATAAACAAGAGATCTTTCTGCCTTCAGGGAACTTTCAATTCAGCAGGGAAGACAAGACACGCCTGCAAATAACTGAAAATACACACTGAAAGGCGGTAAGTCCCGTCAGAGAAGTACAAATAAAATGCTTATCTCCTCCACCTCCCTATTTACTCCAGTGTCACAAAGGTTTCAGGAGCTTCACGAAGAATTCTACCTTGGGACTAGTTGACAGCAGCCCCTGGAAGAGGAAGAGGAATAGAATGAGCTCCCTTCCCAGCCTCCTCTCATCCACATAACAAAAAGGAGTGCAATTTGCTTAATACGAAATACTGCCTGAAATACAGTGAAAAACAGGCAATTCTGAAAAGCAAAGAGCATAATTCTAGCATTATGTGTGACTCTCTCAGAGTAATTTCATAGCTGTGTTCGCCCTCAGCACCAGCCTATCTTCAAACCTGAAGAGAAACAGCATCACACGCTACAAACTCCAAGGCTTAATTTGGAAACTGGAGGCTGGTTTTTACCCTAGCTCAAGCCACATTCAGCACTTTCGCCACTCTTCTTGGACCTCTCACTGTTGTAGCCTCTCCCGCTGCGGAGCACAGGCTCTGGACGCGCAGGCTCAGCGGCCATGGCTCACGGGACCAGCCTCTCCGCGGCATGTGGGATCTTCCCGGACCGGGGCACGAACCCGTGTCCCCTGCATCGGCAGGCGGACTCTCAACCACTCCGCCACCAGGGAAGCCCCTGCCACTCTTCTTTTAATTGCATTATCTTCCCCTAATTAAGGGTATCTGCCTGGCTCCCCTATCTACTGTAAATTCCTTGAGGGCAAGGACCACTCATCCGTTTTTGCTATTGCCTCCTTACCCCACTCCCTCGCTCTAAATGCTACCCCTTTTGTCCTCAGCACCTTACAAAAAGCTTTGCACATAAAAAGTGAAAGGAACTCACGTTTACTTCGTTCCTACTACCCGCATTCCTTTAATTCTCTCAAGAACACACTGAAGTGGGCACCATTAGGCTCATTTTAGAGGCTGTTCTTTGCTAGGAAGACAAAGAGATTGAATTATCTCAGACCCTGTCCACTGTACACAATGCGATGTCAGGTTCCCCTCTCCTCACTTTCCCCTGCAAAACATACACATCTTATCCAGACATCGGGAGCATCAGGAATCATATTGGTCAACAGATATTCATACACTGTTGTCACACTGAAATACTACAACTTTCAGACATCAAGAGTTCTAGAACAAGCCTCTAAGATTCTAAAGCGGCACTCGAACATGACCCATGATCCTTGAACTAAACTATCACACATATTAAAAAGGATCCATAGGGGGCTTCCCTGGTGGCACAGTGGTTAAGAGTCTGCCTGCCAATGCAAGGGACACGGGTTCAAGCCCTGGCCCGGGAAGATCCCACATGCCATGGAGCAAACTAAGCCCGTGAGACACAACTACTGAGCCTGAGCTCTAGAGCCTGCAAGCCACAATTACTGAGCCCACGTACCACAATTACTGAAGCCTGAGCTCTAGAGCCTGCAAGCCACAACTACTGAGCCCACGTGCCACAACTACTGAAGCCTGCACGCCTAGAGCCCGTGCTCTGCGACCAGAGAAGTCACGACAATGAGAAGCCCGCACACTGCAACGAAGAGCAGCCCCCGCGCACTGCAACTAGAGAAAGCCCACACACAGCAACGAAGACCCAACACAGCCAAAAATAAAATAAAACAATTTTAAAAAGAAAAGGATCCATAGGCTTAAGAGTGACAGCCTTAAGAGTGATGACTATGAAGGTCATATCTATTTACTTGTTAATGATTGAAGGGTGAGTAAAGGAGGACCAGGTTTCAACTACGACTGCAAGGAAAGTGCCTTAGTCGGGCACCAAAAATAAAAGTCACTATCAGGTTTAAGAGGCTCTACTTGCCTGGGCACCAAGTACTTCCCTCCACTCGCACAGCTCTGGCCATTTGTACAGTTCCTCAAACAGGCCAAAGGAGCTCTGCTTCAGAGCTTTGCACTTACTATTCCTTCTACCTGGAATGCTTTTCCCAGTATAATTAACAGATATTGAATAGTTCACTTCTCTCCTTCATTTAGATTTATGTTTGTGTTGGACTGAAAGTTTGTATCCCCCCCCAAAATTCCCATGCTGAAATTCTAACTCCCAATATTCTATTAGGACATAGGGCCTTTGCAAGGTAATTGGGTCAAGAGGGTGGAGTCCTCATAAATGTGATTAGTGCCCTTATCAGAAGAGACATGAGAGAGCTTGCTTCCCCTCTCTCTCTCTCTGCTCTCCCCCATATGAGGATACCATGAGAAGAAGGCCATTTGCAAACCTGGAAGCAGGCACTCACCAGACACATCTGTTGGGACCTTCACATATGTTTGCTATTTAAGCTACCCAGCCTGTGGTATATTTGCTAAAGCAGCCTGAGCTAAGACAATGTTCAAGTATAGTCCCCTCAGAGAGGTTTTCCTTGACCTTGCTTTCTAAAATAACATTCCTCCACCACCCCTACCATCAGTCTACTCCTTATCCTGCTTTATTTTTTCTCTACAGCATCTTATGTTAAATTCTACACGTATTTTTTGTAAATATAAATTCTACATCTTCATCATTGGCCTCCCCCACTAAAATGGGATAATCCTAGTACCTAAAACCATGTCAATAGACACTCAAATATCTGTTAAATTATTAGTGAACTTAAGTCAAGTACCTCTTTAGGAGACAGCTTCAAAGAACAAGTCATCATCTTAGAATCAGTGAGCATGCACTGTATGTACTGTGGGGTGTGACACCTGTCACCCTACCATGAGACATCACATAGTATCATAGCTAAAAGAGATGGTTCTGGAGCTGGACCACCTGGCTTTGAAACCTGGCTGTGTGGCCTCGAATTACATACGTATATCTCTGCTCCATGGCTTCCTCACTTATAAAATGATGACAATAATACTGACCTCACAGGTTGCTGTGAATATTAAACAAGTTAATGAATGTCTACTGTTTAAAAAATACCTAGAATGTAGTAAGTGCCCAAATAAGTGTTAGGTACATATCAGCAATGTACCTAACACTTATTTGGGCCATTTTAGGGCCCCTCCTTCCTTTATACAGCTGTCTAAACATAGACTATTTCCCCAGTATTTCTTATAATTTCCCCAGACTATTTCCCCAGTATTTCTTATAATATTCAGCTCTCACCCTCTACCTGTTTTATTTCATGTTGCTTTTTATCTTTATGATCTAATGACCAATATACCAATGATTTATTTTTATCAAAGAAATGCATGTACGAGGTAATATATCAAATGATATAAAGGACCTCGTGAGAGTCACCATTTCTTGATTTTCCTATTCCTGCCATTAGTTCCATTCTCCCAAGACAACCATTCTTAAAATTTTCTATTTTGGTCTCAGTTATCTCCATAACTCTTGATAATATGCTTAAATCTCTTGTTCTTGACTCATATCAGGGACTTTGCTCATACTGCCCTGGTTTCCATCCAAAGTTTAATATATATCATTGTTTTAATTCCTCTGTTCATTACCTTTGCGATTTTACGTATTCAGGTCTTCATGTGTGTTTCCGCCAACTTTTTTTAAGTAAAACTGTCTTTATTCACAGACAACATGATTGTCCATGTAAAAAATTCTATGCATACTACAAAAAAGAAGTTACCAGAATGAATACATGAGTTTAACACCTCACCAAATATAAGGATGGCAAATAAACACATGAGAAAATGCTCAACACCATTAGCCCTTAGAGAAGTACAATTTAAAGCCACAATGAGCTACCCCTATACACCTATCTGAATATCTAAAATAAAAGACTAACCATACCAAGTGTTGATGAAGATGTGGAGCAACTGTAACTCTCATATGCCACCAGTGGGAATGCAAGATGGCACAACTCCAGAATTCCACCAACTTTTTTTTTTTAATTTTATTTATTTTTGGCTGCATTGGGTCTTCGTTGCTGCACGCAAGCTTTCTCTAGTTGCGGCGAGGAGGGGCTACTCTTCATTGTGGTGGATGGGAAATATTTATTTATTTATTTAGGCTGTTGTGGCATGAGGACTTCTTAGCTGTGGCATGCATGTGGGATCTAGTTCCCCGACCAGGGATCGAACCCAGGCCCCCTTAATTGGGAGCCCAGAGTCTTAACCACTGGACCACCAGAGAAGTCCCCCCACCAACTTTTAACAACTATATGTTACTCCCCATTTTAGGAGGTGAGAATATTAGCACATTTAACCCTTTTCTCTGTTTCCACATTCCACCTTCTGTCAGCTATACTTTTACTCTGCTGAGGTTGCTACAATTTGCAATCTAGCCTACCAACATAACCAAGTCCACCATACTTAGTCCATAGTCGACTCTAAGGGCAGAAAACTGAGAAAAAGCACCTGTGTGATTATGATTATGCCAGTATGCTCACAGCCAGGCTAAGGAAGGAATTAAGAGTTTGGTCTCTTACTGTGGATCCCATGTCATGACTACAGATCCAATGTTATTACCCCTATGCCAATGATGTTAAACTCTTTGAGTTCCCCTCACTTTTGATCAGGTATTACCTACATCAGTGACTCCAGTCAAACCTCTCTGCCATGTGATACAGGTCATTGAACTATAAATATTTATATTATTAATTGAAGCTTTTATTAGCATTTGAGGAATGTCCAATTAACCTCAAGCAGCCTTAAGGATTCCACAGGTATTAAAAATGCCTCCTGAATGACCTCTAGGAGCTTCTCCTACTCCATCTAAATAGGCACTAACTGAAACACTGACCATCTTTGTATATGAGGCACAGCATTAGGGGTGATAATGACCACCACATACCATTCAATCTAAACTGAATAAGCAATGAACTTGATAATACATTGAGCATGATGTCCTACTTTGGACTCTAGCATATGAATTATTTGCTGCCCACCAACATTCTTTTTTTAAAAAATTTGTAATATGGTTAATTTAGATTTTATTGGTTTCAGGTGTGCAGCACAGTGATTCAATATTTTTATATATTATACTCCATTTAAAGTTATTACAAAATAATGGCTATACTTCCCTGAGCTGTACAGTATATCCTTGTTCCTCATCTATATAATACAGAGTAGTATGTATATCTTAATCCCATGTCTCTATCTTGCCCCTCTCTCCCTCTCCCCACTTGTAATTACTAGCTTGTTTTCTATATCTGTGAGTCTATTTCATTATATACAATTGTTTTATTTTTTAGATTCTACATATAAGAGATAACATAGTATCTGTTTTTCTCTGTCTTACTTCATTAAGCAGAATACTCTCTAGGTTTATCCACTGTGTTGCTAATGGCAGAAGTTCATTCATTTTATGGTTAAATGATATTCCACCATACACACACACACACGCACACACACACACACACACACACACTTCTTTATCCATTCATTTGTTGATGGACACTTGGGTTGCTTCCATGTCTTGGCTATTGTAAATAATGCTGCTCAATGAACACTGAGGTGCATGTATCTCTTCAAAACAATATTTTGGTTTTTTCCAGAAGTACACCAAGGAGTGGAATTGCTGGATCATATGGTAGTTCAATTTTAAGTTTTTTGAGGAAACTCCATACTGTTCTCCATAGTGGCTGCACCAGTTTACATTCCCAACAACAGTGCATGAGGGTTCCCTTTTCTCCACATCCTCGCCAACAGTTGCTATTTACTTTTTGATAATAGCTATTCTGACAGATGTGAAGTGATACCTCATACAGTTTTGATTTGCATTTCACTGATGATTAGAGATGCTGAGCATCTTTTCATGTGCCTGTTGGCCATCTGTATGTCTTCTTTGGAAAAATGTCTATTCAGGTCTTCTGCCCATTTTTAACCAGGTTGTTTGTTTTTTGATATATTTTGGATATTAACCCCTTCTCATACATTTCATCTGCAAACATTTTCTCCCATTCAGTAGATTGTCTTTTCGTGTTGGTGGTGGTGTCCTTTGTTGTGCAAAAACTTTTAAGTTTAATCAGGTCCCATTTGTTTATTTTGGCTTTTATTTCTTTTGCCTTATGAGACCGATCCAAAAAAAATATTGCTATAATTTATGTCCAAAGAGTGTTCTGCCTACTTTCTTTTCTAGGATTTTTATGTTTTCAGGTCTTACATTTAGGTAATCCATTTATTTTTGTATACGGTGTGAGGAAATGTTCTAATCTCATTCTTTCACATGTAGCTGTCCAGTTTTCCCAGTACCACTTACTGAACTCTTTTCTCCCTTGCATATTCTTACATCCTTTGTCATAGATTACTCGACCGGCATTCTTTTTCTTTAACAAGTAAACATGAGTTTTGCTTTCTTCAACAAACCTCCACATCCAAGATCCATCCCTTTTTAAAGATCAGAGTATGTTGCTCTTCTCATCTATGCTGAGGGTGTGTTTAAATTCTGGAACTCTGATCAGACAGACTTTAGCAAAGAGTCCCACTTTCACCCTTGGCCTCTGGGGATTGGGGAGGAGACTTCTTTTATGGGAAACCCATCACAGTAGATGCTGCCACCTTTGCTTCAAATTTCCTTATCCATGGGCTATAAAGGTGGCTGTCTGGAGCCTGACCTCCTTTCATAATTCTTATGAAATAAATTCTCTAATGTAATGTGCATGATGCTTTTTTTCTAAGAACCTCAAAGGCCATCATTCCATTTGGCCTCACAACATACCTTTGAACTAGGCCAGGAGCCAGTGTACAGATTCTCATTCCACAGATGAGAACAAAAAGGTACAAGAGAGGTCAAGCCACTTGACCATAGGTCACCACAGTACCAGGAGAGGGGCAGGATAAGCCAGAATCCCTGCTTCTACGGACAGATCTCTCACTGCACCCAGATTCAGCCTGTGCAAATGTATGTGAAGTGTTATTTAAAAACACAGGAAGTACAACCCAGTGAAACCTGGAGATAAACTCTGCTTGCAATAAGCAATGGTAGTTGTAGGGGAGCTGCCAAAAGATATATTCTCTTCCTCTGAAAGTTTCAAATAGTGAGAATGATAAATGACAAGACCTCTGCACTGGTTTTATGGACTTTTTTGCTAATTAAGTTTCTTGTTTGTTTGTTTAGTGAGAAACAGAAACTTCTAGCCACAAACTTATTGTAAGCAGGCACCTCCAATTTAGTTCAAGGGACCTCAACTGCTCTAAATTCTTAGAGAACTTGGAGTTGTTCACCTTTTTCCTTATTTCTCTACAGAAGAATGAAAATAAGCAAAAAGGTGTAGGAGCAGCTAGTGTGAAGGAGACACTGGAGCTGTCAGGCTGGGTGAGAAACATGAAGTGAGAGAAGATGTGGTCCCTGCTGTCAGGACTCGAGCCTGCGTGGAGAGCTAAGTGGAGAACAAACGAAAAGTCAGCCTTGAGGGAAAGTTCCAAGAGAGTGGTAAGAGCAAGAATGCCAGAGGGAGTGTGTGCCCGAGAAATCACTCTTGGGCACGTGTGGGGATCAGAGAAGTGGGATACATGTGGTGTCATGAAACCCTGATGCCACTCCCCTCAACGGAGAAGAAAACGGAAGAAGATTCAGTAAGAGAAAAATGTAATGAGCCAAGGTGTAAAGAAATGAAATTGCAAAGGAAGATCAGGCAATGATGGTGGTTCTCAGACATGTTCTCTTCTTGGTCTACAAACCCTTCCAGAAGCCTCGTCTAATCCCATGGCTTTAATCACTGGCAAGAGATCATAACGCTGTCTCCATCCCAGGCCTCTCTCCTCGCCTCCACGCTCGTATACCTTGAAGTCCTGCAGGCATCTCGGTCTCATCCAGGCCGATGGCTTGAATCGCTGCCCAAAGACCCATGACCATAACACAGCCAGTGTGTCCATCGTGGGCCTCTCTCCTTACAGCCACACTCCACCCAGATACCCCACAAGGATCTGAAATGCGTGTTCAAAACTGAACTCATTACAGCCCTCCCACCTCTGCCACCACATACATGCTGCCTCTTCTCCATACTCTCTCTGTTGATCATCATTCTCCAATCTCTCCAGCTAGTCAAGCCAAAGCCAGAGAATTATCATCATCTACCTCTCTCATTCCCTCAAAATCCACATGCAAGTGGTAACAAGTCTTATCGATTCTTCCTCCTAAATCTCTAATTTGCTCACTCTTCCCCATCCCCTCCATAACTGAATTCAGGTTCTCATCATCTCTCTTGTAATGACATCATCTCCTCTAACTAGTCTCCCTGTCTCCAGTCTCATTCCCACCTCATTCACCTCCCAAACTGGAGGCCATGCTGCTGATCTAACCTAAGGCATGAGCTCATCACTCGTCTGTGAAAATCTTCTAGTTGTTGCCTCTCTGCCTATAGAAGAAAAGTTCAAACTCCTTAGCCCATCTGACAAGCTGCCCGTGGTCTGGAGCCAACATACCACTCCAGCCCTATTTCCTCCCACCCACACCTACCCTACTCATTATCAGATATAGCTCCAAACATACCACGAACCTTTATGACTTCATTTCTTCCTGTGTGTTGGGCTTGGTACAGAGTAAGAGTTTAAGAAATGGTAGTTGCTGTCACTACTACAAGGATGACAATGACACCAACGACAATGACGACGTTAGAGAACTAGGGCCAAACTGTGGATGCTCTTATGGACCAAACCAAGGTACTTAGATTTGGGGCATAACAAAGCATCTAAGGATTTGGGGGCATGGAGGTGATGAAGTTATAATCTCTGGTAGCAAGTATTATAACTGACTAAAGGGGGAGAGACAGGGAGGTACAGGGGCCGTTTGGGAAGCTGCTACAATAGTCCAGGTAAGAAGCATTTAATATAGGAAATACACGTGAAAATGGAAGAGAACTTTTCAAAAACTTCCTCTGGACTTGGTAGCTGCCCAGAAATAAAGATGAGCAAGATAAAAAGATTGCTGAAATTTCAAAAGTAGGTTAAAAAAAAAAAAAGAGGGTATCTTTGATGAAAATCTAGAATTTGGGGAAGGAGACAAATTCAGGTTTTTGAAAGGCACAAGCTCAGATTTCATAATATAGGGACTTTTGACAGAGGCAAGAGTTGGGCTCACAAGAGCAGATAAGCAGCTAAGAGAGAGTGAGGCATGAATTATTAAATGGTTCTAAATGTAACAGACCAAAAAGCAAGAGATAGAAAAAAGACTAAAATTTGGCCACAAACAAGGCCACTCATTGGGAAAGGAGCTTGAAGCAGCGGGAAGGCTAGATGCTTGACTGTTAACATTTTACAAAGGAAGAGGGACCTAGGAAGTTGAAGAAAAGACAGTTGTGGCTTAAGAAAATCATTCATTCAATAAACTTTAATTGAGAGCCATCTGCGCTGGACACTTTTCTAGGTGTTGGGCATACAAGAGCCAACAGAACACAGTCCCTCCCCTTGTGGAAGTTCACTTTCCAGTACAAGAGGCAGACAATGAAGAAAACAATAAAAATGGATTGTCAGGGAGTGCTGGCGACTGTCTCTAAAGCTGCTAGGGCTTGTGGAGGACACTTTAGGCTCTAAAATGCTGCCAGGAGTCTTCTGACATATGTGGAAAGTGACTGTTCCTTACAGATAGTTTGCACAAAATGAAATGATGCATCATGTTTACGTTATAAATTGCCACGTAGGAGAGGAATTTTCTGAGAAACTGCAAAACTAAATAGTGAAGCCCAACTCCATACAAATCTTAAAAGCTGCATTTCCATTCGATCTTTTATAAACAAATATAAGCAAAGGCATGTTTCTCTCTTAATCCTTAGCATGGGAGACTGATTTCTCATTTTCCATAAATCTTCACCACTCTGCCTAAACTACATGGGAAAAACACTAAAGGGCATCATTTCAATAGAGCTTGCCAAAGCAATGACGCTACTGTTTGTTTCCATATGATGAATTCGTAAGTCTAAGAACACTCTGGCTCACATCACTTCTTAAAAACAGTTAAAATTTTCATATGCACCTTATTTGCTTTATTGTAGGTATTAAAGTTAGTTTTCCAATAGAAGATAGACATCAGAAGTCCTATACAATAGAAGTTTCTATGCAATTTCTCCAGTGGGACATGAAATAACCTTTGGTAATTTATATCCTCCAAGGGCATAAAATATTAAAAGTGAAACTCTCACCAAAACACCCATAAATTACCACTCTGTTTAAATTAAATGATAAAAGTCTATGAAAGTGTGCTTTAGATCATAATATAGTAAATACAAATATTTTATACAAATAAAAAAGAAACCATGAATATCTCAGCCTAAAAAGGTAGCACTTCATTTACCTGAACAGCCCAAAAACAAGACATAAGAAAAACATGCTCTTTATTGGCCAATGACCTAAGTGAATGAGAAAGAACTAAAGCTTGCTTCCTTGAGACCCTCCCTCGAAAACCGCTTTTTCTTTCTTAAAATAAATCTCAAGTCAATGCATAAGATGACTCTATTTCGGAAACACAATTCAGACAATATGGGTGTTATATGGCTCCCAAGATCACAACAGATTCTCCGTAGCAAATGAGTGAGTGAAGGGTTATCACTGCTGAAAGCCACAGAAATAGCATCAAAAAACAACAAAAAAAATCAAGGCAGGTAAGATTTTCAAAAACAGCAAAGCGGGGCCATTTGGTACAGGTGCAAAGAGCCTTGTATCCGTGAATGAGTCTGAAAGCTATCACTTTATTACAACATTAGAGACACACTCTGTGCTGTATAATCTTTTAAAGAATCAGGGAAGGTTGTAGCAACTTTGGGGAAATTTTCTATACAAAAATTGGCTATAATAAATTTTGATTCTTAAATAAGCAAACCCTCAGCAATCAGGAAATTTATTCTAGAAGTAAAACAGCCTGCCCCAAAGTTCTGAGTACCTAAGAATTCCCTGTTTTAAGCTTCTTTCATTTTGTGCTTAAACAGCCAGTTAAAATTGGCAGGCTTGATGTCTCAATGAAATTCAGGCAGAAACAAACCACACTGTCAAACTTTTCTTGACATATTTTTTAAGTAAGGTCTTTCTTTCTTAAAGTACTATTTAGATTCTTGCTAAAATAAATTATTAGGAACTTTAGGGTGAACAGTAGATGAAAAAATGTAGCCCTGTCCCAGTTTAAAGGTCATAGTTCATCATTGTAGATTATTTATCTTATGCAATTGACAAGGTGGCTTTATGAGTTACTTTCCCCCAATGCCAAGTTCTATCAGATGCCTACTTTCCGAATTTCACAATGCTTTTTGACAGAAATTAGAGACGCAAGAGGGAGGACATATGGGGATATATGTATATTTATAGCTGATTCACTGTTATAAAGCAAAAACTAACACACCATTGTAAAGCAATTATACTCCAATAAAGATGTTATAAAAAAAAAAAAAAAACTTGCAGAGGGAGCCTTATGGAGTTGTTAACTCACAACCCTCCCTGAACACACAGGGATGGAAGAGCACCAGATGAGAAGTCACACTCAGTTCCTCAATGAATGCACACCTTTGGCCTGAGCTTCTGTACAGGCAGCACTGGAAGGCACAATAGGATAGATCTGTTTTCCAAATTGCACGTCTCAGCCCATCAGTGGGGAGTAAAATCAATTTGGTGAATCATGATCAGTGTTTGGTAGAGTTTGGAGGTGGGATGGAACTTATCAGAAAATACTAGAGCACATTTCACGCAGTATAGCTAAGTATCGCTCCATGAAAGCTTTATTTTGAATATATTTATTATTTATATCTTTATGTCTGTACTGGGTCTCAACATAGAATGTGCTTCCTAAAGGGCACTGAGTTGGCCATAAAGGGTTGTGTAATGGACTGAATGTGTTTCAAAATCATATTTTGAAATCCTAACCCCCAGTGTGATGGTATTAGAAGATGGGGCCTTTGGGAGGTAACAGAGCTATGAAGGTGGGGTCCTTACGAATGGGATTAGTGTCCTTATAAAAGGGACCCCAGAGAGCTCTCTTGCCCTCTTTCCACTGTACGACAACACAAAGAGAAGTCAGCAGTCTGCAACCTGGAAGAGGGTTCTCACCAGAACCTGACCATGCTGGCACCCTGATCTCAGATTTCCAGCCTCCAGAACTGTGAGAAATAAATTTCTGTTGTTTGCAAGCCACCCAGTCTATGTTACTTTGTTTCAGCAGCCGGAACTGACTCAGACAGCTTGGTACTTCTCAATTATTTACAGTCAAGGGACACGGAGTAGCTGAAAAAGCCACGTGCAAAGATTAAATGCGAGCTTAGCTTAGGCTAATTTCTTTTAACTAGTTTCTGTAGGATCCTACAATCCTGCCTCGGATTCATCCTAAAAATACCTAGAACATCCAAGATAATGCTTTTGGCCTCCAACTAACTCCTTACTCAACAACTGCTTTTCTCTTATCTAAATAGCAGTCTCTGGTTCCTGTTAGAATAAGAGTGCACCTCGGGATTCCAGACCACTCTAAGATCTTGGTATTCGGTGTGGCTTGGGCGGTCCCTAGGATCACACTGAAGTCTTCATCCTGTGGCTTTAAGAGCAGCCGACTATAGTTATGACCGTGGCCTGACCACATTCCAGGGAGCAAAAGCATCAGAGTAGGATGCTGTTTAGAAGAGCAAGTCCTCAGACCTGTGCACGAGTTCAGGGACCAAGATGTGTCTGCTTCCTGGAGGGCCTGGCTGGATGTGAGAGGTAAGGATCCAGCCAGCCAAGTCTAGGGTCCTCTCCAGCCATTTCAATTGCTCTGGCTGCAGTATGGACGATGGATTAGAGGATTAGAGGAGAGCCAGGGTGGACTCAGGAGCCCAGGGAGGCGATGGCTGGAATCCAGCAGAGAGATGAGAAGCTGGACTAGGACAGAATCAGCAGAAACAATGAGAAGCAGGCGGATGGGGGAGCTATTAAGCAAGCAAAATCTATAGAAATGGGTGATGGGTTAGATGTGGTGGATGACAAGGACGGGGTAAGGATGGCTCCCAAGTTTCTGCCTTGTGCGAGGTAGTGGCTAGTTGTGCCCATCACAGAGCTAAGCATCCGTGCAAGAGGATGAGGTATGAAGAGAAAAAAATCAGGATTCTGGTCTTGGACATGAAAAACTTGAGGTGCCTTTGAGATATCCAGGTGCAATGTCAATCATGTAATCTAGAGCTCACAGAGAGGCCTAGGTTGGAGATACAAATTTTAGATTCACTTGTGTCCTCCTTTTTTAAACTCTTGTACCAGAACTACATTTCGAGGCACAACTGCATGAAGCAGAGAAAAGAATGTGGGCTTTAAAATCAGAAAAGCCAGAGATGGAACCTTGCCTTGGTGGCTCTGGGCCCATGAGCGTGTACCTGCCTGATTAGGTTTCCATTTCCTCCTCTATCAGCAAGGATCCGCTGTCAGGAGCATGGTGGAGATGAAAGAAACAGCACTTGAGAAGTGCCTGGAACACAGCAAGTTCTCAGCACAGTGGAGCCAGAGCCATGTTTGTACTTTTTTGTATACCCCATGGCACCTGGTACTGTCCTGGCCAAGGGGTCCATCAGTATCTAGTATGTTGAACTGACCTGAAATATTCAGAATTGTCAGTAAGCCACTGTTTTCTAGACAACCACTAGCTCCCGAAATCATTCCTCCACCTGGGGTCCTACTGAAGCAACACCCAAACATAAGCTATGCATGGAGCGTGTCTTACCCCTCTTCAGCCACATCTCCCAGCCTTGGGAGTAACCATCACTTGGCAGGGCCATGACTAACCAGAGCAGTTTTGTACTGTCTGAAGTCCTAGATACCCAATCCAGTCATATGAAATTGTTTTCTTATGATCCACAAGGATGTGAGAAAAGCAAAGACTGGCTTTACTTCTCCTCTGGTATTTCTAGTGGAGCAGGCAGATGGTACCCTCTCCACAGGTCCTGAAATTCACTTGGGAATACCAAGCACTTCAGGAGGCGTAGATTTTGAGCAATGGATTTAACATTTCCTGCCAATGTTGAGTGTACATCAGAATCAACCTGTTGCCAGATCGCTAAACCCCATCCCCAGAGTTTCTGATTCAGCTGGCCTGGGGAACAGTACGAGAATTTGCATTTCTAACAAGTTTCTAACAAGTTCAAGATGATGATGGTCAAGGGGCCACACCTGAGAACCACTATCCTGGCTTCTTCCCTGAGACCGGGCTATTGATGTTTCTAACATTTAAAGAAAAACCAGCTGAGCTTGGGAAGTTTTTACCTGGAGTGTCACAGGATGTTGTCTTGTATACTATCACTAAGGTGTCTTAATTAGGAATTACATATGTCTGGGATTTAGGTACTTTCAGACCTTATTTTAATAGGTTTGGAACATTTTGTCTTACGCTTCGTAATTTCTACTTATCTGTTCTCTGCTATTCATTTTTCAGTAAATAAAATGTGAGAACTCTTTAAATAGAGATACTACTTCATACGCATGCCAGAACCTATTCACCTAAACAAGCACTGTTTCCTTCTTCTGGAGGACCTAGTTGTCCTTCTCATGGACCTGCCATAGCCAGCCTTTAAGAACTGTCTTCACAGCTCAACTTGCTTGGCTTGAGTGACCTCAATGGTGGCTCAATTCATCTCGACAGGATGGATGGGACCTAGTCATTCATTCACTTACATGTTTACTGGGCACCTACTATACGTCAAGCACTTTCTTGAAAAACAGTGTTAACGAACCATGACCTCTGCCCTCAAGGAGCTTATAAATTGAGTGTGAATTTGAGGTGATAAAAAAATAAACAAGTAAAATACATAAATGTGTAAGTGTCCACTGTGATAGGTGAAGAAAACATATGAAGAAGGTCCCCTTTAGGTTAGATGATCAGAGAAAGCCCCTAAGGGAAGTGATGTTTAAACTGATTAACTTATAGAAGCTTAAAGTCCACTCTTGTCTGTGTACCCTGAGCTAAATTCACTCTTAAGCCACCCTGGGAGCTTTAAAAATATGTTTATCTCATATTTATAAAAAGTAAAAAGAATAATACATTTCATACTTAGATTATTATTTCTGTTAAGGAAGAGAAAAAACATCATTCCTAGGCATATTGGTTACAAAAAGTTGGAGGTCCGGTGAATAAATACCATTTAGGATGTAAAAGGAAGGACCACTATAAACTATTGAAACTAGTGTTTATCAGCCTGCCTGACATTTCTAAAATGGTCTGGAAAATAATAACATCAGAATAATTATAAAACACTCCAAGGTTTTGAAGAGTGATATCATGTAAATTCATAAATTGTTCAGTACACATTCATTAAATCCCCACCATTTCCCATGCAAAGTGCTAAGTTCCAAGAATACAAAGATAAAACATGATGCCTAACCTTTCCCACTGACAAATATTAGCTAAACACCTATCATGCACTTACCGCTTCCTCAAGCTGGTCATAGTTTTGCTTCTTTTTATTGCTACTGTTTTGTTTCCTTACTTTATCAACAAACGTCATGACCAAATGATCAAGAGATGATTATGATGGGCAAAATCCTGGATAAACAATAAGGTCCTACTGTACAGCACAGGGAACTATACTGACTATCCTCTAATAAACCGTAATGGAAAAGAATTTTTAAAAGAATATATATGTATAACTGCTGCATAGCAGAAATTAACACAACATTGTAAATCAACTATACTTAAGCAAAAACAAGAAAACCCACTACCCAATAAGTAGAATCGATTGCATTTCTTGTGCCAGTCTATGAAGCAAAGAAACACATTTTTATGGCTAACTATAACTTCCTCCTAAACCCCTTGCTCAGCATTACTGGATGGCAAAGTCTTAGATATCACCTTTCTCCTACAAAATAGAGGAATAGTCTACAGTCCTGTGTCTTTAGTCCTGGGATTTTAGTTCCAACACCAGGTAATTATACTTTCTAGGCCTCCAGTGCTTGCAAGCCCAACCCTTGCCTGAAAAACCTCTACTGAAAGACACACAAGCCCATTTTTAGTGGGAGCAATACTGCACACACAATGCTGTATAGTTCAATACAATACTCAATTTTATAACTGACTTTCTAAAACTCTTAGAGAAACAGGTCTCAAGAACTTGCTCACCCATTATGTCAACTCCCACAGACATACTGCACACCTATTTTTAATTCATCCCATAAACAACACAGAAGACTTTCTACAAGAAGAATACACACTTCATGGAGTTGTCCTTTTAAACAGGGGTTTAACTTAAAATGATAATAACAAGGACTGCCAGCTGACTAGACATGTAACAACATCTCAATTACTATGTTTCAAATCTTCCCAAGAGTAACCTAATTTGGGTAGGATTCCTGTGTTTTCCTATATCATCTCCTTATACACCTCTGCTGAAGTTCGTATGCAATTGAGAATGGAATACCCAAAATCAAGCCTGGTTTCCCTGCCCTCATCTTTTATACTGAAAGGGAACCTGACTGAATAAAATGCTTCATCAATGGCAGCCAATCTTGACTACACAGTACTTCAAAAATGTCATGAAGAGATTAAGTTTACCATTTATTTTAAAAAAGAAAAATACTAAATAAAACAAAAGGCTAGGTTTCCTCCCTCCCCAATTTCCCTGGCATTTAGAAGAACTGCCATAGATAAGTTCACAAATGAACAGCTGAGCTGCATAATGTACAGTTCTAACTGCGCAGCTTCTAAAAAAAAATAAAAGGACTCCTTCCAACCCCAGTTAATGTACTTGATATAAAGAGAACATGTTTCTGCAACAAATACATTTCAGGCTTGACGCTTTACAGAGTAACTAATGAAGGCTCCAGCCACAGGAAAAAAATGATTTTTCCAGGATATTAAATCTTTTGACTCACCATTTAAAAGAAGTACAAGTAAAATGAAAATGGAAATTAAATGTATACATATTTATGACTTTACCAATGTATGACAAGGCCACCTTTGGCTTCTGGCTTTAATAACCAGGAAGAGAAGCCTGGAAAACCACCATACATTTGTACTTCTATTCAAATAGTTCTCTCTGCCCAAGCACCGGTTGGAGCAAAGTATTAATTCTGAGTTCAGGGACATATATAAGCCAAGAGAATCACGGTGAATGGATGAAAATGGACATTGTCTCCTTAATTATCTGCTTGGACAAGAAGGTATAAAAATATAAATACTAAACAATGTTAAAATGTGACAACTCGGGCTTCCCTGGTGTGCAGCGGTTGAGAGTCCGCCTGCCGATGCAGGGGACGCGGGTTCGTGCCCCGGTCCGAGAAGATCCCACATGCCATGGAGCAGCTGGGCCCGTGAGCCATAGCCGCTGAGCCTGCGCGTCCGGAGCCTGTGCTCCGCAACGGGAGAGGCCACAACAGTGAGAGGCCCGCGTACCGCAAAAAAAAAAAAAAAAAAAAAAAAAAAAGTGACAACTCATTAATTACTAGTAAACAGAAAATTTCTGTTAACCTCTATGATTTCTAGAAGTCAAAAATGCACTTTCACCATAGAACCCCTAGCAAAACCTTGAGTAAGAACCTTCTTAAGAATTCCACATTAGCCCTGGTCGCTAAACATCTGTTCGACCATGAACAAGTCAATTCACCTCTCCAAGCCTCAGCTGTCTTACCCATAAAAGGTGCGAGTTTCTGAACTAGCTAATATTTTAATTCTCTATCAGAAGGAAATCTACCTCAATCCCCAATGGCTGAATCTGTTAATAATATTTAAGACCCATTCTAATTATTTGTCATCATACTCCTAAAGGTAAAAACACTACTTTTGTGCGTATAGGACGAAGGGGTGGAAAGAGAAGAGGATTCTTAAAGGGAACAGAAACTAGGTTGGTTTTGTTAATTAGGTTCCCCCTCTGAAACCACGAGCCAGTATTAGCACCTGCTGAAATTTACCCAAATATAAGAGTGGTTGGTTTCTTCATCTCAAGATATACTCTTTCAGAAAATGGCACAAGTCAATTTCTAGGAATATATATTTCAGCCAGTTACACATTACTAACAACTAAAGGGGCAGGGGGAGGCAAGCAAAAGAGCATGACATAGATGATGTGAGTCTACTGTCGACCCGGAGAAATAAAAACTCTTCTTTATATGATGTATTCAGGTAGGAGAGACACAATGGGCACCTGCACCTGCCAGCTTCAGGAGGCATACCTCGTGTAGGTAAATTACCTTACGGGTCAGCAGATGCTGGGAATTTGCATGATAAGATGCTTTCTATGTTTTACAGCATGTGTTTTCCTTATGAGTGATTTCATTCCCTCCTTCACTCAGCAACTCTTCATTAAATACTTACTATATGCAAACCCCAAAGCCAAAAAAATAAATAAATAAATAAACAAAGGTATGAGTCGACTGTCTGGAATATTCAGGTGAATCTTGACATTTATTTTAGAGTAGTTCAGCCCCTGAGAATATTTCCAAATCAAAAAATAATACTAAACAATACAGATGCTAAGCTAAAGTGCACTTGGAATTTTCTTTCCCTTCATTAAGTGGTATGCGATGACGAGGAACGGGGAGTAAATTAGAATACAGGTGGAATAGGTTATTAGCTAAATCCCTTAGTTAATACAGGGTGAAATTTTCTCTTTCCCCTAGAGAAAAATGATACCACTGGATTACAAATATATTGATAAGCATTATAGAATGCTAAAACTAGAAGGAGAAAAATAATACAAACCTCTCGTTTTATATGTGGGAGACCTGAGGCTCAAAGGTGGTAGAATTTGGTCCAGGTTATACAGCCAAATATAGTGCCAGAACTAGAACCCAGGTCACCAGCAGGCATGCTTAACAGTCTCTGGTGTATTGCATGTACTGTATCCCATGATGTGTCCTCATTGCTATCACAAGTGGAACAACGGCATAATCCACAAAGCAAAGGACGAGACATCAGAAGCTCTGAATTCTAGTCCCGTAAGCTACTAGATTAGACATGATACTATAGAAAACTCTAATCACTTGTCTAAACCTCAGTTTCCTCATCTGTTGAAATGTGAACAGTAATTCACAGTAAGACAGTACAGACCACAATAAATGCAAAAGTCTGGCCATTGTAAAAACCTTATACAAGTACAGAACTAACACTGCGTGATGATAGTGGTGGTGGTGGTGGTGATTTCACCACCTGAAATGGTGGTGAAACCAGGCTTCAACTCTAATTCCAGCCACTTGTTACCTTGATAAGTCATTGAACTTGTGCGCCTCACATTCCTCCTGTGAATATGTGGTTAATAATCTTTGCCCTGCCTCCCTCAGAAATGGACAGAATTAAATGCTTTTCAGAGTACTAAAAAACAATTACAAATAGCAAGGCATTGATGCAAACGTAAGGTATTATTACCAAATCCCTCTAGTCTTAATTTGGACAAAAATGTAACATGGTTTTATTATTCATTTTTTAACAGTTTTCCTCCTCAACTAAGACATCATTGTGCATTCAGTCTCAGACTTACCAGCTTTCTCATCAGTCTTCCTAAGTCTCCAAAGAACGCACCATTTCCCTCAGCTCAGAGATGTTTACTGCTTACTCAACTTCCCACTGGCATGGACTTGACTAAGAAAGGTTTTTTTTCTAGGGCCTCCTTTCGACTGGAAACGCTCTGACAAAAGCTTCCATGAACACTATTCTACTTCATCACATTAGAGGGGTAATGAATCCAACCCTTTGGCTTTTCTCCACTCCTAACCACTGCAGAACACTTCAGCCTTTACATAGAATGAGACAGAAGTCTGGGTGGACGCTTTTCACGGGAGGGGCAACAAGGGTTACCCAAACCCACGCTCAGTAGTATTGATGAGGAGACTGCTGCTTCTTTGCAGGAGACTAACACATTCTGAGGCCCAACCGGTCCCTCAAGAGTCATTCACCTTAGGACCTAGGGCCTCTGGCAGGCTGAGAATGTCATAGAAAAATAGTAAGGGCGGGGGCCGGTATTTTGGGTCTGCAATACGCTGCCTTTAACAAGGCATCAGAGTAACCAGCATTTCCTTGCTGAGAACCCTGATTTCAGTTGATCAGAAGAAAGAATTCATCAGCCTATCCAAACAACTTCTCTGGAACAGGTTTCTATCCAACCACGCTGGGCACCAGAGACAAGTGAGCCGGGGGTGGGGGGTTGGTAAGAACTGACAACAGGCTCATCTGCATAGATGAACGATAAGCAGACATTTGTTGTCTGCTGTTTTGGTGACTCCTGGCACCGGTGTGGCAAATCAAACCCCGGCATTCTCCCTCTCCGGTGCCCCACACTCCCACCCCCCCTCCCCAGCTGCTGAAGCTTCACGTTGACGGGGCTAGGGGAGAGAAGCAGGGGAAATGCAGAAGTCGGTTGCTGCATTTAGGCTGGAACCATACCGCACCTGTTCAACCCGGCTCCGGCGCCAAAAATGACCAAACACTGACTCGCAAGCCCCTCTTGAGATCCCAGGGGCGCCTAACAAGTTCTCCGCTGTTTAATACCGGGGAAGGGTGGTGGGAGATCTCTCTTTCTGCAGCCAAACTCAGCTGGCTCCCATTAAAGGGGAGGGGGCTCCTGCTTAAGTGAACCCAGAGTGACCCCCGAGTGTCACTGCGGCTCCGGGGATCCGGGTGGTAAGCGGGTGGGTGCCCGCGGGGAGCGCGCAGCCGTGGCCCGGGGGAATGAAGGTCCCGCTTTGGTAGCCACGCGCAACCCCTACACCCTACCTCCAGCACAAGGCGGACAAAGTGAAAGCGTCGAGAGACCTCCAGGATTCATCCGAGACTCAGAGCCCCCAAGCTCGAGCCCAGAAAGAGGGTCGCGGGACGAGGGGCTGGGGACGCGCAGGAAACTTACCTCACCCGGACAGCATTCGGGCGCCTCCGGTGTCGAGACCAGTTGCGCCACAGTCTGCAAGTTATCGGGACGTTGTCGCTTCCCCCGGGCGAAAGGAGAGCAGTGCAGGCGAGGGGCGGGAGGGGCGGAGGGGCGGAGGGTTGGCGGGGCGGGGCCCGGGCCGGGGCGCAGCTCGAGGAGCGGGCAGGTGCCGGGGCCCGAGCCGCGGGGCCAAACTCGCCCCCGACGCGCCTCGGCGGGGGCGCGCGGCTGCGAGTGTGCAATGCGCGCGCGCCGCGGCGGGTGTGTGTCCCCGCTTTCCCCTTCCTTCCCCGCCGGTCCTCCGGCCAGACTGAGCCGCGAGCGGCCGCCAAAGCCCCAGCCGCTCCGAGCGGCTCCGCAGCCGGGCGCGCTCTGGCCGCGGCGCGTTCGGGGTCGGGGGCTGGGGGCCGGGGGCCGAGGAGCAGGGCGCCCCCGGGCTCGGGCGCGAGTCCCGGTGCAGAGAGCGAGGCGCAGAGACCGAGCGGGCTGCGCGGCGGCGACCGCGGCTCCGGGAGGCTACAAGCCCCGCCCGCCGGCCGCCCAGGCTCTTCCCCTTTTCTCTCCACCCCCTCGCTCCATCCCCGCACGCCCTGCAGGGAAAGCAGAAGGGTTTGCAGCAGAGGTGGCGGGAGCCTCCGCTGCAGTCGGACTGGGCGTCCGAGTCGATGCTCGGGGACAAGGCGCTCCGTCCCGCCGCCGCGTGCCTAAGACGGAGAGCGGGGCTGGGGTGGACCCCTCGATCTGGCCGGTTCCTCTAGGGCTCCAGGGCTAGCCAAGGGCTTTCCGGCGGTGCTAAAAGTCTTGTAGCCCCGGAAAACAGGGCTGTTAGGATAGGGCTCCCCGCTTCCTCAGCAACACCTGGTCGCCTGTCCTCTGGAACTCTGCTTGTGCCGAACCCGCACTTAAGCACAGGTGTCCCCTTCACGAGGAAGGGACAAGCTAGTCTGAGGACAGCAGGTGTTCCCAGGAAGTAAGACCTACCAAACAGGTAGAAGTGGGTAGGCGAGGGGTCTTGGGAGAGAGAAGGCTGGAGGGACGTTAAGCACGGATGGGTGGTGATGGGGGTTCGGGCTAAATCTTACTGACAGCACTGAGTGGGCGTGGGGCCCTGGTAATCTCACCTGACGTCAGCCTAGCTGCGGAGAGGGCACGGGCCAGGTCTAAAGGGCTCTCTTGCGGGGCGGGGGAGGGGAATGCTATCGTGGAAGCTATAGCTAAATGTCCTTAATTGGAACCGAAAAGGGAGCGGATCTCTCCCAGCTGAATCAAAGCAAGTGGTATTTCTCACCCTCACCCCTTCCTTCCACCTTACCCTTATTTAAAAAACAAATGAACACACTCATGGGAAATGTGGGACACATTCTGTCCGAGCAAAGCCAACATTTCATGGTCCTTATCCTCAGATACCACCGGCTTGGCAAGCCAAAATGAATTTCTTTGAAAGGATACTCCGTTCGTTCTCAGCAAATGAAAACCCTCTTTTTCAGTTTTGAAATCCTTTTTACCTCCCACCTCCCACCACATGAGCTCAGAATGGAGTGCAATAATTCCTTGGTAACACATATCTGTTAGACTGTTTTTCCAGCATACTTCTTCCAGATGTGTCTAGCCATCACTGGGAGTTTTAGGGCATCACTTTTTTTGTTTGTTTGGTTTTGGGTTTGTTTGTTTTTTTTTTTTTTTTGGCATCGCTTGTTTAGGACCCTGTGACTCGTGTCTGGTTTTATTTTAGCATCCTAGGCTCTTCAAAGCTCAGAGCAAGAACACAAGTCTAGTCCAGCATATGCTCACTTTACAGAAGTAAAAACTGAGACCCAGAGACATTAAGTGACCAAAGGGCGAGAACATAGGTTCCATGACTCCCAGAAACACTGGACTAACGAAGTTCCATTTGGGGTCTAAAGAGAGACAGGTGGAGGAAAGAGAAACAAATCAAAGAACCCTTCATCTGCCTGGTGTGACTCACTGTGCAGAGGGCAGAAGCACACTGCTGTAAGTAGCAGACTGCCTGGGATCTGGGGATGGTAATCCCAGTCTCTTCTCTGCTTCTCAGACGTTTGCTCTGAAATCCAAGGAGAAGAAAACAAATCTGCTTCCCAGAGAGGTAGTGATAAGTGAAAATGCAAAGTCAGTTCTCAATATTTCCTGGGAATGCAGAGGAGGTGAAAACAGGTAAAACCAAACTTAAAACACAGTGGCTCAGAGGTGGTCAGACATGCTACATACAAATGGATGCATACATGTGTATACACGCTCCCCCTTTTCCATGAAGAGCCAGTTTGATTCCCTTCTGTAAAGCACAGATGCCAACAGGCTTCATTTTCCAGAAAGAAGTCACAAAGCAGACTCCCCACTGGCCATTTAGAGAGCTAACTCTATTAAACAGGATTTTAAGGAAATCTACCAAGAGCCTTAAGATCATCATTACTGTAAATTAATTAATGGAACAAGGGACCACATACCATGAGACCTGATATTTCTCCTGGATTCTAGCTCAAAATCTATCAACAGCACTTTGGGAAAGTCACCTTCTTTTGGAAATAAAACAGTATCACTACCATTAGCAATAGTGGCTTGGCCATAAAATCTGGAAATATTGAAAAATCAGATAATGCTTATCTAATTGTTTTACTTGATTTCGAGTATAATTTCTCCAATTGATTTCAGATCTTAGTCCAAAATCTTAATGATGCTGTGTAATACTCCCCTATGAGAAACATGCATAGATTTCTTATGGTAGATTTGAGAGCATTAATGGCTCCAGTTAATGACCTCCCTTTATCCAGGTCCTTTCCTTCTAACTTTGTAGTCTCCTCCCACTCTGTGCTCACCCACATGAGTTACTTTGGTCAGTGGAACAATAGCAGACTTGATGTAAACGAAGGTTTGAAAAACGTTTGTGCAACAAAGAAATACACATCTATTAAATTTTCCAAAATCCAGAACACTGACAACACCAAATGCTGGCGAGTATGTGAAGCAACAGGAACTCTCAGTCACTGCTGGAGGGAATGCAACATGGAATGGCCACTTTGAACAATAGTTTTTCAGTTTCTTACGAAACTAAACATACTCTTACCAGGTGATTTGGCAATCATCCTCCTTAGTGTATACCCTAAGTAGCTGAAAATTTATGTCCATACAAAAACCTGCATGTGGATGTTTATAGCATCTTTATTCATGATTGCCAAAACTTGGAAGCAACCAAGATGTCCTTCAGTAGGTGAATGGTTAAGTTGTGGTAAAACGGAATACTATTCAGTGCTAAAAACAAACAAACAAAAAAGAGCTATCGAGCCATGAAAACACATGGAAGAAACTTAAATGCATATTACTAAGTGAAAGAAGCCAATCTGAAAAGGCTGCATATGGTATGATTCCAACTATAGGATATTCTGGAAAAGGCAAAACTATGGAGACAGTACAAAGCTCAGTGGCTGTTAAGAGTTGGAGGGAGAGAGGGATGAATAGGCAGAGCACAGAGTATTTTTAGGGCAGTGAAACTACTCTGTACAATACTATAATGATGAAGATATGTCATTATACGTCTGTCCGAAACTTTAAAATGTACATCAAGAGTGAACCCTAGGGCTTCCCTGGTGGCGCAGTGGTTGAGAGTCCGCCTGCCGATGCGGGGGACACGGGTTCGTGCCCCGGTCCGGGAAGATCCCACATGCCGCAGAGCGGCTAGGCCCGTGAGCCATGGCCGCTGAGCCTGCGCGTCCAGAGCCTGTGCTCCGCAACGGGAGAGGCCACGACAGTGAGATGCCCGCGTACCAGAAAAAAAAAAAAAAAAAAGTGAACCCTAATGTAAACCGTGGTCTGTGGTGATAATGATGGTGTCAGTGTAGGTTCATCAGGTGTAGCAGATGTGCCCTCAGGTGGGGGATGGTCATAATGGGGAGGCTATGCATGTGCTGGGGCAGGAGGTATATGAGAAATCTCTGTACCTTCCCCTCAATTTTGCTGTGAACCAAAAAGTGCTCTAAAGAATAAAGTCTATTTTTTAAAAATTGTGTGCATTTCTGTTTCTGTTCTTAGAATTCTGCCATCACCAGGAGAACAAGCCCCCTGGAGGATGAAAGACCCTGTGGAACAGAGCTGAGTCATTGCAGCTGAGGTCATCCGTGACCAGCCAGCCCTCAGTTGACTGCAGAGGTACAAACAAGTTCAAATGAGATCTGCCAGGCTTGGTCCAGGTCAGCCAAACCTCCCACCCAGCTCATAGGTTCATGAGAGATATTACATGGTTGCTGTTTTAAGTCACGTCTTCAATTAATTATCTATTGCTGCGTAACACACCACCCCAAAACTCGTAGCCAAAAACAACCACCATTTCCTATTTCTTATGAGTCTGTGAGTCAACTGGGCTCAGCTGGGCATTGGCTAGGGTCACTCAATTGACTGCATTTAGGTGGCCGCTGACAACTGGACCAAAGGGGAAGGTCTGAGAAGGCTTCACTCACACATCAGTTACCTCCATCTGCCTCCCCCGACCTTTCTCCTTCCACGTGGTTAGCTTGGACTTCCTCGTGCCATGTGGTCCTCTCACCCTTGTCAGACTTCTTGCACGGCAGCTAGCTTCTCAGAGGGAGGAACTGGAAACAGCCAGTCCTCTTAAGAACTGAGCTGGGAGGTTCTAGAACATTACTTCCACTTCATTCTATTGGTCAAA
Source organism: Orcinus orca (assembly GCF_937001465.1). NCBI lineage: Eukaryota > Metazoa > Chordata > Mammalia > Artiodactyla > Delphinidae > Orcinus > Orcinus orca. Next base: position 70,262,988 of record NC_064564.1, on the reverse strand, counting down.
GCAGTCACAAGACCAACCAAATTCAAGAGGAGAGGAAATAGACTCTAACTTTTGATTTGAGGGGCAGCATGTATGTACAGGAATTAAAGGACCTTATCACAGCCATTGTGGGGAGACGACCTCACCTCCTAAGTTTTGGAGTGGTTGTTCTTTTAAGCTATGGAACTTTGGACTAGTTACAAGTCCTTTCTGGACCTTTCTATGAAATGAGGGAGGTTGAGTTTCTCTATATTGCTAATGCCTATTTAACTTTTCTTTGGTGATGTCTCAAGGGCAAACTGAAGTCCAATAAATATCTAAAAAGGAGTTGCCAGAGGGAATTTGGGGCACACTGATCAACCATGGGCACTTTTAGCAGTTCATCTGTTAATTATTTTTCAAGAAAAAATTCTCAAGATGCCACATGAAAGGCATGCATTTCCTGCATGGACATCAAACAGTAAAGTAGAGGATGCATCCATCATGACTCCTCAAGGATCATCTTTCATAACATTGTCTTGTCTTCACTTTCTAGAAATTTGATTTCTAAGCAGATAAGAAAAGTTAACTGCTTAGCTGACTCCCCTATATAACTTGAGATGCTCATTTCAGAGGGTGCGTTTACGCGGGGCACCTTATGCTCTCTAATTTCAGGTTTGCTCTTAAAATTAGCAAAGACTTGAGAACCTCACCCCCAATTCCCTTCCATCTCTTCTTTCTCCCTGTACCATCTTCCTTTCCTCTAGCTATGCTTCTCTTCCTGCTGCATCCTTTCTTCCTTAACCCTATAGCACTGAACTAGGAGTCCTAGGCCTGCTTAGGACCGTCCCTGCAACAGTGAAGTCTGCATTCTCTCTTGGCTCCATATTTCTTGGATTCAGATTCATGTCTGTATCATGAGATGCTCTGAAAGGTCACAAGCCTGACAGTCTATGATCCTTAGATGCTTCTGCAATACATACAGTGGCAAGGCTTGGAGGGGGCTGAATATTAAGGACTCAGAACCCTTTAGAAGGGGTACACATGGGTCTCAACCTTTCTCAAGCAATTCCCAGCACCTCAATACTTTTCCCTAAGGTTTTGTTTGTTTGTTTTTAATTAGAAAACATGCAACTCTACCATCTACAAGCCCTATCTATTTAACTCATTACTCTTTACCCAGAGGTTGGTATCATCCTAGCTCTCAAGACCAGCTGGTGTTTTACATCTGTTAGCCAGAAACAGTCTGAAAACTGGAGGCCCAGTGTTAGCAGGCATTCAGGTCTGACCCTAAAAATATTTCCCCAAATACCTGGTAACTCATCTAAGAAATATGAAAAAGAGCTGAGAAAGATTTCCGTAACTAATTTATACCAAAATACAAAATTATATGCATTGAGATTACAATTATGTGGAAAAACGTGCACGTGAACAACTCCTGAAAGAAAACAGTTAAAAATTCAAGTGCTTGTGCTAGGGTAGGGGAATTCTAAGATTTAAAAAGTTTCGATGTTATGTTGTTTTTACATTTAAAAAAATGCATATGCCATTACAACTTCTAATTTCTGTTGGCCTGTGCAACCTGTTTTCTGTTGAGTTCAGTTACTCCTTTTCTCTTCAATGGTTTTTTCCTGTTACAAACAGACTCACATGCATACCTTTTCTAGGTGTTCACCTTGCCCAGAAGTTCCAAAAACCACGTAAACTTAAGTGTTTGATTTGAAGACTGAACAAGAAACAAGAGAATATCAGAATGAAGGGAAGAAAGAAGAAAAAATAGAGAATTGGTAGGATGGCACGGAGAACCAAGCGGCATTTAAGACAGCATTCTAAAGGCATGTAAAATTTATACACACATTTTGTATATCAAGTCTGAACTTGGGTTTTAAAGAAGCTGAAAGTCAAGGTCTTCATAAGACAGAAAGAAACCCCTTTTTGATTGGAGGGGCTAATTTAAAAGCTTAAAGTAGAGAAAGGAGGCAGAAACGAATCAGCAGGGATCCTCAAAACTTCGCAAAATCTATTGCAATTGTTATACCCTGAGGAACAGTGTGTCGAAATAATCTATCTAAGGTCACGAAACCCAGCCATAGAACCGGGAACAAAACCTAGGGCTGCCGTCTTATCCCTGGATCAGGAGGTGGTCGGCAGAATGGGCCCTGGACTCTTCATGACTAAGCATAGGTTTCTCATACCAAAGCCCCATTTGCCCTAAAATGTGAAATGCTCAGTTTGTGTTCTACCTCATTGAAATATTAAAACAGTTTCTCATTAATAGTGAGCACATCTGACATTAAATAGGTCACAATAAAGGGGTGATAGGTCTAGAAACAATACCAAGAAATAATGGAATCTACAAGGAAGGCTGAAAAAGAAGAAAAGGTAATGAATTCAACAAAGACACTTGAGCTTCTTAAATAGAGGCAATGGCTGCCCACCCAAGATGTCCTTGGTTTAACCGATGCTTTTCTGCAGCCATTTCAGGAAGGGTTCAGGTGCTTACAATGAGAAAGATTAGCTCCCACCCTTTGTGGAGGGGCAGCTTCCAGGGCCAAGACTTGGAGTTTCTCAGCCTTGCTGTCTGAAGGGAGACGGTGTGAATTACGCTGATGACACAATAGATACTTGGTGAAGAGAAGCGAATGTTAACTTCAGTCAACCAATGAAGCCCCCACTAAGATTTCTCAAGTCTTCTGTGACACCTCACCATGGGAATGAACCAGGAAGACAGTGTTGATTTTTGCTTTTATTTCTCAAAAACTTTAGGAACTTTCTTGGACTTGGAACCATGTAGGCAGAACCTTACTAGCAAGCTTCTCCTCTTGGTAATATTTGAATTTGAATGCTTTGCTAGCAAAATGGAGCCCTTATTTTGTCCACTTTTAAAAGATATAGCCTGCAAGCTATCACAGAAACCTAGAATATTTTGCTGGGGTAGGAGACAGAAAAAGCAAATGTGTCAATCAGGATATGCAAATGATGAAAGATACAACCCCCAATCCCCAATTAATGCGGACTAATATAATAAAGGTTCATTGCTTGTTCATGACTCTGTTCAATATGGTCTGGTGGTGGGGTTGGCTTCCTGCAGCCATTCAGGGACCCTGGGTCCTTCCATCTTGTGGCACCATTATCTTCAACAAGTGGCCTCCAAAATCCCTGCTGAACTGGGAGAGTGAGCAAAGGATTTAAGATGCCAGGTATGGAAGTGGTGAATATCACATCCACCCACATTCCACTGGGCAGAACTCGGTCCAGGGCCCCACCTACCAGTATGAAGCCTGGAAAGATATGTCTAAGTGCTGTGCTCAGGAAGAAGAGGAGAGCATGGGTGTTAGCGCTATATTTTCTTCCCAATGTGCTGAATTAAAGATGAATCATTCATCTTAAGTTTATTCTTGCACAGCTGTGATTGGAGGCCTGGGGGGAGTCTTTGGTAGTCAGATTTATTCTCCTATGCTTGCATCCCGGTGTTTTCCCTGCATTTTTAGACGAGAAGCAGCCTGTTGTATGTGTGTAGTTTGGGATGGCATTGCTATCTTGGAAGCGTTTGTGGGCATACATGGAAGCATAAAGAGTCAGCAGCCTATATTGTTACAGAAAATTGAACGCTTGAAGCAAGTGTGTTAAAAAGTGTCTTTCTGGAACTCTTGCCACAAGGAGAGGGCTATTGATTCCATCGTCATGGGAGAAAATGGAATCTGTGCAATCAGCTTTTGAAGTGGCTGCAACTGCAAACTCTGGAGCCTTTGGGAGGAAAAAAAAAGATGAAAAGAAACATAAGTCATAGCTCTATCTGCAGTCAGCCTGTCCTGATGGCATGAGTGATTTCAGAAGAAAGAGTTATAATGAGGGAAAGAGAAAAAGCATGGGACAAGCAAGAGAAGTATACTTGTTCTTTTTAGCACAAATACTCTTTAAGGAAAAATACAGGAGTTGGTGGTACTGTGGGGATTTACAAATACTTCAAGCCAGAAGGCAAAGCCACACCATGAAGATATAAGTTAGAAGAAGTTGGAGAGTTGCCCAGCTTCTTCCTACTGCATGAGACTCCTTTCTGTCTTTTCCTATGTGAAGTGGGGAGAGAGCATCACACTGCAGCAAAAGACCAGGCTATGTCCTCAACAAGTTCTACTAGGTTTGTGTTTTCCACAGTTTGGGGACAGTATGTATTAGGTGCGTGACCTAATTTTTTCCCTTAATTCTAAAGCAACAAATATAAGACAGAAGCCCTCTCTCATGACCATTCTGTACACCAAAAGATTTAGTGGCATTTCCTCTAGAAACTTTCAGAAGAAATGGCTAAAGAGCTTTGTTTGATATGCAGGGGCTTATTTACTATATTATGATAAGAATAAAAGGCATAATTTGAAATTGCACGTATGCTACAACCTCAAAAAGTACAGAAAGTCTAGTAAAATATCTTGGAGGGAAATCTGCTAAGATATTAGCTATTATTGCCTTTAGGTTAATATCGTGTCTCCTTTTAAAAAAACTCCTTGCGCTACTTTTTCAAATCAGAGAAAGATAAAGAAATGAGGGAAATGTTAATGTTTGATGATGAATAAAAATTATGCATGTTTTAAAATTTTAGAAAAAATTAGAAAAGCAAAAAAGAAAGAACTTAATTTTCTTCACACAGAGACCATCACCTCTAACATTTGGTATTTGTTTACTTTGCTTTAATATATTTTATACTATTTTTAAAGGTGAAAATAACATGTGCACAGGGCAAAGGAGCTGAACAGACATTTCTCCAAAGACGGTATACAAATTGCCAATAAGTACATGAAAAGATACTCAGCATTATTAGCTATTAGGAAAATGTAAATCAAAACCACAACAAAAGGCCACTTCACACCCACTAGGATGGCTAGATCGGAAAGACATCATAACAAGTGTTGGTGAAGATGTGGAGAAGTGAACTCTCATACACGGCTGGTGGGGATATAAAAAAGGTGCAATTGCTTTGGAAAACAGTCTGACAGTTCCTCAAAAGGTTAAACATAGAGTTACCATGACTCAGCAATTTCACTGCTAGAGTAATATGCCCAAGAGAAACGAAAACTTGCATCCACAGGAAAACGTGTCTACAAATGTTCATAGTAGCATTATTTACAATAGCCAAAAAGTAAAAACAATCCAAATCTCCATTAACTGATGGATGGATAAACAAAATGTGGTATATCCATATAAAGGAATATTATATGATGGAATAGTACTCAGCCACAAAAAGGAACGAAATTGGGTCATTTGTAGAGACGTGGATGAATCCAGAGACTGTCATACAGAGTGAAGTAAGTCAGAGAGAGAAAAACAAATATCGTATATTAACGCATATATGTGGAACCTAGAAAAATGGTACAGATGAACCAGTTTGCAGGGCAGAAATTGAGACACAGATGTAGAGAATAAATGTATGGACACCAAGGGGGGAAAGTGGAAGCGGGGGTGGGGTGGTGGTGGGATGAACTGGGAGATTGGGATTGACGTGTATACACTAATATGTATAAAATGGATAACTAATAAGAACATGCTGTATAAAAAAATAAATAAAGTTAAAAAAAAACCCAAAAACCAAAATGTGATATATCCATATAAAGGAATATTATTCAGCAATAAAAGGGAATGGGGTACTGATACGTGTTACTACGTGGATGAACTTTGAAACATTATGGTAATTCAAAGAAAGCCAGATACAAAAATCTACAGGTTGTTTGATTCTATTTATATGAAATGTTCAAAATGGGCAAATCTATAAAGACAGAAAATAGATTAGTGGTTGCCTAGGGCTGGGGAAATGGTAGTGACTGCTAATAGGTACTGGATTTTGGGGGGGGATGATGAAAACACTCTGAAGTTGATAGCAGTGATGAATGTACAAACTCTGTGAATATACTGAAAAACATTGAATTGTACACTTTTAGTGGGTGAATGGAGCGGTATGTAAATTAATCTCAATAAAGCAGTTTTCTAAAAAGGAAAAAAATAACATACATATGTCAAAAAATTAAAACCATATAAGAATCTAAAATTAAAAGTAAGATTTTCCTTCCTACTCACCATCCAACCTCTAGTTCTAGAGAAGACCATTTTTAAGTTTCTGGGTTTTTGTTCTTCATGTGGCTCTCGTTTTAACATTAAATAATATAGTTATACTTTTGTTAATTGAGCTATCAAATTAAAAAGTATCTGACTCTCTGAAAGAGAAGAAAATTAACCTGGTTTTACTAACTCTCAGATCCTCTCCTCCTTTCTGCCTCCCAATTTTTGTGTTTCTTATTTTTGTAATAGTTTCCACTTTTATAATTTTAATAATATACTCAAGCCTCTATTTCTTGATTTATCAATCTTAGACACCATCTATTAACTAGAAGGAGGTAGACCTTAGGTGTTTCATAACTACATAAACTGCATGGGAGAAATTCAATTAAATAAAATACTGAGTTTTATCAACAGAAGACTGCTTCCTACTCTGTTTAATTATGACATTCAGAACTTAAAATGTTTCTCAAAATTTGGCTAAGTGATAAAAAATTTCTGTGAGAATTGACCATAGTGTACAAGAACGCTGTGCTGCTTGGGGGCCAAGAATAGAGAGACCAAATACTAGCCTCACCTTAAATTCATCATAGTATTTACCCAATAGGCATTATTTAATCAATTTTAAGAAGAGACCACTTATGCTGATGGGAAGCTGTCAAGCATCCAAATGAAAGTGGGATGATAACCACTGTGGCTTCCTTTAAACTCAGAGAGTCTGTGAGTCTGGAACTTTGGGTTTGTAAGGAGGATGCTCAGCTATATCCTGTTAGCACTGGACCTCAAGTCTGGATGCTGTGGTGATTATCTTGGACCAGGTGGCAAAGAGAGGATGACAGAGTCTAGTTCAAGATTGGGGCATCCTGTGGGACAGAGGAGATGGAGGAGAGTGGGAAGGGACAGTAGTTCTTACATATTCTATAGGTATCCCAATGATAATTACCTGAAAAAAATGCTTAACCTCAGCAGCAATAAAGGGAAAATGCAAAGTGAGAGCTCTAAGGTACCTCTGAATCGCTGTGAAGGGACATGGAGTAGACATTGGCTGCCTACATCCTGTGCATCAGGCCCTGTGCCAGCTGCTTCTCCTGAACTACCTCATGCAATCCCCAACCCAAGAAATTAGTCTTATTTACATTCTCAAATGAAGCAGTTGAGGCAGAAAGGCTAAGTCCCTAAGCTAACAGGGCTGAGATTCTCCATGGCTCCAAATACCTTAAATTACTGAAAGCAAAGGAATAATACAAAACCCCAGTGTTGATGGGGTTTTGGGGGAACAGATACACCTAATGAACACTGGCATAGTCTTTTTAGAGAGCAACTAACAAAAAGCATACACTTATTAATACCTATGTCCCAGACATTCTACTTCGGGGAATATATTCTAAAAAAATTACATAACTTAAAAAGTAATGATTGTTCAAAACTATTCATTGCATTGATATTAATAGTGACAAGAAATAAACTCAACAGTCAACAACTAAAGACATTATGTTACAGACTATCACTATAAGGAAATATTATTTGGACTATATTGATGTGCAAAAAGATGTACATGAATTAATTTAAGACAAAAAAAAGGAACACCATAGACAGTTTGTGAAGAGTGAACACTACTATAAAAAACATTTGTACAACATTGATGTGTCATATTTGCACTGTTCACAATTCAATTCTGATTTTTTTGTTAATTGGATTATTTTTCCCATAGAGTGAAGTGCATAGCAGTACATTGATTTAAAATTCCCAAAACTAATTTTGCACTCTATGATTAAATGTCCTTCCCTCTCTTGGAGCTGGGGTCCATTTGAGGGTTTGAAGAGGGGTGTGAAAGACAGGGGCAGCACCATGATGCTTCTGAAATCAAAAATGCATCACCCCCAAAACCTCTCGTGTTTATGTTCCTGAAGACTTTCCTGTTGGAAAGAGACAGACTCTGCTGTGATATCAGTGATGCTCTCTAAGATCAGGGGGAAATCAGCAATGTCTTTGACCTGCCTCTGAATTGATCTGTTTATAAACATACCCATAAATGTTGTTCAGGAAGAATTTGCATTGAAATTCCATGCCTGCAGAAAGGACTGAGACATCTCGTCTTAATAAATCTCCAACCTGATGGAGGTATTACCTGTGGTCTTGGCATTGGCCTTGTATACTCCCACCCTAAGCCTTCCTACAAGCCTTTCCTCCATCCTGGAATGCTCCTGCTATTCACATCCCATGGGTCTTTTTTTTTTTTTCTTTTTTTTTAGATTCTTTTCCCATACAGGCCATTACAGAGAATTGAGTAGAGTTCCCTGTGCTATACAGCAGGTTCTTATTAGTTATCTATTTTATATATAATAGTGTGTATATGTCAATCCCAATCTCCTAGTTTATCCCTTGCTCCCCCTATCCCCTGGTAACCATAAGTTTGTTTCCTACATCCATGACTCTACTTCTGTTTTATAAATAAGTTCATTTGTACTCTTTTTTAAAGATTCCACATATAAGCAATATCATATCACATCCCATGGGTCTTTCAAGACCCCCTTAACTCTTCCTCTTTCGAAGGAGTCTTCACAACAAGCCATCGCCACCACTTGTGATTCCCAAAGCACTTAGAGTACACTCACTTTTCTGCACCCGTTTCACAGTGAGATGGCAAACTCCCTGTGGTGAGAGGCCCCCGTTTTTGTAAACTGCCCAAACGACATCAGTGCTTACCAAGTGCTTTGAAATACGGCACAAAGTGTTCAATCAATATTTGTGAAGCTGGGACTTCACTGGTGGCGCAGTGGTTAAGAATCCGCCTGCCAATGCAGGGGACACGGGTCTGATCCCTGGTCCGGGAAGATGCCACACGCCGCGGAGCAACTAAGCCCACACGCCACAACTACTGAGCCTGCACTCTAGAGCCCGCGAGCCACAACTACTGAGCCCACGTGCCACAACTACGGAAGCCCATCCTCCGCAACAAGAGAAGCCACCGCAATGAGAAGCCTGCACACCGCAACAAAGAGTAGCCCCCACTCGCTGCAACTAGAGAAAGGCCACAGGCAGCAGCAAAGACCCAGCGCAACCAAAAATAAATAAATAAATTAATTAATTAAAAAAAAAATTTCTGAAGCTGTCACCCATTTCTTCTAAAAGAGGTCTCTTTTGCCCAGGTTCCAAATTTTTCCTTTGCCAACTTATATCTTGGTTTCCTTTAGTTAGAGTATTAGCATTACAATCATTAGTGTTTTGAGTAGACAGATGGATCTGGGATCAAATGGTCCCACTCACATTTTTCTTGAGACTTTGGGCAAATTTTGTAACTTTTCAAAGTCCATTTCCTCATTCATTAAATAGGGATATAAGACATCTTACAGGAGTACAGTAAGGATTAAAACTACTCAGTCTTCAAGTCTCAGCTTAAATATTATTTTCTTTGGGATCCCTTTCCTCATATACCCCTCCTCACCTCCAAGTCTCGACAGGGCAGTGTCTCTCCTCTGTGCTTTCCCAACTCTCTAAACCAGTGCTGTCCAGTAGAACTTAGTGCAATGATTCCGTTCTGTAATCTGTGCTACCCAGTAGGTAGCCGCTAGCCACATATGGTTATTGAGCATTTTAAAAGTGGCTACAAAGACTGACAGATTGAATTTTAAGTGTTATTTAATTGTAATTAATTTAAATTGAAATAGCCCCATGTGGCTAGTGACCACTGGATGGACCACACAGCTCTCAACAATTCCCATTATAGCACTTAACACACTGTGATTCATCTTTCACAAGACTGAGATACACAGCGAAATTCATTTTGACTGTGATCACCGCTGTATTCATAGCACCTAGCCCAGGGTCTGGTACACAGGAAGCTCTCAGTAGGGCAGCCATCATAATCTTCAGCAGCATCTTGTCACTCTTTGCATCCCACGGCTTAGATAAGCACACGCTGTAGATGCTCACTAACTGCTGCTAATTGACTTAATTGATTTCTAGGCTTACAAGCCAACCAATTATCTGCTCCTGGTGAATGTTCAAACAATGGGAGTTGCATAAATGTCTCTCTGATATATTTCCTTGTGTGCGGCATAGAGGTTAGAAGCATCTGCTTAGACTCAAACCCTGACCACATGACCTCTAGTACGGAAACTTTCTATGCCTTAGCTGATTATTCCTCTGTAAAATGGGGACATTAATAGCCCTGCCTCCTTGAGTTGTTGCAAGGATTATATATGTGTGGAGGTTTACAACTATCATTTTATAGGAAATACAGAGATCAGAAGACCATGTTAAATGACATCATAAAGACTCAAAATCCAGACTGTAGGAAAGTCTTGTTGGGAAACAGAGGCAGGCATCCTGTGGTCATTAGGAAATAAATCTAAGAACCAAGACAAGACTCTGAGATTGGTAATCTTGCTGCAAGGGAGGCTAGGAAAAATAGCTGGTATTGTCTCTCTTTATAGTAAAGGGCAGGCTCTCGGGAGAGGAAGAAGTACTAGAGAGTGACTTTGTGTAGCAATCCATAATGTGAGCTCTACAGCCTTTGGTAAAACCCCAGTTGCGACTGCCTTCAACTTTGCATGGACCTAAGCGTGGGCAGAGTTTCAGCAAAGAGGGCCCCCAAGCTTCAAATTCTGTCTGTAAGATGTTGGTAAGTCAGGCACAAGCACTGTGTCAGTTAGGGGGTCTCAATTTTTCCTTGAGTGGCAACTGTAACAAAAGTTCAGGCCTTTACTCATACTGAAATGAGAGTGTGAAAATAGGGGTTGGGATGGGGAGAGAATGAAACAGCTGGAAAAAATTGCCTGGTTCTTCTCTTCTTAAGAGTTCCTTGGAGTCCCCAAAATGACAGTCTGGGGTTACCCTTTCATCTTCTCAGGATCTATCATTCTTAGGCTTCCCAGCTTGTTCTCCAGCTTGGGTCTCCTGAAGTATGGCTGTTATACTTTAAAATTCTGTTTTAGAAGACTTTTCTAAATCCTTTTTATTTTATAAAATTAAGCAAAATAATTAGGGCATACATAAAACTACAAAAACAGTATCACTTCAACAAAATCCTAACTCTCTCCACTTTTGTACATCTATTCTGCCATTACCTTGGCCCAATGCACCATCACCTCTTGCTTGGATGACCTCAGGAAACTTTTAACTAAGTCTTCTGGCTTCCACTTTTGCCTCCTTAAAATTCATTTGCCAAACACTGTGCAGTGCGATCTTTAAACCCTTGGAAATCAGATTTTGTCCCTCTGCTGTTTAAAATATTCTAAAGTCTTTTTAATGTCTTAGAATAAAAGTTAAATTCTTTACTGTGGCCCTCAAGGCCCTACCTGGTGTGATCACAAAATATACGTCTTTGGTGTCATTGCAGACCACTCTGTCCCTTGCTCCCCAAAGTTTCAGATACGCTTGTCTTTTTCTTTCTGTTTCACGAACATGCTAAACTATTCTGTACTCGGGGAACTTAAACTTGCTGTTCCTTCTGCCAGGAAAGCCCTCAAAACCTGGATCTTCCCTGGTTGTCTTCTTTCCTTCATGTAAACCTTGACTCCCGTGTCATTTCCTGCAAGAGGACTTTCCTGACCATTGTACGGAAAGGTTTATGGTAACGATCTTCCATCTAAAACACACACATGCACACTGGTTTTACTCAATGTATTAATACATATGGGGTGAAGGGCTTAGAACAGCACATTGTTAAGTCGAGTATTTTTAGGTATTATTTTTTCCACTATACCACATATAGTCTAAATTTCTCTTGCATTTTTATGTATTTACTTTTCCATGGTTGGTTTACCTTCCTCGTTACTAGCTCCATAAAGGTAGAGACCTTGATGTTTTTGGTTTTGTTTATTTATATATCTCTAGCACCTAGAATAAAGCCTGGCACATAGTAGGTACTCAATAATCATTGCTGAAAAGATGAATTGACTATAGAAAAAAATATATATGACAAAGAAAAAATAGTAGAATATAACCACCAATAACTCTGCATAGGGGGATTTTTGCTTTCTTCTCTCTAGCTTTTCAGATATTCCAATTTTTTACAAAGATCATGTACTTTTCTGAATCATAAAAAAGAGTTAATTTTTGCAAAAGGAGTCATGTTGCCTTGCTGTATGAAACATCAGTTGATCGATTTCTGCAGGCATACTGGAGGTTGCAATCTCTGGATCTGTGCTTAACCACCTCTTAAATCAGAAATCTTCTGACATTCTTCAGGAAGAATGCTCAGTGCTGTGTCCCTTAGTGTGTGAACACACATGCGGGCCCTGGTGAGAGCCCCCTGGGAGGTCTGACAAGTCTCATTCCATCAGCAGCCAGGTGCCATGTGACTAGCCACCTGCCTCTTTATCTCTAGCTCCTTAAGTCAGGAGTTCTGTTTGGCTACAGAGCTTGACACTGTGGAGGTCAGCCAAGGTCAGGGCTCCAGTAAGAATGACTCACACCCCGCTCCATGCTCTCCTCTGGGCACAGGCTGGAGCACGATGAACACTGTGATTTTCCATGCTCGGCTCCCAGGATGTGAGGCTCAGTCCCTGAAATACTGATCCATGCAAAAAAACTGAAGTAGCCCCCAAAGAGGGTGTTTGACATTTAGGGGGAAAAAAGAACCTTTTACTCTCTGATCCTATCCAGTGTGGTGCTGATTTGAAGTTGACTGCACAGTGCAAACGTGCTTTTTCAAGCTTGTCCAAAGGAGGGCAATCCTTATGATTTTTTTAAAAAAATAATGATTGTGACAGATTACAAACACACATAGTGTTAATAATACAGTTTTAAAATTGCAATACCAGGGTGAAGCTTATTAAGATTCTTACGTGCCTCCCTTGCTTTGGAGTCTCTTGCCTTAAAAAAAAAAATTACAGATACAGTATACCCACCCTCAATTCCATTCCTTTCCTTCCTCCCCAGTGTCAAACAGTATCATTTTTATGATACTGTTTATCATTGTTCCACATAGTTTTATATATCCATGTATACATCAATTTTGTTAAATTGTTATGATTATTTTAAGCTTTCATATAAAGGTTACCATACCTCACATATCATTTTGCAACTTGTTGTTCAGCATTATATTTACAAGATTTATCTTTATTGATACATGAGATGGTCAGTTTTATGTGTCAACTTGACTACAGTGCTCAGTCATTCAATGAAACACTGATCTAGGTGTTCTGTGAAGGTATATATATATAATTATAATACCTTATATATAATTCTGTGAAGGTATTTTGTAGGTGTGATTAAACTCCATAATCAGTTGACTTTAAGTAAAGGAGATCATCCTAGATAATTTGGATGGACCAGAGTCAGTCAGCTGAAATTTATACTCCTATCAATAGGCCATGAGAGTTCCAGTTTTTCCACATCTTCCACACCACTTGGAGTTGTAAAACTTATATTTATAATCTGGTGGATGTAAAACTATTTCATTGCAGTTTTAATTTCTATTTCTCTAATGTATAATAGTGAAAAGCATCTTATCATGGGATTATTTTCCATCCATATAGCCTCTTTGGTAAGGTGTTTGTTCAAATCTTTTGCCCATTTGAAAAACTGGGGTTTGTTCTCTTATTATTGAGTTTTGTAAACTCTTTATATCATATATACAAGTCCTTTGTTGGATATATGATTTGCAAATATTTTCTCCCAGTCTGTGGCTTGTCTTCTCACTCTCTGAAGTGTCTTTTGCAGAGCAGAAGTTTTTAATTTTGATGAAGCAAAGTTCATCCGTTTGCTCTTTTATGGGTCATGTTGCTGGTGACATGTCTAAGAAATCCTTGCTTAACCCAAGGTTGCAAGGATTTTGCCCCTTATTTTATCTTCTACAAGTTCTATAGTTTTAGGTTTTATAGTTAGGTCTATGATGCATTTTTAGTCAATTGTTGTACATAATACAGGATATGAGTTGAATTTCATTTTCTTGCTTACGGCTGTCCAATTGTTCTAGCACTATTTCTTGAAAAGACTATTTTGTATCTTTGTCAAAAATCAATTGACCATACACGTGTGGGTCAATTTCTGGGCTCTCTGTTCTGTTTCAGTGATCTATTTGTCTATCTTTCCGCCAATACCATACTGTCTTGATTACTGGAGATTTATAGTAATTCTTGAAATCAGGTGGCATGACTCTTCAAGGTGGTTCCTCTTTTTCAAAGTTATTTTGACTAATCTAATTCCTTTGCCTTCTCATATCCGTTTTAGATTCAGCTTGTTGATATCTACAAAAAACTCTGCTGAGATTTTGATTAGGATTATGTCGAATCTGTAGATTAATTTGGGGAGAACTGAGATTATAACAATGAACATGCTATGTGTCTTTTTTTTAATTTATTTTTTTATTGAAGTATAGTTGACTTCTAATGTGTGTGTGTGTATATATATATATTCTTTTCCATTATGGTTTATCCCAGGGCTATGTAGCTTTTGACATATTTAGTTCACTGTTTCTTTTATCAGTGTTTTCCAGTTTTCACCATACAGATCCTACACATATTTTGTTAGATTTATACCTAAGTATTCTTTTTTGGGGTGCAGTTTGTCAGTGGTACTTTTAAAAAGGTTGCTTTCCAACTATGACATACAGAATGGATAAACAACAAGGTCCTACTGTATGGCACTGGGAACTATATTCAATATCCTGAGATAAACCATAATGGAAAAGAATATAAAAAAGAATGTATATATGTGTATAACTGAGTCACTTTGCTGTACATCAGAAATTAACACAACATTGTAAATCAACTATTAAAAAATTAAAATAAAAAAGGTTGCTTTCCTGCTGCTAGTATACAGAAATATAATTGCTTTTTGTATGTTGACCTTGAATCCTGCAACATTGCTAAGCCCATTACTTCTAGAAATTTTTCCTTTGCCAACTTATATCTTGGTTTGTGGGTTTTAAAAATTGATTTGCAAGAGTCCTTTATATATTCTGTATATTTATTCATTGGCCAAATACTTATTGAGTGCCTGCTGTGTATCAGGTACTATATTAGCACACTAATCTTGAGCCAACTTTGTTCATTGCTAAATACTTCAAGAAGCAGTTATTCATCTCAATTATATAAATACTTATACAGTACCTACACATCCATTAAATCACTTATTCAAAAAGTTTATTGAGTACCTACTATAGGCCAGGTAATAGCTTAGCTACTGGAGGTATAGAACAAAACACACACACAAAATGAAGAGCCCTGCTCTAATGGAGGAGAGAGACAATAAGTAGACAAGTAAATAAATAAGCTAATTTCAGGTAGTGAAATGCTTTGGAGAAAATAAGTCAAGGTAATAGGACAGAGGGGACAGGTGAGAAGACAGAGAAAAAGGTGGTATTAGATACAGTGGTTGCGGAAGACCTCTCCCGAGGGGCATCATTTAAGCCAAGGCCTGAGTGAGAAGAACAAACTGAGGCAAGAGCCCTCCAGGAAGAGACAACAGCAAGTGCAAAGGTCCTGGGGTGAGAATGAGCTTGGTGTGACTGAGGCACAGGAAGGGGGCCAGAGAGTCTGGAGTTTCATTAAGCAGGGGATGGTGGTACAAAAGAGCCTAAAGAGGCAAAGAGGGGCTGCAGGTAGGGAGAGGCCATGATAAAGGAGACTTGATTCTCAGTCCTTAGAAGATAGCAATGCCTGGGCCAAGTGTCTCTGACACAAAAAGGTGGGTGAGACAGAGCCTAGCCCTCAGGAGGCCGTGATCTAGTGAAAGAGACAAACACATGAACAAATGCACTACAGTGGGCAAAGAACTGTAATTGAGGTAGGTGTGTAGGAGGAGTAGAGGTAGGAGGCAAGAGAGAGGTAAGAATGATCCTTTATTCATATTTTGTAAGATAGAACTTCCATAGCCTTCTATTTAAGCCCCAAAGTAGAAAAATTCCCTTAAAAATAATACACACACATATATATTATGGATATATAATATATGGTACTATCTTATTTTCAAATTGTGATGACTAGGTAGAGATCCCTTCTCTGTGCTCCCAATGTGCTCTCTGCTTTTCCCCATTCGAGCACCTGGAGAGCCTATATTTACTTGCTTCTCTGTCCCACCAACCTCCACGTTCCATGAAAACAGCAGCTGAGTTTTATTCCCCATTATTTCCCCAATGTCTCCCACAGTGCCCAGTGCATTCTAACTGCTCAGTGAATGCTCAGTGAAAGAGAGCAAAGCTCTGAGATTAAAGCACATTCATATTTTATTTCATTTGATTCTCATCACAATCCTGAGAGATGGGCAGGACAGGTGTGAGTATCCCATTTTACAGATGAGGTAACTGATGATCAGAGAGAGTAAGTAACTTGTCCAGTGAAGCACAGCTATGGTGTTAGGGCAGAACGTCGGGATCCCAGTGACCTGCCTTTTCCTAGGTTAGGGTTTTTTTTCCCTTTACTACCTCCCTATCCTATGCTGACTTTGGGGAATATGCCAAAGAACACGGAGGTCAAAATGATGGGATTGCTTTTGTACAAATTCACGGGTATGTCTTCTAACCACTGAGAAATCGCCAGAATATTATAACTTATTCAATGATTTGTATTGTAAAATGTGTCATACATCCAGAAAAGTATAAAATTTTACAGTTTGAAAAACAATAAAGATCCATGTACGTATATCCTGGTTACGAAGTAGATCATTTCCAGCACGTGAGAAGCCTCCTATGCATCCTTCCCTAACCACGTCCCCTCCTTCCCACCTTGAAGTACACCTTTAGCTTACTTTGGGGTTAACCAGTCCCTTGCTGTTCTTTACAGATTTCCTACTTATACATATAACAGTCTCCCTTATCTGCAGGTGGTACATTCCAAAACCCCCACGGACAGTACAAAACACTATATATACTATTTTTTTTCCTATACATACATACGCATGATAAAGTTTAGTAAATTAAGTGCCATAGGAAGATTAACAATAAGTAATGATAAAATAGAACAACTGTAACAATATACTGTAATAAAAGTTATGTGAATGTGGTTTCTCTCTGTCAAAATACTTACTTGTACAACTTTAATGCCTTTTCTATCTTAACTAAGCACTTATCAAATACTGTGGCCATAATTTTGCAGTTTGAGCTGCAACAGCAAAACTAGCATGAATTTCTTTTCCCTTCTTCACAATTTCACCAATAGAAGATTCGTTCCTACCATAGTTCTTAGCCACCTCAGCATAAAATTTTCTTTCCTAGGGATTCCCCCGGTGGTGCAGTGGATGGGACTCTGCGCTCCCAAGGCAGGGGGCCCGGGTTCGATCCCTGGTTGGGAAACTAGATCCCACATGCATGCCACAACCGATTTTGCATGCCGCAACTAAGGAGTCCACATGCCACAACTAAGGAGCCCGTGAGCCACAAATAAAGAGCCCGCCTTCCGCAACTAAGACCCAGTGCAACCAAATAAATAAATACATATTTAAAAAATTTTTTTCTTTCCTCATTAAATCGGGAACTTTCCCTTTTTGACATAAAGGAAGCACTTTACTGTTTCTCTTTCGTGGATTCGAATTGTCAGCATCACTACTCTTGTGCTTTGTAACCGTTATTAAGTAAAATAAGGGTGACTTGAACACAAGCCTTGCGGTACCATCAACAGTCATCTGAAGACCCAGAAGGCTACTGAATGACCACCTGGTGGGATATGATGGACAAAGGGATGATTCACGACCTGGGCTGCACCGAGCAGAATGGCCCAAGATTGCCTCATCTACTCAGCATGGTGTGTCATTTAAAACTTATGGATTGTTTATTTCTGGAATTTTTCATTTAATCTTTTCAGACTGTGGTTGACCAGGGGTAACTGAAAATGCAGAAAGCGAAACCATGGGTAAGTGGTGACTACTGTATGTATCTACACAAAATATGTTTTAGTTTTAAATACTGAGTAGCAAGCACATACCTAGCTGTGTAAGGACAGGATGATCTTACCTCTATTAGACGAAGACTCCCAGGAAAAATAAGCGGAAGATTCCCCAGAGCCAGAATAGGGCTTCAGGTTCCCTGGGAGCTTATGGGAGCCTTTTCTAGGGAAGTCAGTGGGCAAACGTCACATCTGAGTCCCGGGGAAAGAAGGGGGAGAAAAAGGATTAACACAGGCCTGTAACTCACTCTTTCCCCACTAGGGGATGCCTCTGTCAGACCATTGCTGTAATTCCATCGATGGTATTAAGGAGGAGAAAGATACGGAAAAGGTCTACTTATAAAGTGTTTTCAACATGAATTACCTGCTCTGTTTAGATTGATCGCTGTAAATAAATGTGGAATTTATGGATTAAGAGCATGGCTGGCTGGAGAATGGGAGGGGCAGGGCATTTCCTAACTGTGTAATTACTTCCTACCTGTATAAATAAATAAAATATAAATGAAGTATAAAACTGAGGAGGGCCCCCAAACAGATATAACTTCCTTTGAGAGTAACTGCATATATGGCTCAAAACCCATACGTAGATCTGACACCAAGATATGTCCTAATGTAGGTGAAAGGGACACTTTTGGACACTGGTGGTTTTAGGACCCTCCAGGGAAAGAATGCTCTGTTTTGTGCCTGTTGCTTGCCTGTATCTTTTTAATCATTAGTAAAGTTTGGTGCTGAGTAAAACCTAGGATTCTCATCATCCCATCTGACAAATTGACGTTTTGTATGAACTCAATACAGATCACGATAGTGGGGGCATTTGGCGATATTGTACAATCACCCAGATACTAGATGTCTACCAGAAATATGGTCAAGGGGGTTTGTACTCTAACCTGTGTCTTCTGAATTCATCATGGATTCCCTCAGCTCTCAAAAACAAGGTAAACTACGATGAAATACCACTTCACACTCATTAGGAATGGCTACTATAAAGTACAAAAGCAGAAAATAGCAAAATAGCAAGTGTTGGTAAGAATGTGGAGAAGTTGGAACACTTGTGCAGTCTTGGTGGGAATGTGAATTGGCGCAGCCACTGTGGAAAACAGTATGGAGGATCCTCAAATAATTAAAACTAGGACTACTATTTGATCCAGCAACTCCAGTTCTCAGCATATAGCCAAAGGATAGGAAATCACTATCTTGAGATATCTGCACTCTTATGTTCGTTGCAGCATTATTCACAACAGCCAAGGTATGGAAAGAACTAAGTGTCCATCAACTGATGAATGGATAACGAAGATTTATCAATAGTGTATACACACTATTGATAACTAGTGAAATGCTATTCAGCCATGAGAAAGAAGGACACACTGCCTTTTGTGACAACATAGACAGACCTTGAGGGCATTATGCTAAATGAGATGTCAGACAGAGAAAGACAAATAGCATATAATATCACTTACATGCGGAATCTTAAAAAAGCTGAACTCACAGAAATGGAGACTAGAATGATGGTTACCAGGGGCTGGGGGGTGGGGGAAAAGGGGAGATGTTGGTCAAAGGGGACAAACTTCCAGTTTTAAGATGAGTAAGTTCTCGGGAATCTAAAGTACAGCATGGTGATTGTAGCTCATAATACTATATTATATACTTCAAAGTGACTAAGAGAGTAGAGGTTCTTAAATGTTCTCACCACAGAAAAGAAATGGTAAATATATGATGTGATAGAGGTATTAACTAAGGCTATGTTGGTAATCATTTTGCAAAATATAAATGTATCCAGTCAACCCATGTACACCTTAAACTTATACAATGCTATATGTCAATTATATCTCAGTAAAGCTGAAAAAATAGAAATACCATATAATCTAGCAATTCCACTTCTGGGTATGTATTCCAAAGAATTGAAAGCAGGGTCTCAGAGAGATATTTGTACACCCAGGCTCACAGCAGAATTGTTCACAATAGCCAAAATATGGAAGCAACCTAAATACCCATCAATGGATGAATGAAAAAACAAAACGTGGAATGTACAGCGAGTGGAATATTATTCAGCCTTAAAAAAGAAGGAAGTTCTGATACATGGTATAACATGGATGAACCCTAAGGACGTTATGCTAAGTGAAATAAGCCAGCGTTTTTATGAAAAATATTGTATAGTTCTACTAATATGAGGTACCTAGAGTAATCAAATTCATAGTTATAGAAAGGGGAAGGATGGCTCCAGGGGCTGGGGGGAGAGGGGATGGGGAGTTGTTTAATGGGTACAGAGTTTCAGTTTTGCAAGATGAAAAGGTTCTGGAGATTGGTTGCACAACAATAAGAACGGACTAAGTACTATTGAGCTGCACACTTCAAAATAGTTAAATTTTTGATAATTAATACGGTAAATTTAATGTTATGTATATTTGACCACAATTAGAAAAAAAACAATAGGGCAAAGCAGACACATTTGTGAGGGTGTGATAGGTGTCCCTGCTGATCCAGGGAGGAGGGCATGGAGGGGAGTCAGACCCGGCCAGTTTCACCTAGACACTTTGCCTTTTTGTTTGTTTGTTTGTTTTTGTTTTTTGCGGTACACAGGCCTCTCACTGTTGTGGCCTCTCCCGTTGCGGAGCACAGGCTCCGGATGCGCAGGCTCAGCGGCCATGGGTCAGGGGCCCAGCCGCTCCGCGGCACGTGGGATCTTCCCAGACCGGGGCACGAACCCGTGTCCCCTGCATCGGCAGGCGGACTCCCAACCACTGCGCCACCAGGGAAGCCCGACACTTTCCCGTTTAAGTGAGGACAGTGGCAGCAAGCATCATGACGGTGACAGCGCTCTTATCATGCCACGTTGTTCCATCTGGACAGGTAGCCCTTTGCATCTGCGGCAGAGCTGTCACTCTGAGCTCTCCCTTTGACACATCCCTGGGGAATGCTTTCACCATTTGCTGTGTTGCATCTCCTGTTTTTTGGTATCTCACCTTTTCTAGGTGTACTCCCTCTTTTGGGGTGGTGTGCATGGGAGATTTCTTTCTTGATATCATACATTCCAGAAAAATCCTTCTTCTATCCTCCTACACAAAGAGCTTAGCTGGATATGGAATTCTAGGGCAGAATCATTTTTCCTCAGAATCTTGGAGGAATGGCTCCATACCTTCTTGGTTCCAGTCTTGCTGTTAAGAAGTCCGCGCCTATTCTAATTGCTCCTCTGTAGGGGAGCAATGCTTTTAAGATCTTATATTTGTCTCCAGTGTTTTTGCAAACTTATAACGATGTGCATTGGTGTGGGTCTATTCTCATTCGTTATATGCTGTATATCCTTTGAATCTGGCAATCCCACTTCTTCGGTTCTGGAAATTTTCACTGAGTTATTTTATCACTGATTTTATCTCCCCTGTTTTTTCTATCTTCCCATTCGCAGAGTCCCATCATGTAAGAGTGAACTTTCTGGACCACCGCTCTTCTATTTTCTTCTCTTTTTTCCTCTTTGTCATTTTGCTCTACTATCTGGGAGATTTCCTCAGCTCTATCTTCTAACCTCTCTTTTGCATGATTATTTCGGCTCTCAAAAGCTCTTTTTCCAAAAGCTCTTTTTGTTTTCTAAATTGTCCTTTACTATTGTATCCTACTCTAACTTCATGGTTGCAATATCTTCTATCTCTCTCCAGGTATTTATTTTAGTTTATGGCGATGAAGTTTTTTTCTCCCTGAATACCCTGTTTCTTCCTAGTTCCATTTTTATTTGTTTGTTGTGATTACTGGAGGCTTTCCTAAGCTGTCTGGCAATCTTGGTTGTCTGCTTGGGTGTGGGGGGCGTTAAAATGCTGATTGGTATCTCTTAGGGCATGGGTAGAGCTTATTAACTTCGAGCATCCCTCTAAGGTGATCTAAGTAGGCTTTCTGGGGGGACTTTGGTGCTAGTATCCTAGAGTCATTCCTCCTAGGCTGGCCAGATCTTTGTACCCCTACCCTTCCGTCTCCAAGAAGAGGTTTAAAATCCTCCTCCTGTAGGTAAATGTCTGGTCACCAATGTTCTGGAGGACCAGTGGGGAGAGGCTCGAGGTCCCTGTTAAGCACTCAGTACACTTACAGTTACTTATTTTCCTATTATCGACATGGTTCCCATTCTTACTTTAAAGAAAAAAGGAATTTTTTTACTGAATGAGTTACAAATCTTTCTCCATGAAGAGACAGCCTGATAGAAATCACTTTTGTAGAGCTCAGGGTGCTGAGATAGAGGAAGGAGGGCTAGGCTTACACTGTGTCTAGTGGACATCTCTCCTGAATTGTCTCTCTTCAGCTTCACTGGCAACCTTAAAAATCCGATGCTAGAGGTTTCTTATATGACTAAGCGCTTCATTTTTTATAAACTGTAAGTGCCCTTAAAGTGTCACGCCCACTTGTTTATTGTGAGCAGGTGAGGTGCATCAAATCTATTTACTATTGATGTGTCTCAGATAAATAAAGGGTGTGACTCACAGAATCTTATTTCCCCAGCACGAGCCAGGGATCCCTCCTATTTCCCGGAAGCAATATTTCCCCACCACTAACTCTGGACTCTGAAACACAGCTTTATGAAGAAGAATCTGAAAAATAACCGAACCTAATATGACTCTATGCAGAGAGTCACTAAGCACAAAAATATCTTAGGTAACTAGAGGCCTCCAGGAACACCTTTGGCATATAGGACGAGGAATGAGGCCACAGTGGGTTTGCTTGTTTTCATTCAAAACTCAAATGTTGGGCCTCAACTTACTGCCTTCCAAGTGTCACCCAGTCTTGAAAGATGAGAAGGTGGAGAAAGAAGGAAAGAGGGTTCCAGACCGGAAGGTATTGTCAGAGAAACTGGAGGGTCTGAGGTTGGGGGTGGATTTAGAGTGAGCAGGGGTTGGCAAGAGATGAGTGAGTCAAGCCAGCCCAGGAGATGACCAGAGACAATAAGAGGGGGCAGGATGCAACCCCACCTGGGGTGACTTAGGAGATGGCTGAGAGCCAAAGGTACCAAGTAAGGACAATGAGATGATGAGAATGAAAACAGCAACCAAATTATCAGTACTCTCTCCAATGTTCATCCAACCTCCCAGCAAAGCATCATCATCCCCTCAATACACATACAAAAGCAGAGGGTCCCAGAAACCCAGCATGACAAAGTCTGGCTCCTCCAGAGCGTGGCTGCCTTCTGTTACGCCAGGCTGCCTCTCAATTCATGCCACGCTGCTCACTCATTCAGCCAGCCAGCCATCTACTACCTACAAACTGCTAAGCTGTATGCTGAGAACAGCAAAAATTATTTGTCACTAAGTGGTAGAGATCCTTACATCCTTTTAAGATCCATTTACTTTCTCAAAATCTTGTTTATAGGACGGCTAGCACCACTCCAGCTCTTCGATGCTACTTTTGAATGTGAGTCTTTCCTACGTGGGTTAATAGAGGCTAAGCCTTCCTGACTTAAACATCAGTTCACAAGTGAGGTCAGGGAAGCTCTCCTTCAGACGGATAGAATCTGCCACCCAAACCTGTCAAGAGCAGGCGTAAACATCTCCCTAGTGTAATGTAAGAAGTGTTCCAGGGATCCGAAGGAGTGCTTAGTGCCCTTAGCTGCTATTTAGATTCATAAGCACCTGTCACCAGTGGGGGAAATGCCATTAAGAATCTTGCCCCTTATAATGGCAGCCATGCCATTACAGCCTACTATGCACTGAGGGATATGGACAGGGGTAATAACATTTCAGACAGGTCATGGGTGAAACTTCTTTTTTTTTCTTTAAACATCTTTATTGGAGTATAATTGCTTTACAATGGTGTGTTAGTTTCTGCTTTATAACAAAGTGCATCAGTTATACATATACATATATCCCAATATCTCTTGCGTCTCCCTCCGTCCCACCCTCCCTATCCCACCCCTCTAGGTGGTCACAAAGCACCGAGCTGATCTCCCTGTGCTATGCGGCTGCTTCCCACTAGCTATCTGTTTTACATTTGATAGTGTATATAAGTCCATGCCACTCTCTCACTTTGTCACAGCTTACCCTTCC
This sequence comes from Orcinus orca, assembly GCF_937001465.1. NCBI lineage: Eukaryota > Metazoa > Chordata > Mammalia > Artiodactyla > Delphinidae > Orcinus > Orcinus orca. Next base: position 70,239,146 of record NC_064564.1, on the reverse strand, counting down.
CCTCCCCCATATCCTCAAGTCCATGCTCTAATAGGTCTGTGTCTTTATTCCCGTCTTGCCCCTAGGTTCTTCATGACCATTTTTTTTTTTAGATTCCATATATATGTGTTAGCACACGGTATTTGTTTTTCTCTTTCTGACTTACTTCGCTCTGTATGACAGACTCTAGGTCCATCCACCTCACTACAAATAACTCAATTTCATTTCTTTTTATGGCTGATTAATATTCCATTGTATATATGTGCCACATCTTCTTTATCCATTCATCTCTTGATGGACACTTAGGTTGCTTCCATGTCCTGGCTATTGTAAATAGTGCTGCAATGAACATTGCGGCGCATGTGTCTTTTTGAATTATGGTTTTCTCAGGGTATATGCCCAGTAGTGGGATTGCTGGGTTGTATGGTAGTTCTATTTTCAGTTTTTAAGGAACCTCCATACTGTTCTCCACAGTGGCTGCATCAATTTACATTCCCACCAACAGTGCAAGAGTGTTCCCCTTTCTCCACACCCTCTCCAGCATTTATTGTTTGTAGATTTTTTGATGATGGCTATTCTGACGGGTGTGAGATGATACCTCATTGTAGTTTTGATTTGCATTTCTCTAATGATTAGTGATGTTGAGCATCCTTTCATGTGTTTGTTGGCAATCTGTATATCTTCTTTGGAGAACTGTCTATTTAGGTCTTCTGCCCATTTTTGGATTGGGTTGTTTGTTTTTTGGATATTGAGCTGAATGAGCTGCTTGTAAATTTTGGAGATTAATCCTTTGTCAGTTGCTTCATTGGCAAATATTTTCTCCCATTCTGAGGGTTGTCTTTTCGTCTTGTTTATGGTTTCCTTTGCTGGCAAAAGCTTTTCAGTTTCATTAGGTCCCATTTGTATATTTTTGTTTTTATTTCCATTTCTCTAGGAGGTGGGTCAAAAAGGATCTTGCTGTGATTTATGTCACAGAGTGTTCTGCCTATGTTTTCCTCTAAGAGTTTGATAGTGTCCAGCCTTACATTTGGGTCTTCAATCCATTTTGAGTTTACCTTTGTGTATGGTGTTAGGGAGTGTTCTAATTTCATTAGTTTACATGTAGCTGTCCAGTGTTCCCAGCACCACTTATTAAAGACGCTGTCTTTTCTCCATTGTATATTCTTGCCTCCTTTATCAAAGATAAGGTGACCATATATGAGTGGGTTTATCTCTGGGCTTTCTATCCTGTTCCATTGATCTATATTTCTGTTTTTGTGCCAGAACCATAGTGTCTTGATTACTGTAGCTTTGTAGTAGAGTCTGAAGTCTGGGAGCCTGATTCCTCCAGCTCCGTTTTTCGTTCTCAAGATTGCTTTGGCTATTCAGGGTCTTTTGTGTTTCCATACAAATTGTGAAATTTTTTGTTCTAGTTCTGTGAAAAATGGCATTGGTAGTTTGATAGGGATTGCATTGAATCTGTAGATTGCTTTGGGTAGTACAGTCATTTTCACAACGTTGATTCTTCCAACCCAAGAACATGGTATATCTCTCCATCTATTTGTATCATCTTTAATTTCTTTCATCAGTGTCTTATAATTTTCTGCATACAGGTCTTTTGTCTCCTTAGGTAGGTTTATTCCTAGATACTTTATTCTTTTTGTTGCAATGGTAAATGGGAGTGTTTTCTTAATTTCACTTTCAGATTTTTCATCATTAGTGTATAGGAATGCAAGAGATTTCTGTGCATTAATTTTGTATCCTGCTACTTTACCAAATTCATTGATTAGCTCTGGTAGTTTTCTGGTATCATCTTTTTTTTTTTTTTTTTTGCGGTACGCGGGCCTCTCACCGTTGTGGCCTCTCCCGCCGCAGAGCACAGGCTCCGGACGCGCAGGCTCAGCGGCCATGGCTCACGCGCCCAGCCGCTTCGCGGCATGTGGGATCTTCCCGGACCAGGGCACGAACCTGAGTCCCCTGCATCGGCAGGTGGACTCTCAACCACTGCGCCACCAGGGAAGCCCTCTGGTATCATCTTGGTTGAAACTTCTTAAACATTAAGAATTTAAATTTCTTAGCCACATCCCTTCCCATGTCAACCCTTCCCAATGAATTTAGGGAAACATTTAGATCTTTACTATGATGGTTTTTTTTTTTTAACTTTTATTTGCATTTATTTTTTTACAGCATTTATTCCTGAGCCATCAGTTTTTGCTACTTCAGTTTCTTCTGGGATATCTTTTTCTTCTGTGCAACCTCCTGTTCCGGTTTAGGAACAATCTGTTCTTTTTCAGTAAGGATCATCTCAATGTATGGGTTGATTTGACCATGAGCTCTGTAAGTCCTCTGCCACATCTCGGGGGCTTTGTTCACCTGTATGTGAACCTGTATGTGCTCAGTGACCAGAGAGTCCTACGTCTAAGCCGTTAACTTCAGCATTACTCTCTGCATTTTTGAGCATGTGCCGTAAAAATGCAGAACTCTTTTTGGGCCACTGACCCTGCGTCCAGCCCTACTGTTTGGTCTGGGCACACCTATCAACTCCACCATTGTGACAATGGAATGGCACACATTGCTTCTGTAAAGCAAGTATACTTGGTGCTTTTCGGATGCAGTTTCACGAATATTCTTGAAGTGAACACAAAGATTTGAACCTCTTGACTTGCATGATTTTGTGGGGTTTTCTGGGTCAAGTGAATGGCAAACCATTTTTAGAGGTCACCTCAGGCTGCTTACTTGAAAACGATACCATGATGCTTCTTGAAGCTCTCACCTACCAATCCTGTTTGCTAAGCTCCAGCTACACCGGTCTCTTCCTTGAATTCCCAAGTAGGGTTTGCCGGTGTGGTTACACTTCCTGGAATGCTCTCCCCCAACTCTTTCCAGAGTTGTTCCTCTTTTTTTTTTAATGGCTGTCTTCAGAATCTTTTTTTAAAAAATTAAGTACAGGGCTTCCTTGGTGGCGCAGTGGTTAAGAATCCGCCTGCCAATGCAGGGGACATGGGTTCGAGCCCTGGTCCGGGAAGATCCCACATGCCACGGAGCAACTAAGCCCGTGTGGCACAACTACTGAGCCTGTGCTCTAGAGCCTGAGTGCCACAACTACTGAGCCCGCGTGCCACAACTATTGAAGCCTGCGCACCTAGAGCCCGTGCTCCACAACGAGAAGCCACCACAACGAGAAGCCCACGCACCACAACCAAGAGTACCCCTGCTCTGCAACCAGGAGTAGCCCCCGCTCACCGCAACTAGAGAAAGCCCGCGCACAGCAACAAAGACCTAACACAGCCAAAAATAAAAAATAAATAAAATAAAGTAAATTTAAAAAATTAAGTACAGTTAATTTACAATATTGTGTTAGTTTCAGGTGTACAGCACAGTGATTCGATTATACATATATAAGATCGTACAGAAAAACCCGAACGAAATTTTTGGCCAACCCAATATATATTTTTTTCAATACTTTTCCATTATAGGTTATTACAAGATACTGAATATAGTTCCCTGTGCTCTACAGTAAATCCTTGTTGTTTATTTTATATATGGCAGTGTGTATCTGTTAATCCCATACTCCTAATTTATCCCTCCCCCACCTCCTTTCCCCTTTGGTAACTATATATTTGTTTTCTATGTCTATGAGGCTGTTTCTGTTTTGTAAATAAGTTCATTTATATCATATTCTAGATTCCACATATAGGTGATATCACATGATATTTGTCTTTCTCTGTCTGGCTTACTTCATTTAGTATGATAATCTCTAGGTCCATCCATGTTGCTGCAAATGGCATTATTTCATTCTTTTTTTTTTTTTTTTGGAGTATAGTTGCTTTACAATGTTGTGTTAGCTTCTTCTGTACAGCAAAGTGAATCAGTTATACATATACATATATCCCCTCTTTTTTCCCATTTAGGTCACCACAGAGCATTGAGTAGAGTTCCTTGTGCTATACGGTAGGTTCTCATTGGTTATCTATTTTATACATAGTATCAATTGTGTATATATGTCAATCCCAATCGCCCAGTTCATCCCACTCCCCCTCCCCGCTCGGTATCCATACGTTTGTTCTCTACATCTGTGTCTCTATTTCTGTTTTGCAAATAAGTTCATCTGTACCATTTTTCTAGATTCCACATATAAGCGATATTATATGATATTTGTTTTTCTCTTTCTGACTTACTTCACTCTGTATGACAGTCTCTAGGTCCATCCATGTCCCTGCAAATGGCACCATTTTGTTCCTTTTTATAGCTGAGTAATATTCCATTGTGTGTATGTATGTATGTATGTATACATATATATCCCATATATTTATCCATTCTGTGTCAGTGGACACTTAGGTTGCTTCCATGTCTTGACTATTGTAAATAGTGCTGCTGTGGACATTGGGGTGCATGTATCTTTTTGAATTAGAGTTTTCATCTTTTCTGGATATATGCCCAGGAGTGGGATTGCTGGATCATTTATGGTAGTCCTATTTTTAGTTTGTAAATGAACGTCCATACTGTTCTCCGTAGTGGCTGTATCAATTTACATTCCCACCAAGAGAGCGAGAGCGTTCCCTTTTCTCCACACACTCTCCAGAATTTATTGTTTGTAGATTTTTTGATGATGGCCATTCTGACCGGGGTGAGATGATCAAAACTCACTGTAGTTTTGATTTGCATTTCTCTAATAATTAGCGATGTGAAGCATCTTTTCAAGTGCCTGTTGGCCATCTGTATGTCGTCTCTGGAGAAATGTCTGTTTAGGTCTTCTGCCCATTTTTGATTAGGTTATGTTTCTTTTGATGTAGAGTTGTGTGAACTGTTTGTATATTTTGTAAATTAAGCCCTGTCAGTCACGTCATTTGCAAATATTTTCTCCCCAGGGTTACTCCTTCTTATCTCTAAGCTCAGTTTGAATGTCACCTCCTAAGTGAGCCTCTAGTTCAACCATAGTAACTACAGCGAGCTCTTTCTGTAGTCCTCCTGCTTAGCCCCTTCTTTCCATCACAGTATTTATTACAAATTAAAACAACTTTTGTTTATTTTTCTGTTACCTTTTGAGCTGATGTCCTTGTATGACTGTGAGCTCTGGGAAGGCATGGGGGTATCTGCCTTGGATGCCACTGTGTGCCCTGCCCTCTGTATACTGCCTGACAAAAGTAGAAGTTCAATACCTATGTGACGAGTAAATGAAAGTCAAATTTCACACACACAATCATACTGCACATTCTAACACTGAATTGGAATTTCTTGAAGTCTTAAAATTCTAGGTAGATGCATTTCTGTACAGAGGAGTTTTGTTTCTGCCTTCTAGCAGACCCTCAGCAGGATAAATTCCAATTATGAGAATTCTATGGGATAATGCTTACTGATTTCCTTGTGAGCAAGTATCACTTACTGATATGTATATATTTTTCATGTATGACACACTAGGTGTTGTTTCAAATGACCCACACTGGAGAATTTGTTCTGAATTCCCGAACTGCCAAAAAGGCGGACCACCGTGTCACATGGCTCTTTCCTCATCACTTCTCAAAGAGTTAATCCTTGTAGGTGTTTTAACTCTTGATGTAACGAACAGTGAGTGTTTGTTAGAAAACTGAATTACCTACAGCCTGCTTCCTGAAAAGGAAAATTATTTCAGCTACAATACCACAGTTTTGCTTTGATTCTGGGATACAAACTGTCCATGCAAATTAGTACAAACCTGCAGCTTCAAAGAATTGAGGCTGGACTCAACAAAACAGACTTTCCTAAAAATTCTCATAAAATTTAGAATTTGGAGCCACTGGTCTGGTACAGTATATTTTCAGGCACGTACTGTTTTGTGCCATTGCTAAGCAACAGGTGACCTTGTCGTTTCTTTAGTTTGTTCTGCTGTGATTCTCTTCATATTCCTCTATTTTGTCTTGCTTTGCCTCTTTCTCTGGGATATTTTTTTCCCACTACTGCTTTGGTGTCAGTGTCTTCTGGAGCTCTGCCCTCACCTCCCTTCTTCCTCTGTACTTTCTCCTTAAGCCATCTGGCCACACACACTTTCATGGCTTCAATCCCCACTTGGATGCTAATAGGACCCAATTCTCCATCTTCAGCCTGAGAATCTCCCCTTAAGCCCCAGATCTATATTCCCACCAGCCTACTGAATAAATTGCCCTGAATTTGCTGCAAGCAACTCAGATTTGCCATTGTGGCCAAAAAGCACATGAAAAGATGCTTAACGTCGCTAATTATTAGAGAAATGCAAATCAAAACTACAATGAGGTATCACCTCACACTGGTTAGAATGGGCAGCATCAGAAAATCTACAAACAACAAGTGCTGGAGAGGGTGTGGAGAAAAGGGAACCCTCTTGCACTGTTGGTGGGAATGTAGATTGATACAGCCACTATGGAGAACAGTATGGTGGTTCCTTAAAAAACTAAAAATAGAACTACCCTATGACCCAGCAATCCCACTACTGGGCATATACCCGGAGAAAACCATAACTCAAAAAGACATATGCACCCCAATGTTCACTGCAGCACTATTTACAATAGCCAGGACATGGAAGCAACCTAAATGTCCATCGACAGAGGAATGGATAAAGAAGATGTGGCACATATATACAATGGAATATTACTCAGCCATGAAAAAGAATGAAATAATGTCATTTGCAGCAACATGGAAGGACCTAGACATTGTCAGACTGAGTGAAGTAGGCCAGACAAAGGCAAATATCATATGACATCACTTATATGTGGAATGTAAGAAAAAATGGTACAAATGAACTTATTTATAAAACAGAAAGAGAGTCACAGATGTAGAAAACAAACTTTTGGTTCCCAGAGGGGACAAGGAGAGAGGGATAAATCTGGAGATTGGGACTGACAAAAACACATTACTATATATAAAATAGGTAACTAATAAGGACCTACTGTATAGCACAGGGAACTCTTCTCAGTACTCTGTAATGACCTATATGGGAAAAGAATCTAAAAAAGAGTGGATATATGTATATGTATAACTGATTCGCTTTGCTGTACAGCAGAAACTAACACAATATTGTAAATCAACTATACTCCAATAAAAATTAAAAAGATAAAAAACATCAAACTCACTTACAATCACTTACCTTCAAAGAAATTCCTGTGAAAGATATCATCACTCACCAGCTGCTCAAGCCAGAAACCTGGGGATCACCCTCCACTTATCCATCTTCTTTACCCCCATATCTTCTCGTACTCCAAATACTTTCAGTTTTACTTGCTAGATATTTCTTGGCTTACCTCCGGTATTCTATGTTCTCATCTTTTGTTCAGGCTCTCATAGAATAAAAAAATAATGCTTTTATACTTTGAGATGAGCACTGTTCTAAACATTTGTATAAATTTCCATTTAATCCTGCACAGCTAGCTCATCAGTTGTTATTCTCACAATTCCATTTTCAGTTGAAGAGAGTGAGGCCCAGAGAAGTTGAGTAACTTGCCAAAGCTAGTAAACAACAGAGTTGGAACTTGAATGCAGGAATTTGCGTGAGTAACCACAGGATATGTGGCCTCCGTAGTCTAGCTTGGAATCCTGCAATTGTCTCCTAGCTGCTCCTGCTGCCTCTTCTTTCTCCTTCTAAGACCTTTCACATAGCCACCCAAAGGATCGCACAATAATGCAAATTGGATTAAACTTGCTTCACCCATTCAGTGGTTCCTCATCTCCTGGAAGGTGAAGTCCAAACTTCTTGGCATGACCTGCATTGCCCTTCACAATTTTTGTCCACCTGAACTCTCTGAGACCTATCCCTGGAATTCAGTCATACACATAATCTAGGGGCTGATCTTTCCCTCTGTAATGTCCTCCGCAGGCCCACTCCCGACGCCTTAGCGTCCTGGTAAACACCACTCCAGCCTTCAAGATTCAAATATCACCCCTTCCTTATTTCCTTTTCTGAAAAATAAAGTGTTCATTCCTTTGACTTCCCTTATCACCTGTATTAATCAATAGGAAGTGTCTCGTTGCAATATCATTATTTGTTAGTAGCCACGTCTCTAACCTGCACTGCGAGATTCTTGAGGGAGGGACAATGTTACACACTACTTTATGTGCCAGACATCCTTGGTGACTGTACAGTTCCTGGCACATAGTAGGTGTTCATCAAACACTTAGCTATGGTTTAAGTGGTAAGAAACTTGGATCTGAGAGTATGGAAAGCAATAGCTTAAACAGTAGAGTAGAATCTGCCCAAGGAATTTTATCTGAATAATTCCTAGAAATTTCCAATTATCCATCTAATACTTGATTCTTTGCTACCAAATTCACTCATTTAATAGACATTTCTTGAGTATCTATTATATGTCAGTACCATGCTAAGATGAAGGCAACACAAAGAAAAACAAGGCACAGTGTCTATTTATGATAACAACAAGTACTTTCAGGGGCTTAGTCTAAGTGTGGGGAACTCAAAAAATAACAGACAGTATCCATGCAGTGTGACAGGAGCCATGGACAGGGAGACACAGTGGGCTGTGAGAGCACAGAGAAGAGGCACCAAACCCAGTGCAGTGGGGTGAGAGGAAGCTTCTTGAATGGTGGCGAGGTCTTCAAGTGAAGAACTGCAGGGCACTAAAATTCCAGAGAACAAAGAAAGCACTGACTTTTCTGAGCTCTGATGTAACTCGATTTTAGCAAATAGGTAAGAAAGAGACAGAAGAAGGGCTTCGTATGCCATGCTAAGGACCTTCGGCTTTATCCTGAAAGTTGCGAGGTGTTGTCAAGGGTTTTAAACAAGGCGGTAACATAACTGATATGTGTATTTAGAAAAATCACCCCAGCAGTGGGAAGCAGGGGAACAAAAAGTTGTTCGGTAATCCAGGTAAGAGAGAATGAGATTCTGGCTGAACATCTCTGCAGTGAAGAATGAGCAGTAGGCAGATGTGAAATAAATTAGTGACACAGAATCAATACAGGCTGGTGACCGAACATGGAAAGTGAGAAAAATGAGAGGGAGAAGTCAAGTACGGCTCCCAGACTGGTGGGATGACAGCCATTCATGGAGATATGGAGCACGAGAAGAGGGTCAGATTGGTTGGGGGGAAAACGAGTTCAGGTTTGGAAATGTTACAGTCCTAGTGTTACATCCAAGTGGAGATATCCCAAATTCAGGGAGGAAGAAGAGTTCTGAGCTGGAGATAAAGCATGAAACACCATCAACATATGAATGTTGAATTAAAGAAGGGAGTGTATAGAGAGAACAAACTAGTGGTTACCAGTGGGGAGAGGGAAGGGGGCAGGGGCAAGATAGGGGTAGGAGATTAAGAGATACAAACTACTATGCATAAAATAAATAAGTAACAAGGATATATTGTACAGCACAGGGAAATATAGCTATTATTTTATGATAACTTTAAATGGAGTGTGATCTATAAAATACTGAACCTCTATGTTGTACACTTGAAACTAATATTGTAAATCAACTCTATTTCAGTATAAATAAATAGTTACATACATAGACAGATAGATAGACAAATAAATAAATAAAGGAGAGGGGAAGGACTAAGGATGAACCCCCGAAGAATATCCATGCAAGGCGTAAGAGGAAATGCTAGTGAAGTGACCAGGCAAATGCCCAGATGTCCATATTCAGAGAAGTCACAATGCTCTTAGGTACACAGATACTGGTGTTTGGGGGGTGGGAGAGATATGCTAAGGCTATTGAAGAGCGGGTTTGCTGTGCATGAGCGATCTGCTCATCAGTAAACCCATGGCTTCTGAAGAGCCAGAAGCAAGCTGTAATTAAGGCTATAGCTTTAATGAATGAAGAAGATGATTTTTTAAAAATCTCTGATATAAAGTCAGGGAGATTAAATGTAGCTGAGGGATGGTATGAACACAGATAAGGAAGCAATCATTATCCCTCACAGCAAACTGTTCTTGAATATTTCCCTAACCTGCGAAGTATTTACATATTCGATTTCGTCTAACCTCCAGGATGTATATTTTCAGATTTTCACTTTTTGAGGAACACTGCTGTGCCCTATGAAACATCAATAGTACACAAATCATAGCATTTCAATTGTATTGAAGTTTCATTATGTTTTCTAAAAAAGAGAGGGAGAGCATGCAAGCAAGAGCATTGAAGCCTTTTCTAAAGACTTATCCTGCAGCCTTCTGCAGTAATTCTTTGGTTCTCATGGCCGGGAATGTTTATCTATGTATTTATGTAGTATGCAGTCCCGTAGTATCCAAGCACCTGGAGAATCTAATTAGCCTGGGCTTGATTGACTGCGTGCGGGATAATGCCATCGTCCTGTCTGTTCTTCATCTCCTACAGCGTGCTTACTGATACGAAAATGAAGACACAGTAAGAGTTTCCAAGATCAGCTGCGACACAGGTTTCTTATGGTATCCTGTCTGCATAGAATAAATGCCCATAAATAAGGAGTTCTCTCCACCACTCAGGGGCTGGAAAGTAGACTGTACCGAAGGAGAAATCACAGCAGCAAGTTTTATCACTGTAACCCAGTTACACCATTAGCAACAGAACATTTTTCAACCCTTCCTGGGGCAGCCCACCAGCAAATTACGTTGCACAGGCAGGGGTTACGGTGAAAGCATCAGGAAGAGCAGATTTCAGACATGTTTTGTTTTCTTATCATTTAGCAAAATGCTGCTACCACCTTTGGCACTGGCATGGAAAGCCTACAAAATTCATCCTGTAGGAATGGTTTAAACTACCCTTTGCAGGGGTTGGGAGAACTTGATGGGGACATTGATTAATGGACCTGAGCAGAGGCAGGTTTACCATGAAGCTGAGGAAACTTAGGCTTTCCAGCCCCTCACTAGCTTGGGCCAGTTCCAAAGTCCTGACTTCATTATTTTGTGGTTATCAGTTTGCATTCTTCATCTTAAAGAGGAGCCCAAGAGTTGCATAAACTTCAGGCCTCCTAAAATCCAGAACTGCCCCTGGGCTTGGGCCAGAAGTTGTTCCCTACGGCTGAGCCCACTAGTTGTTCTACGGAACTCACTCTCCCCCATTCCTTTCAATGATCCGATCACCCATCCCCTCGCCAAGTTTTAGCTGGGTGTGACTTCCCCATCTAGAGACAATATTTTCCAGTCTTATTATAAGCCAAGGAGGGCCACGTGACTAGGATTTTGTCAGTGGAGTGTGAGCACAGGTAATGTGAGAAATATCAAGGATGTGCCCTTCCCTTTTTCTCTTTCCCCCTTTTCGGCTGGCTGGTAAAACGGCATTGGTGCAGTAGCCACCTTGGATCCAGAGAGCTAAGCTAAGTGTTAATGACAGCAGATAATGGTAGCACATCATTCTGGACTATTACTTGAGAGCTGTAAGGTCATATTTGCTGGAGCCTCTATACTTTTGGGGTCTTTTGTTACAGCAGCGTAACCCGTACCCTCCACTGCCAGTGGGCTTGCTGGGTCAGGATTTATTTCAGAGGCAACGTGCAATGGAGAGAGCTGGCCAGAGTAGGCTGAGGCAAAGCCCTTGAAGGGTATTGAAGAGTCAGAAGCCAGAGAGGCATGTACAAACATGAGTGGCCAGGTGTGGAATCATGATTGAGAATTCAGAATTAGGAAACTGGTGGACACAGGACAAGAGTGGAAGCACTATAGGTAGTTGATGGAGCATTGCCTCTTTGTGCTCATGGCTGGACACTGGGGCTAAGGTGTATTGACTTGGGTCAGGAGAGGTGCCTATGAGGAAAGCGACTCCCACCCGACCCCCAACCCCTGCCCCCGCTGCTGGAACCAAGGGCGAGTAACTGATCCCAAGCTATCACAGGCTGTTCAGTGGTCCTGCGTTGTTCTTCCCACTGGTGGGTTCTACTCTTAATGGGACTGACTACCCTAATCACACCCTTTCTCTAATGGAGTTTTAATGAGAGACCTAGAAAGAGTGAGTAAGCACTTGACAATGGAGGTATAAGTCAAAAGACACTAAGAAATCAGACAGAAGACAATGACAAAGCTACCAGGCAAGAGGCACAGAGAAGAGTCAGGATAGGCAGCAGGTAGACAGAGAAGCTGCCTCAGCAGCAAGGCTCATTTGCTCTTAGCTTCTCAGACCTTTGCGTGGAGGATTAGAGCTAGTGCCGTACGCCACACTTTGTTAGTTCTTCTTAAGACTGCCTTGCTTTATAGCTCTGAAAAGATATCTATAGCTCTGAAAAGATATCTCACCCTATTTACTTCCCTGTGTAACCCTCCGATAAACTCCTTTAACTAAGATAAACTGATTTAAAGATACAAAGCTGAGATAGCGAGAAAAACCTGCATTGTATCTCCTGTAAATGTCCTGTTTCCATCTTAATCTGGATCCACTATCTTTGTGACAGAACTACCCAATAAAGGATAATAAAAGTGAAGCCAGAGGTTTTTTTTTTTTTTGCGGTACGCGGGCCTCTCACTGTTGTGGCTTCTCCCGTTGCGGAGCACAGGCTCCGGACACGCAGGCTCAGCGGCCATGGCTCATGGGCCCAGCCGCTCTGCGGCATGTGGGATCTTCCCGGACCGGGGCACGAACCCGCATCCCCTGCATCGGCAGGCGGATTCTCAACCACTGTGCCACCAGGGAAGCCCCAGAGTTTATTTATTTATTTATTTTTGGTCACAAAGGTTGAAGCTGGAAAAGTCAGGAAAAGGGATGGAGCGTGCAATTCCTTCTTCGCATATAATCTGTCCAGATGAACTTCACAGCGGAATGACACTGTGTCATTGTTCATGTTCACAGCAGATACAAATTTGGAAGAGTTTATGTGTATTTAGTCTCACTGATGGAAGAGCTGTTAGAACATGACATGTTATTCTGGCTCCCTCCCATGAACGCCAGCTCTGTTGCAGGGTGGGGGAGGGTTTACACCATGTTCCGAAGACATCTCCTTTCAGGAGCTATTTTTCTGAATAGGAAAGATGATAGCCTCAGTCACACGTGGCAGGCATCTGCGGAGCTCACAACTGTTTTACCTTATCTGATTTGTCCTTACAACTCCTCGCAGAAAAAATGAGTGAGCCAAAGAGGCATTCTCTCAATTTCACAGAATGAGATCCTCTAGCATTCTGCCTTACCTCTTATAGTTCTTCTAGGCCTATTCTCATCTCCAGCTCAATCAGCCTCTTTGAAATCCTTGTTGGTACTTTGGGGCTACCTGCTTTTGTGCCATGATCTCCGCATCTGAACATCCATCCTTCTGTCAGCCAAGACTCACCTTGCATCCCAAGTCCTATCTGAGTTGGGGTGGAGGGAGAATCTTTCTTGAGCCACTAGTGCTGGCCTGTACCACACATTGCCCAGAAGGACATCTGCACAGGTAACATGTTCCCAGCCAGTCGTTAAGTACCATTTCTATAGGATGGGTTTGTAGACTTTTAATACCAGTGTCAAAGGTGGTAGCAGCATTTGCTAAATGATAACAAAACAAAACATGTCTTAAATTTCCTCTTCCTGATGCTTTTGCTGTAGCCCCTGCCGATGCAAAGTACCCCACCTTTCAATGGGAAGACTGTCAGCAAACTATAGTCTTGCGGACCAAATCAAATCTACCACCTACTTTTTTTTGTGGTACGCGGGCCTCTCACTGCTGTGGCCTCTCCCGTTGCGGAGCACAGGTTCCGGACGCGCAGGCTCAGCGGCCATGGCTCACGGGCCCAGCCGCTCCGCGGCATGTGGGATCTTCCCGGACCGGGGCACGAACCCATGTCCCCTGCATCGGCAGGCAGACTCTCAACCACTGCGCCACCAGGGAAGCCCCACCTAACACCTATTTTTGTAAGTAAGGTGTTATTGGAATAAAGCCATACCTATACGTTCACATCTATGACTGCTTTTGTGATTCAAAGGCAGAGTTGCAAAGCTTAAATTATGTACTCTCTGGTAGTTTCAACAAGGTTGTTGATCCCTGACATAGAGGAAAGCAATCATGCCCAATCTAGCATCTGACACAGGGAAAACACTCAGGAACCTCTTATTGAAGGAAAGAAGGATGGAAGGAGGCGTAGGGAGATAGAATGAATTTCCCCCAAATCACATTTCACATGATGAAATATTAGAAGAATGAACCTAAAATCAGAATATACTCAGGACTGGCAATTTCAGGTAAGGAGGCTGGGAGATTGGAGTGTATGGGATTAAAGGGGTTGTTCTAGTTAACTGTTGCTGGGTCACAAGCTACTCCAAACTTAACAGCTTAAAACAACCGTTTATTGTATCTCATGGTTTTGTGGACAGGGCTTGGCTGGCTGGCCCTGTTCCATGTGGCATCAGTGGAGATCCCTGGGTGGTATTTCGCTGACATTTGGGCTACTTTGAAAGGTCCAGTTCAGCATTACTACTTGTCTGGTGCCTTGGTGGGAGTGATTACAAGGCTGGGCTCTGCTGTGGTTGTCCACCACGTCTACACGTGGCCTTTCCAGCCTGGTAGCTTCAGTGTAGTCAGACTTCTTACATGGCAGCTCGGGGCACCAAGAGCAGGTGTACCAGCGAAGAAGGCAAAAGCTGCAGCATCTTTTTTGACCTAGTCACAGAAGTCACATAATGACATGCCACCCTACTCTATTGGTTGAAGCAGTCATGAGCCTGCCTGGATTTGAGGAGAGGGGACACAGATTCCCCACCTTTCAATGGAGTGCCAAAGAATTTGTGGTCAGGGCTTACAACCGGCCGGGGATGGGCGGGAAGACGAGGGAATCACTGGGGGCAGGCAACCAACACTTACTAAAGGCTTTTCATAGTTATTTCACCAAAACCTTGTGAGAAAGGTATTATTATTTCCATTTACAGCTTTAAAAAATCCACACATCCAAAATTAAATGACTTACAATTAACTTACACACAGTGGCTGAGCTATTGAGTTAGAGAATTGGGATTTCAACCCAGACCCATGTAATTCCAACTCTGGAGCTTGTACCACTATACCATGATGTCTACCACAGAGAAAGGAAGACGAGTCAACCACGGCAGACAGTGCAGTGATGGGGGCTAAGGGGTTAAAGGGAAAAGACCATGGTCTTACCTCCTTGCTTTTGGGAAATAAGAGTCACTGGTGGCAGTGTGTCCCAGAACTGTGTCCTGTGGCCTGAGTGTCCTTCTGAGAAGATAGTATGCTCAGGTGTAACACCACCTCCTGCAAGCCTAGTCCAAGGGGTGCCAGGTGTCCTAGCTCTTCTCCAATTCCTGGTCAGCTATGCTAGGCTGTCTCTGCCCAAGGTCACACACCTTTGACAGTCAAAGAGGGTGACGTTGATGAAAGAGCGCAACCATTTCCTGTGTAGCAGGTGACCCTCACACCCGTGCCTTCGTACGTAGCCTCTCACACAAGCACCTCCAGGCCACCTCCATTCCAATGTTCCCCAACCACAGACTCAACATGTCAGGACACACAGCATCATTTTCTCAGTGCAAGCTTCTGCTCCCCCCACCGTCCTCAGTTCCCAGGCCAGCAAGGAAGACTTCCAGTTCCTGATCCCACAGGAACTGGAAGTCCACCAATGACAGGTGAAAAGTTGAACAGACTGAAAAATCAACAACTCTTCTTGGATCTGTAACAGAGGGAGGACACAGGGCGAACCACTGCCTTCAAGACTGGAAAGACAGGTGCATAGAGAGAGCTGAGACTCACAGAACAGAAACTGCCCTGGTGCCCCACTGCTGGGGGAGGAAAACCTGAACTGTAATTGACAAATTGTGGTGGGCTCAGTAGGGATAACTCTGAGAGTTAAAAACTCCAGGGGGACCTGGCTGGGGCTCTCACAATATTGTGAGATTTACCTCCAGAGGCTCAGCCAGGTTCCCATAGTAAATAAATAAAAAGGAATTCCTCTTGGGCTTCCAGCAAGGTAAGGAAAAAAGGAACCATTTTGAAATATCCCAGAGCACTCTGCTCTTCCGAACAAGGCCTGCCCTCAGGAGAAACTAGTTAACCAGAACCTAACCTGCTGGGGTATTATCGGAGCCTAACTAATTGGGAGAAGGGAAATGCCCAACTCCATCCCATTCTCGCCAGCCTGTTCCATCTAAGGTGGGAGGAAAAAATTGAGAAACACTTGTGAAGTTCACAGTCCAGGGGCACAGGCCAAAGACTGAGACCTAGTCATAGGACTACAGCACGTTTCCCCTCCCCCATACCTTACCACCACATATTTATAGCAGTTCCTTTTACCTGGTACACCATGTCCAGCTATGAAAAAAAAAATTACAAGTCATACTAAAAAGCAAAACGCACAATGTGAAGAAACAGAGGAAGCATCAGAACCACACATGGCAAGGATGTTGGGATGGCCAGACCAGCAAGTCCTCACTGACTGCTTCCTTACTTCTTCTGCTGGCCAGGGAGAGTGCAGCATGGTATTTTAGCACACAGGCTTGTACTGTGCGGCCTGGGTTTGAGTCTTGGTTGGCTTTTTCTTGGTTATTTGATTTCAGACAAGTTATTCCATCTCAGTGAACTTCAGCTTACTCAACTGTGCAACAATAATCGTCCCTCCTTAGAGCATATTTAGGAGAATTGTTATTATACTGAAGTGCTTCGAATAACAGTTGGCACACAGTAGGCACTCAATAAATGTTAGCTCTCATGTCTAATCTATCTCCAAGTTCGAGTAGATTTTCATTTATTCAGGGTCCTTCCTGTTACCACCATCACTATCTTAGCCCATGTCCTAATGACCTTATCCTTATATAACTGTAATAACTTCAAAACAGAGGAAACCGGTGTCCTCACTTCTTCTACATTCTGCACTTAGCTAGTTAAAACTCCTCCCCATTTATTGACCCCACTATGTACTGGGCACTACATTAAGCATTTTAGAGACATTATCTATGACATTTGCAACACCTTCTTAAGCTAAGGTGACTATTATTCCTTCTTTTATAGATAGAAACACTGCATTCAGAGAAGTAACTTGCTTAAGGTCACAGAGCTGGTAAATGGCAGAGTCAGAATGAGAAACCTGGTGATTTTCTTTTATCACACCACACCTTACTCTTTTATGACATCATACTCTGAGATTCAATATGTCATCTCCCTGCTTAGAAACTTAAGTAAATAAACAGATAAATCAATGACTTGAAGGAAGGAGACTAGAAACTTTCAAAGATTTTCTATTACATACAGAATTTGTTTTAACCTAACATTTAAACACATGACAAATAGCCCCAAATTAATTTTCTAATCTAATTTTTGTTATTTCTTAGTCCCAATCCTCTATTCTCATCAGGCTAATCTACTCACCACCCCACTAGAGACCACAGCCAATTCCCATTACGAATCTTGTGACATTCACCCAGGTGGAATGCCAGCTTCATATCCACCCAGCCAATTTGTACCCATTCTTCAGGTCATATCTCAAACTCCACTTCATCCATAGGGCCAACCTGATTGTCTAGAACTATGAAGGGTCTGAAATTCCACGCTACTTGCAAGTTGACAATTTAACCAGTTACAGTTTCATGGATGTGGCAGGAGCCATGAAACTCCTGGGTTTCATGACAAAGACACAGGATAGTTTTTTGTTTGTTTGTTTTGTTTTGTTTTCTTTACCAACAGCAGTAGTAATAGCCAGAGTACTAGCGTTTTTTGTGCCAGTTTCCCAAGTCCTGATGCCCACAGGGTACTGTGAAGTGGATCAGGTGACACCTGCATACACAGTAGGCTGCATTACAGGAGAGGAACACAGAGCTTAAGGAACTAGAACCTTTTATAATGGACAGTAAGCATGGTCCCCTTTTACTATCTCTATCTTCCAATGCTATAACCAAATCTGCACTTCGCTTCATAGACACATTGTCTCTATCTGCCAATGTTGTTCACGATGCAAACATCCTTGAAGATACAGTCCAGAACCAAGTCAGTGAGCACCTCTGCTCACAAGACGTTTAGAAACATGAGAGTCCCATGGAGAAGTATCTCCCAGCACTGACAACCCAGGCTACATTGATAACACCTTCCTCTGAATCTTTAAGACAGTATTTCTCTAGCTTGAGTGATGTACAAAGCCCTTCTGAAAAAACAAAGTCTCATAGACTCCCTGGGGTTCACTTAAGCACTTCTAGTATAACACTATTTAAGTACAAGTAAAGCTAGGTATATTCTCATTGTGCTATAGCTCTTACACACTAGACAAAAAGGAAAAAAATGTATAAATTAAATGCAAACTAAAACAAGAAAAGCAATTGATTTCATATTTATAATATTAAAGTAATGTTGAGAAATTATTATTTGGCTAAAACTGAATTGTAGGTGTAAGGTTTAATACTAAAAAGACAAACAACTTTCACCTCCACACCCTGACCTCTGCACAAGGGGATGAATCAATTGCTAATGGCCAATGATTTAATCAATCATGCCTATGTTATTAGGGCTCCATAAACACACAAAAGGTTGGGATTCAGAGAGCTTCTGGGTTGGTAAATGCACCTACATGCCAGGAGGGTGGGTCCACCCCAGTTCCATGGGGACAGAGGATCTTGTGCTCCAGACCCTATGGACCTTGCCCTGTGTACCTCTTCATATGGCTGTTCTTCTGTATCCTTTATAATAAACTGGTATATGAAAAGAAAAAAAAAGACAAAACACAAGTCCAGATTTACATTTATCCTGTTCTGTTTTTTTTAATTTCTATAAATATCAATGTGAACAATAAATCTATTTGTAAAGTACTTTGCACAAAATTGTATTAATAACAGTAAGGTTTTGTTTGCTAATTCAGGGTAATCTTAGCCACGGCAATCAGAGAAGAAAAAGAAATAAAAGGAATCCAAATCGGAAAAGAAGAAGTAAAACTGTCACTGTTTGCAGATGACATGATACTATACATAGAGAATCCTAAAAATGCTACCAGAAAACTACTAGAGCTAATCAATGAATTTGGTAAAGTAGCAGGATACAAAATTAATGCACAGAAATCACCTGCATGCCTATACACTAATAATGAAAAATCTGAAGGAGAAATTAAGGAAACACTCCCATTTACCATTGCAACAAAAACAATAAAATACCTAGGAATAAACCTACCTAAGGAGACAAAAGACCTGTATGCAGAAAACTATAAGACACTGATGAAAGAAATCAAAGATGATACAAACAGATGGGGAGATATACCATGTTCTTGGATTGCAAGAATCAACGTTGTGAAAATGACTATACTACCCAGAGCAATCTACAGATTCAATGCAATCCCTATCAAACTACCAATGGCATTTTTCACAGAACTAGAACAAAAAATTTTACAATTTTATGGAAACACAAAAAACCCCGAATAGCCAAAGCAATCTTGAGAAAAGAAAATGGAGCTGGAAGAATCAGGCTCCCTGACTTCAGACTATACTACAAAGCTACATTAATAAAGACAGTATGGTGCCGGCACAAAAACAGACATACAGATCAATGGAACAAGACAGAAAACCCAGAGATAAACCCACACACATATGGTCACCTTATCTTTGACAAAGGAGGCAAGAATATACAATGGAGAAAAGACAGCCTCTTCAATAAGTCATGCTGGGAAAACTGGACAGCTACATGTAAAAGAATGAAACTAGAACACTCCCTAACACCATACACAAAAATAAACTCAAAATGGATTAAACACCGTAATGTAAGGCCAGACACTATCAAACCCTTAGAGGAAAACATAGGTAGAACACTCTATGACATAAATCACAGAAAGATCCTTTTTGACCCACCTCCTTGAGAAATGGAAATAAAAACAAAAATAAACAAATGGGACCTAATGAAACTTAAAAGCTTTTGCACAGCAAAGGAAACCATAAATAAGACAAAAAGACAACCCTCAGAATGGGAGAGAATATTTGCAAATGAAGCAACTGTCAAAGGATTAATCTCCAAAATTTACAAGCAGCTCAATATCAAAAGAAAAACAACCCAATCCAAAATATGGGCAGAAGACCTAAATAGACATTTCTCCAAAGAAGATATACAGATTGCCAACAAACACATGAAAGGATGCTCAACATCACTAATCATTAGAGAAATGCAAATCAAAACTACAATGAGGTATCACCTCACACCAGTCAGAATGGCCATCATCAAAGAATCTACAAATAATAAATGCTGGAGAGGGTGTGGAGAAAAGGGAACCCTCTTGCACTGTTGGTGGGAATGTAAATTGATACAGTCACTATGGAGAACAGTATGGAGGTTCCCTAAAAACCTAAAAATTGAACTACCATACGACCCAGCAATCCCACTACTGGGCATATACCTGAGAAAACCTTAATTCAAAAAGAGTCATGTACCACAATGTTCACTGTAGCTCTATTTACAATAGCCAAGAAATGGAAGCTACCTAAGTGTCCATCAAGAGATGAATGGATAAAGAAGATGTGGCACATATACAGAATGGAATATTACTCAGCCATAAAAAGAAACAAAATCGAGTCATTTGTAGTGAGGTGGATGGACCTAGAGACTGTCATACGGAGTGAAGTAAGTCAGAAAGAGAAAAACAAATACCGTATGCTAACACATATATACAGAATCTTAAAAAAAGAAAAAAAAAGGTTATGAAGAACCTAGGGGCAGGACAGGAATAAAGATGCAGACATAGAGAATGGACTTGAGGACATGGGGAGGGGAGAGGGTAAGCTGGAATGAAGTGAGAGAGTGGCATGGACTTATATATACTACGAAATGTAAAATAGCTAGCTAGTGGGAAGCAGCCGCATAGCACAGGGAGATCAGCTCGGTGCTTTGTGACCACCTAGAGGGGTGGGATAGCGAGGGTGGGAGGGAGACGCAAGAGGGAAGAGATATGGGGATATATGTAAAGGTATAGCTGATTCACTTCGTTATAAAGCAGAAACTAACACACCATTGTAAAGCAATTATACTCTAATAAAGATGTTTTAAAAAAAAGAAAATAATACAATTAAAGAACAGAGAAGGAAGTGATGTTATGAGTCTAACATCGCACGGGGTGTCTCTGAGTCACCAGGGATCAGGGACAAGATTCAAGAAGCTTAAGTCCAGGTAAAGGCAATTGCAGGACACCCTCTCCACGAATGGGCCTTGTTCTCTTTTCCTAGGGATACCCTCTACCTTCCTCCACCACTCAGAGGAGCTGCCCTTGAAGAACTCTGTGTTCTCTCTCCCGCTTGCCTTGTCTGTGTTGAAAGGCCTCCTCTCTACCCACAACACATGGACCTTATCCCATCAGAGTATTTGTCCCTCTGCCTTATAATTGTCCCCCGTTGGCTTCCCCACTAGGCTGAGACTTCTCTGAGTGTAAGGACTTTTCCATTATTTATTTCATTCTTTTCCATTATTGCATCCCTAGCAACAGACACTGATGCCTGGTATATTATAGGGGAGCTCAATAACTGTTCATTGAAGAAATGAATGTATGGACAGGTGGATTAATGGATAGATAGATGCATGAAGGCACAACAGGCATGGACTTGATATTAAGACAAAAATTAGCTTGCATCTTGGGGCTGTGTAGGTATTTCCTGGGCTCAGGGTGGTTGTAGGATGTGGCTTTTTAGGTAAGAACTTGGTCAGTAGGACCAGCAGTTGCGAAGGGCTTGCAGCACTGTGGCTAGAGCCATGTGGCATTCATTCATTTATCCATTCATGCTCAGACATGCTTGGAGTGCTATAGTGTTCCAGGCACAAAGATGGGGAACAGTAAAATTCCGTGAGGGGCTTTACAGATGGGTGGAGGGAGAGACTGGTAAATAGGGAAGGGCAAAGGTGTATTCCCAAAGATATTTGCTGCATCATCATTTATAACATCAAAAAATTGGAGAAAACCTTAGTGCCCATCTACAGGGAGAAATGGTTAAATAGAATATGGTATATTAATATGATGACATAACATGTAACAAATAAAAAAGAAAAAATAAGGTCTTCAGGTACTATTTCAGTTAAGATTCGTTTGGCTATGAGTGATAGAAAATTTGAAATTAGAGTGGTTGTGACTGATATAAAACCTGACATTAGAGTTGCCCAAACAGAAATGTGCTTTTCTTCATGTAAACAAAAGCCAGAAGTAAGCAGGTTGTGGTTTACCAATCATCAACTTAGGCTTCTTCTTTTGCTATTCCTCCATCCATGGAATGTGACTGCTCCCTCATGGTCCAAGAACTGCTACTAGAGCCCCAGCCATCACTTCTGCATTCCAGGCAGCAGGGAGAAGGAATGGATAAAGAATGGAACGCCTATTCCCTTTATAGCTACTTTGAGAAGTTGCACATGATGTTTCTGATTTTGTCTGTATCCATCAGAGTTCCAGTGATTATAAGTGTTATGGGATAAAGGATTTATTATGGAAAAATAGACCCTACATTCTGGGAGAAGCTGCAGAAAGTTGGAGCGTCAGAGAAGGCATCACCAACTGGTTATTTTGAGAAGTCAAGCATGTCGAGCTGCTGAAGGGGCTGGAAAGGGGGAGCTCCCGGCGAGATATATGGGAAGCTGCTGCCATGTCTGGGGGTCCTCAGCCAAACATCTGGGGTGTGTCAGCAGGGCCAAGAGTTGGGAAGAAGAGTTGGACATGCAACAGAAGAGAGTAAGTTCCAGCTGGAAACTGTTGGACACCTCTGCGTCCATCTGTTACCACATTGGACAACAAAATGACCATTAGAGAATAAAGGCTGCTGTCTGACTTCTGCCTCCTAAATTTCACAGAATTGCTCTTTTGACCAACTATAACTTGGAACCACACACGAAATATATCTTTGGAAAATGTAGCTTCAAGTTTAACCAAGGTGACACAGCAAAACCACCACAGTCCACTCTCCGTCACCCTGGCATGTATATAAATGCTTAAAAAAACAAACAAACTACATTTAACTTTCAAATAAAGACAATAGTGAAATCATGCTTCCATTTAACATGATGCAGCTATTCCTCATATAGCAGAAAAACGCAAACCCTTTTCCCAAAAAAGGCTACTTGGAAGCTCACGTGTAACATTTGTCCATTATTGAACGATGCTCAGTCCTCTTCTAGCTGAGTTACACTCTGATAGCCTTTAACTTAAACACTGAGATATAAAGTTAACTGCTATTAACACACCCTATGTTAGATAGTAGGAGAATTGGGAAAATAAAAATTAAAATGTATTGGTTAATATATATTACAAACATGTTCACGTCAAAGCAAGGAAGAAACAGTCATAAATACTACAGTCCTCATTTCTACAACTAGTCATGTGGTCATAGCTGGTATTTATTACTTTTCTCTTTCACTACTATATTTCATTTTTTCTTTTCCATCAGCAAGCAGTACAGCTGATCATAATCTTGCATGATGGAGTAAACCAAACCTTCATTCCAGCAGGGTCTCAGCCATTACCAATCCAGTTTATATTGGATGTTGTAGTTTTCCATTAACTTTTTTTTTTTTTTGGCTGCGTTGGGTCTTCATTGCTGTGCGTGGGCTTTCTCCAGTTGCAGCGAGCGGGGGCTACTCTTCATTGCAGTGCACGGGCTTCTCATTGCGGTGGCTTCTCTTGTTGCAGAGCACAGGCTCTAGGCGCATGAGCTTCATTAGTTGTGGCTCTCAGGTTCTAGAGCACAGGTTCAGCAGTTGTGCACAGGCTTAGTTGCTCCACGGCATGTGGGATCTTCCTGGACCAGGGCTTGAACCCGTGTCCCCTGTATTGGCAGGCAGATTCTTAACCACTGCACCACCAGGGAAGTCCTTTATTATCATAGGACACAGGATGGCTAAAAGGCAGCCTAAGAGGATCTCCGATGTTCCAGACATACTCTTCCTTGACCCCACTTTTCCTTGATGGTCAGGGTCAATCACCCCAGCCAGTAAGTATTGAGATCTTTTTTTTGTTTTTGGTTAGTTTGTTCTTTGGTACGAGTTGCCTAAAATGATCAGAAGAGCATGTCAGATATCAGCTAAAAACCCACTATTGTGTCTGCTGGTGGCAACATTTCTCCACTGGGATTTGAGATCTCTAAGCTAAGAGCGCAAAATTGTGGGAACATAAAGCAAAGACTTTACTAACGGATCACCAGAGATAAAAGAGAAAGAAGCCAGTCTCATTGCACCCCTTGATTCCAAGACACATAAATCCTGGCTATGGGAGAGACATCGCAGACACCTGAATTTTTGTCAGATTTGTTTCCCACCTTCTGGCATGGATGTGTTATATCACGCTGTCCGGGGTAATGGCTACTTCCTACTCCCCGGGTCAAAACAGCATGATATCATCAATGCAGTGGACCAGCGTCATATCCTGTGGAATACAGAGGCGATGAAATCCAAGCAGATTAGATGTTGACAGAGGACCAGAAAGTGGATAGAGCCCTGGGGTAGGACAGTGAAGGTTTACTGCCGAGCCTGCCAGATGAAAGCAAACAGCTTCTGATGGTCTTTACTAATGTGTGTGGGAAAGAATTCACTAGAGCCGTTGTTATCCTTGAGCCCAGTTAAGGGATGGGTTGTGAAACCTGCCGAACTTGAAAGACTCCAAATACTTCTCAAGTTGTAGGCCTTGTGAGCATTTCCAAGGGCAGCATGGAACGCCAGCTGATCTTCTCCTTGTACTCAGCTTAGCTTCAGAACTCCTTCTTTGCATCAAAATGAAAACCAGGAATACCAGAGTCTTTTGCCTTCTAAAAACAAGTTGGACAACAGGTACTTAGTAACAGGAAATGTTGTTACTTTATGAATTTTGTTGCATACTAGAATGCAGAAGAGAGAAAGCGTGCCAAGTTATAAGAAACTTCAGACATTCACTCTGGGTAACTTGCTGGGAAGATCTGTGTAAAAACAAATAAACAAACAAAAACTTGTATATAAAATCACTTTCTCATTGACTTCCACTGCATTTTGGTACTGGATGAAAAGATACAAAGATGAAGACAAGATGAAGCCACCTGGGATGAGTTTCTTAGAGGGGAGCGAAAAGGTGATTTTTTAAAAACTAATTTATTTTTGTCAACAAATTTATTTATTTGGTTGTTTATTTATTTATTTTACAGTAGGTCCTCCTTGGTTATCTATTTTAAATATAGCAGTGTGTACACGTCAATCCCAAACTCCCAATCTATCCTAAGAGGTGATTTTTTTTTTTTTTTTTTTTGCGGTACACGGGCCTCTCACTGTTGTGGCCTCTCCCGTCGTGGAGCACAGGCTCCGGACGCGCAGGCTCAGCGGCCATGGCTCACGGGCCCAGCCGCTCCGCGGCACGTGGGATCTTCCCGGACCGGGGCACGAGCCCGCGCCCCCTGCATCGGCAGGCGGACTCCCAACCACTGCGCCACCAGGGGAGCCCAAGAGGTGATTTTTGATGAAGGAATTTTAAATGCGTGGCATCAAATTCTTGCTGGGGAGAATGTCACTGCGTAATATGAGGGAAGTAGAGTAATAGACCAACTGTCCCAGAAAGGGCCTCAGAGGCCACGCAGTATGACGTTCTCCTTTGACAGATGAGAAAAATGAGACTTCTTGTGTTGAAGTGACTGGACCACCAACACACAACTATAAATTTAGAGTTTCAGTGAAGCTTAATATCCAGGTCCTGGTAATATTCCTCGTATAAGCTATATACAACCATGAGCAAGTTACTTAACATCTCAGTGCCGCAGTTTCCTCATCTGTAAAATGAGGATAATTACAGTGTCTACCTCATAGGGTCATTGTGAAGACTGAATGAGATATGTACTGTGAATCACAGAGCAGATCACAAACAATAAATGTGTGCTATTATTATTAGTTGTCTTAGGACAAGCTTCTGACTCTTAAACCAGTGTGATTTCTAAGTCTATGCCATCTTTGAAATGGCGTTTTGGAATCCGAGTGCCTGTCAGAATAGGATGGTACTAACTTGTCTCAAAAGAAGATTGAGTCTCTAACAACGGCCTTTTCAAGCGGTCTCTCGTCACCTCTAAGCAACAACTACCTTCAAAGAGTAGTGGCAGTCTCTTTGCTTTCACTTCCAGATCTTCGACAGCGTCACTTTTGGCCAACTCTCAGAATCATTACAGGGGAGGGGATTCTGGGAAGCATATTTCTCAGTTGACAATATGGCAGCACAGTGACTCCTTCCCACAATAAATGTCCACGTCAATCCTTCATTCTCTTGAAAATAAATGACACAGGGTGTCATTTTACGGTCTCCCATACACATTGCTGGTATCGCATGACATACCAGGGAGTGAAACTTTTTTTTTTTTAATAGTATGGGTGGCTTGCCTTGTTTAGAGATTCAAAGAACCTAGAACAGGCAGCTTCTTGACAACTCAGTGTAGCCACTTGAGATCTCCTTGAGGTGTCAACTGGTATCACAGAATAACCTGAATCGTTAACAGGCATTTGGAATATGCGGTGCTAAAGTGCAAAGTATGATGATGCATTCCATCTCTTTGACTCCTGTTCTTTAAGGAGAGAAAATATGCATGAAGGATTAGAAAACAACTCTCTCAAATCTTTTTCTGACATGTTTATTTTAACAAGTTTATTTTAATCAAATAAAATGAGGCATTCATTCTCTTCTGGTGTTTCTCAAGAATGAATACCATAAAAGAATTAAGTCAGATACCGACACAGGAATTTATTTTCAAGTAGTTCTTGGTGTGATACTATCTTAGGTAGCTGAGATGCAGTCAAGCCTTCTTTAGACACCCTTTTTTTTTTTTGGTACGCAAGATGGTAGGAAGAGCGTGATCTTTGAAACCTAAAGGAACTCAATAGAAATCTTCCCTCTGCCACCGACCAGCTTTGGGACTTTGAACATGTTAGCACAGCAGAACCTCCACACTTTCCCCATCTCTCCCTGGATAGACTCCTTCCTCTCAGCCTTTCCTAACGTATGTTTATTTTGTCAACTTCCTGTGACTAATTAATTCATATTAATGTGTAAATGCTGTAGGAGGTAAATTCTGACCTTTAGAAAGTCTTCTTCAGTCCCTTCTTCTCTCCCCGCCTTTTATCCTACTCCAAGGAGAGGATGTGCTAATCTGTTTTGATCACTGTCGCCAACAATGACTTGGTGAAATTCTAGGGCACTCCGAATGGCTTCTAGGACCGCACATGGAATGGCGCGTGTCTCTCTTTACTAATATTCTTCCAGTTGTAATGGTCAGATTGCATGGGGTTGCTTGGGATAGCATCAGCCTTTTCTTTTTCTCCCTTTAGATGGTCTGTCTTCTTTTGCAGCAGGCACACCTGGGAGGGTTGGGGAGAAGAATGAAGTGGGGAGTCGGGAGCCAGCTCTAAGCATTCCTGAATTCCCTTTCCTCTGGCACTGGAGGTGTGTGGCTTTTCATTGGGATGGTAGGTTCTGAGGTTCAATGTTAGATGCATTGGGTGGGTATCAGATGAAGTCCACCCTGATAACCAGACCAGCACCTCCTCACTGAGGAAGTTAATCAAAAGCATCACTTTTTCTTGCTCTGCCTACTGTTTGTATTTACCTCCTCCGAAGACCTTGTGGGGAAGGAGGGGTGACTGGTCCAACATAAGATTCAGCCCTCACCCCCCACCCCTTGCAAAATGCCATCTTAAGCTTATCCTAGTCTACCATCCACTTCCACTGTGTGGCTTATGGGGTTACTCCTCCCAGGAATGACATATAATGGGGGAGGAGGCCTTAAATCAAAGAAATGGAACTCTTTGCAAAGATGAGTTCTAGACAGAAAGCAGGGGAAAAAACCCCATTGAACAGACATGAAGTCTTCAGGGTCACATAGAAAGCCCATCTCGGGTGGTGCTCAGAGCGGGCAACCTGGGCAACCGGGCAGCCTCACAGAGGTGATGGCTCACAGGCCATCTGGAAGGAAGTAAACAGGTGGCCAAGAACTAGATTATGACCATTATCCTTAATCAGTGACTTCTTGCAACCCACGTTTTATCTCATAATTCATAACTTTGGGGAATTAAAAGAAAGAGGATGCCGATGAAAGTTCACAGTTATACCACAAGCAGGGCAACAGTAAATAGAAAGAATCTGGGTAGGGATGCCCGTGGACAATGTTTTAGGAATCTTTAGGGCTTCCCAAGCAGCAAAACTCTGGAAAACAGTAGGGGTTGGAAAGAAATCTGGGGGCAGGCTGGCAATTCCGAAATAACACCTGTAAAGGATCATCTTCACCTCTTAAAAAAAACGTGATCACTTATGGCAGTGAACTTAGAATGGGACTCCTTGGCTTTTCTTGGTTGAAGGAGGAACATAAAATTTTCCTCCTGTGAACAGGTAATCAAATGAATTGACCTTAATTATGCATGCATTGTCTCCTCTTTTAAAAAAACGTACTAGTCTTTTTTTTTTGCAGAACACTTTTAGGTTTACAGCAAAATTGAGCAAAAGGTACAAAGATATCCCCTGCCCTCACACATGCACAGCCTCCTCTGGTATCAACATCCCCCACCAGCGTGGTACTTTTGTTATAATTGATGAACCTACATTGACCATCATAATTACCCAAAGTCCACAGTTTACATTATGGTTCATTCTTGGTGTTGTACATTCTATGGGTTTGGACAAAAGTAGAATGACATATGTCCATCATTATGGTATCAAACAGAGTGTGTTCACTGCCCTAAAAATCCTCTGTACTCTACCTAGTCATCTCTCCCCCGCAGCCCTTAGCAACCTCTAATCTTTTTACCGTCTCCTTAGTTTCGCCTTCTCTGGAATGTCGTATAGTTGGATCATACAGTATGCAGCCTTTTCAGATTGGATTCTTTCATTTAGTAATATGCATTTAAGTTTCCTCCAAGTGTTTTCATGGTTTGATAGCTCATTTCTTTCTACTGCTAATTAATATTTCATTGTCTGGATGTACCACAGTTTATCCATTCACCCACTGAAGGATACCTTGGTTGCATCCAAGTTTGGGTAATTATGAATAAGGCTGCTATAGACATCTATATGTAGGTTTCTGTGTAGAAATAAGTTTTCAGCTTCTTTGGGTAAATACCAAGGAGTGCAATTGCTAGATTGTATGGTAAGAGTACGTTTACTTTTGTAAGAAACTGCCACACTGTCTTCCAAAGTGGCTGTATTTACATTCCCACAGCCATGAATGAAAATTCCTGTTGCTCCACATTCTCCCCAGAATTTGGTATGGTCATTGTTCTGATTTTTGGCCATTCTAATAGATGTGTCGTGGTCCCCTCTGCAACCTTTTAAAAATTAATACATATACCATATATATATATATATATATATACACACACACATATATAATATATATATAAATATCTCTAATCTCTCATTTCACAACAGCCATTATTCCATTAAATGAAAGAACAATATTTTTACAGCCTGTTCGCCTCCCTTTGAATACTTTATGAAAAGAAAGTAAAAAACTAAAAAAATTCAAAAACTTAAAGGAAAACAGAATTGTTCCTTCTCAGAGAGGAAATTTAAGTCACCCTTGGGAAATATTTGGGTGGTCCAAATTGTCTGGAACTTGTATAAGACTGGACTTACATGTTCCAATAATTGGTGGAACTGAGCACTAAAATAATTTTAACCTGGTGACGGTTCCTTGCCTTCTCCTTTTTCTTCTTTCCACCTTCTCTTTCTTTTCCTTTTTTTTTGTGGGGGGGTGGTGAGGTGGGGTAGATTTTTTATACAATTATAGATTCAATTTCTTTAATGGTTATAAGCCTGTTTGGTTTTCTATTTTTTTCTGACTCAGTTATGCAACATTATATTTTCCTGGGAAATTATCCATTTCGTCTAAATTTTCAAATTTATCTGTATAAAGTTCACATTATTGTTTTATTATTTTAATGTTTGCTTTATCTTCATTTATATTCCCTGTTTCACCTCCATGTATTTATTTGTGCTCTCTCTCTCCTTTTTATATTCTTTTTCAATTTTGCCCAAAATGTGTCTACTTGATTAAACTTGAAGTATTTGATTTGGTTGATCCTTTGCATGTGCTTAACACGAGGAAATACTAATTCCCCACTCCTATGATTTACATGTGAACAGATTTCCTTAAGTAATCTGACTTTTTTCTTCCATTCCTTATCCCTCTGCATAAAGGTGAACTTGAGTATCTATAGTTGGGTGACAGCCATTTCTTTTTTTCGGGGGGGGGCGGTTTAAAATTGTTTTATTTGGGAAAAGTGCGTCTTACAAAAGGGCAGCTGCAAAATACAGAGACCTCTGCAACAATTACTTGTTTTTGCTTAACGTGAAAGAATGAGTGGTATCCAAGGAATCAAAGCAGTAGATGGACAAATCAGGGGCATCTCCAAGTTATTTTCAGGAAATAGAGCAACAAAACGCAAATTTATCATTTCTGATCAAGGAATTCTTCTAACAAGTTAACTTTAGCTTATCTCGTGGATTACCACCTCTCCGTCCCCTTTTAGTGGAAAAGCATGACTTACTACTGCAAACCAATTACTCCACTACAGGAAACACCTTAGAACATAGTTTTGAATCACACCTGTCTAGCTGCAAATCTCAGGGATGGAATGAGGCAAATACCCACAAAAACGAACAGAAAAACCCGACAACAAAACCCCTCGAATGAGGACAAAGGTTTGTCAAAAAGTGCCTGGACTAGAAAGTCTAGGAGATCATAAAACATTAAAAACAACTGTGTAACTGAGACCCAGTTTGTGTTAATATATGAGATAACCAGATAGTTTGAACTTCTACGGCTAAGCCCATTTCCCTATTTATATAGACGGAGCTAGCCCTGCTCTATTAACAGCTACCAATATACTGCTTTGTCCTTTAAGATCTATTTGCCACACGAGGCTGAAACCACTAAACTTGAGTTTTTCCACTAAGGCTACAGACACTGCATCTATGCCATTTCTTGGTTGGGCGAGTGGAAATCATCAAACCTCCTAAGCACTTGGGAATCGGCTCTCTTTTGACCCTCCAGACCAGCGCAAGATAACAATGCTGGGTGAGCACATCTGGTTCTCACTAGTGTGTGGTTCCCAGTTCTACAAATGGACGGTGGTTGGGGAGTATTAGTAGACCCATTTGATGCTTGCTCTAAGTCACACCCTCTTAGCAGTTTATCATCAATAAAGGTGATAATTTAATCTTCATATCTTTGATCTTTGATCTCTCAGTGTGTTCACCATGTGAAAGAACATAGCAAAGTCATCTATTTGGTTCTCTCAAACACCAACAATATTTCTGTTTCCAATTTCATTAATCTGTGCTCTTTCTGTTTTGTGTGGTCCCTTCTTGCTTTGGATTATTTCATGTTCCGTTCAGCTGCATTTACTTCTATTACTGCTACCTTGAGTTTTTAATTTCACGACTCTCATTTAATTTGAAAGAATTCTAATTTCCATTATAATTTCTTCTCGGACCCATGAATAGTTTCAAATCGGTTTTATTAAAAATTTTTAAAAATGTATTTCTGAACAATAACACATCATGAGGATGTGGTTTGTTTTTTTTTTTTTTTTTTGATGACTATAAAAAGACCCTCAATTCCAAAAAGAAAAAAACTCTTTGCAAGAGATGAACATTTAAAGAAAAATCAATAAAACCACCTTAACATCTGTCTGTTAACATATCAACCCAAAATAAATTAATGGGGGAATCTCACTATTTTTCTAACTCTGAATTCTCCCCTGTAAATCCCATAATTCCTGCAATTTGCATGTGCTTACCTGAATAGTTTTGTTTGGTTCTGTTTTTTAACTTTTATTGGAGTATGGTTGATTTACAATGTTGTGTTAGTTTTACCTGAATAGTTTTTAAATGATATTTTCCCATTATGATATCTCTGATGTAATATTTTAAATCATTTCTAGTTTCCTAGAGTTAGCATTTTATACAATGTTGGAAATAAAATAGACCTAGACATCTCATTCAAACTGTGAGAACATGATTTGTATAATCTTTTTCCCCCGGAAAAAGATTCACTTAGCTCTGAGGTTTACTATCACGCCTTCATAGCTTTCCTCATCATGGTTGAAAGGATGTTGAATGCCAAGTGGTTCACTTCCTTACCATGCGCTTCCATTTTTAAAAAGCGCTATTTTATTAAAACTCACTTGATGGGCATTTTGAATAAGTTTAAGAGCTCTGTTTCAGAGATTTTCCCAATTTGTCATGTTCCCAACAGTGTATAAACCAGCTCCTCACTGCTGCTCCTGAACATAAGAATAACTACTTTCACTGGTCATCATATGTTGTTCTACGTAATTAATACTTGCGCATCAACTCTCACTGCCTTGTCCTGGATTTCCTAGATATTTTTGATTTTTTAACTAACAAGACAACAAATTGTGCTTAGGCAGAATACTTTAAGAATTTTGTGTATGTGTGTGTGTGTACATTTTAACATAACCAAGATAAATTAACACACCTAAAGTTAATAATAATACCTTGATGTCATTAAATACTCTGTTCATGTTCACGTTTTTTCTGATTGTATTATATATGTTTTTAACACTTTGAATCAGGAGCCAGATAAGATCCATTCATTGTAATTTGTTTGTAGGTCTCCTAAATTTCTTCTAGTCTATAGGTTCCTCCTCGTTTTTTGTTTTTTTTTTTCTCTTGAGACCTTTTGTTGAAGAACCAGGTTAGTTTGCTCTGTAGAATTTCCCACAATCTGGATTTTGCTGATCGCGTCCGCAAGGTACGAACACTCCCCCACTCCCTTCTATTTCCTGTAAGTTGATAGTTAATCTAGAGGCTTGACCAGATTCGTGTTTTTATTGCATTTCGTGTTTTGCAAGACACCTCCATAGTTGATGTTGCATGTTTACATAAGGAGGTACATAATGTCTGCTAGTTTTTTGGAATATTAGCAGTTTTGGGTGAGCCTTGTCTAGACCCATTATTTCCTTAAGGTGTGTAAAATGATAGTCTAATTCCTTAATTACTTTTTCAGTTATTAGCTAAACTCTTTTATAAATTCCTTTGTAAATACTTTTGGTTATCCTGAGTTTGAGATCATATAGGAAAATTAGGACAAATGACAGATGTTTTCTCTTTGTTTACCAGTTTTCAAAATACTGTGGTTGATCTATGTGTCTATTATTATACCTTGGAATCCTCCCAGGTGATCACTGGTATTAGTATGAAGTATGGATTTTAACACATCTGATTTACTTTAACTCATTTCAGTTATTTTCCTTTTTCTCACTCAATTGTCCCATTCTGGCCAAAGGGAGCTTATTCAGGTTGGTTCTCAAGCCATTTTAACATGGCTTTCATAGTCTTTGATATTTCCTTACTGTTGGTTATGACAAGATACTCTAGGTTCATTTTGGGTATTTCCTAGACAGATCTGGAATCAGCCATGTCCCCAAGGGGGCCTGGTTTATTTTAGTACAAACTGGTATCTTGCATTTAAAAAAATGGATGTTTGGTGTGCTTATTGTGATGGAATTTCATCATTATTTCTTGACATTTTTCAGTCAATAGTCTCTCCAATTTCTTTATTTTTGCCTTTGGTATTCTCCAGTTATACTATGATATGTCTAAGTGTCCTGCCTTGAACATTGCTTCTCCCTACTCTCTATTCTGTCCTTCTGAAATTCTTATTAGATGTATGTTATACCTTCTCATTCTATAAACACTATTTTTATCCTCACTTTAATATTTTTAATATTTTTATTTCTCTGTGCTACCATCTAAGAAATTTCTTCTGATCTGTGTTCCAGTTTGTTTATGCTTTTTTCAGCTGCATTTTACTTGTATTACTGCTCCCTTGAGTTTCTAATTTCATTGACTACATTGACATTTTTTGAAATTCTTTTTTGTCAATTTTCAACTCAGCTTGTTCATTTTTCATTACTGTTCTTTTCATATATTTTTAATTCTTTTTTTTTTAATCCTTAATCGCTTTTAAAACTGATTTTATAGTCTCTGAAATTCTATTATCTGAAACTCTAGGAGTCTCATGCTGCTCTGTGTCCCTCTAGAGAGGCTTTGCATGTGCATTTGCCAGTCGCTACAGGGTATGACCCACCCAAAACCACTTTGATTTTTATTTCCTAGGCTTCCTGAGTCATGTGAGTCATGTAGATTTGAAATCCAAACCCATGCCTAACCCATGTGAGGACATTCCTATGATTACAGATTCTTAGGGGAGATATTTCTCCCCCACCAACACCTAGACTGAAACTTAGAAGTTTCTTGGTTGTTGCCTTGTGCCAGCGGGCAAAGTTATAGCCCTTCAGGGGTCTTGGCTTTACTCAGGAATTTCATTTTCAACTCCCCACCTTGCACGGGTCCAAAGCCATTAAAACAGAAGACACTAAGTAACTGGGACCCTTCTTTCCCAAGCTTCCCTAGCATCAGTCTATTTGCTTATCACCGTAGTTTTCAATTTCCTCTTCGTTTTTGGTCACTGATCATTTCCTTGGGTTTTCTGGCTACGTAGTTTGTCATAATGCCAGATACAGAAACCCACTGTCAAATTCTTTTCCCAAAAACCTCATGTAAATCTATACAAGTCTGAGTATCTACATCCACAAGCTAGTCAAAACATCAAGTCTGAAAAATATTAGTATATCATGTGGATTACATTTTCTGAATGACATTTGATAGCGTCAATTAAAGGGACTCTTGAGAGCGAAAATGTTGGTTCTTAGCTGCATTTCACAGTCCGATGTCCACTCTCAAAACATTTACAGGATTGATGGCACATCGGTACCCTATTTCAACAGGCACAGCTCCCATATTGATCCCTTTGTAACCACCTTTGTTTCTGTAACAGTGGTTCTCATATTTTTTTCCTATGGAACACTAGTTTTCAGTGATCTAAACTAAAATGTTCTACCACCAATATCAAATAACAGATTCCCAACTCGCAGAAAACTCTTTGCTAACGAATATCAATTTTCTCAGTTTAAAAAATTTCCCCACAATGTTTTTCTAATGTTTTGTACCCAGAATTACTTGCTGGCTACTACTCAAAAATGGATGAATTAGTAGGAAAGTTATAACAGAAAGACTCATAAACTTGACTTGTTAGGTTATCACATATATACTGGTTCTCTGTGAAGATGCAGAGATCTACACAGAGTTTATGTAATAAAGTCTTCATTTCTGGAAGTAAACTTTTCTACGATTCTGAGTGTTTTCATCTCTTTAGGATACTTGTCCAGCTCTCAAATTCCATTTATCTATTTTCAGCCTGACTGATAATTTTTTAAAGTTATTCTATGAGGGAATTAGACATAGCAATATTTCATGGCATTCTGCAAAGGGCACTGTAATTTCTAGGCGTTCTGACTGACAAGAAATGTAAGAAACAGTATCCCAGGACAAAGTTTTTCAAAACCTGTTGTCACCAATGGTACTATATTGCAAACAAACACATAAAATCAGGACAGTTTTGATAAAGTTATAATGTTTTAAATATACAACCTTGATGTTTAAAAGTTGTTCATCCACATCTTCTTCAAAGAAACCCAATCTGGCATCCAAAAAAATTAGTCAAAAATAACTCAAGTTATTTACTTGTCTTTTGAGAACACAATAGAGTGAGCGTCTCTCAAAATTCCTCTT
Organism: Orcinus orca; assembly: GCF_937001465.1. Taxonomy (NCBI): domain Eukaryota; kingdom Metazoa; phylum Chordata; class Mammalia; order Artiodactyla; family Delphinidae; genus Orcinus; species Orcinus orca. The sequence goes on along the minus strand of NC_064564.1, from coordinate 70,203,770 downwards.
CTCCCTCATCCACGTTTGACACACACTGTGGCAACTCCCACACTTCTTTCCTCAACACTCCTCAAACTCCTCCTACAACCCTAATTCAGGTTTCTCCTATTCTTCTCCCCCTCCATCTGTTTTACCCATTTTGCAGCACAAAGATTCAACATAATGGAACTCTGGCAAGCTGGACCTTCCTCAGGCAGTAGAGGAGAAGAAATGGAGCAGGTAGAACCAGAATCCTCAGCATTGTAAGAGCTGGACACTTACATACTTGTTCATTTTCCTCCTGACACACACGCATGAGCATATCTGAAAAGTATTGTACATGTTTATAGTAAGAGCCATGGGAAGTTTCCTGTGTTACTTAAACTCGCTGGGTATCAGTTTCCTCATCTGTAAAAGGGTGATGAAAAATAGTATCTGTGTTCTAGTGTGCTCTTGAGGGTTAAATGAGATCATACTTGCAAAGCATTTAGGAACAGTGCACGGTACATGGTAAGTGCTCAGAAAGTGTTAGGAGTTATTATTATTTGACAGTAGTAGTCATCGTACATGCACCGGAGAGTAAGGCTGTAAAGACACAACTTAAACTGGTTTATAGGCGTTATGCAATTCCCCTTAAACAAAGGCCGTGGGTAATAACCTAAGTGACTATTAGGATAGTAATGCTAGTGATGGGAGTTGTAATAAAATTTTACACTTTTAAGTACTGGTTTACTCAAACCATGATAAAGTCATAATATATTTTTGCCTATCAGTTGAAACACTGGTGCTGTTATCTTTCTACCTAATTTAATAACAACCAGTGATGCACTGGGCATGCTACTAAAAACTTAATATGTATTGATATTATCGCACTTAATTCCTACAGCAACTGTGTAAGATAGGGGTTATTACTGTTACCTTCATTTTTCAGGTGAGGAAACTGAGGCTTCAGAGAGGATCCTTAAGAGCAATGAAGACATTTTTCTTTTTTTGTGTGTCCCTGCCTATCCCAGTGCCTCCCACAGTCTGGAACTTCATAAAGGTTTGTTGAGTGGATTAAAGGAATAGTTAAATCTTACTAGTCTCTATTTTGGTCCTGGGCCTTATACCCCAAACAGGTTTTCAACATCAGTTATGAAAGTAGACACAACCACACTGTAGGAACAAACCGAATTCCCCAGACCATTTTAAAAGGAAAACGTGAAACAACTTAAGTATCTTGGTGGGAGAAAACCGTAAAATGCTCAGCTATTAAGATTGCCAAGATTATCAGACTCGGGTGGATGGCTAGGATCACAGAGGAAATAATTCCACTTTTAAGCCATCAGTAGAGTTAAAGTGGCGTCAGAGATGCCATCCTACTTCTTCTTGCTATTTTTCTTTCTTTTTTTTTTTTTTTTTGCGGTACGCGGGCCTCTCACTGTTGTGGCCTCTCCCGCTGCGGAGCACAGGCTCCGGACGCGCAGGCCCAGCGGCCATGGCTCACGGGCCCAGCCGCTCCGCGGCATGTGGGATCTTCCTGGACCAGGGTACGAACCCGTGTCCCCTGCATTGGCAGGTGGACTCTCAACCACTGCGCCAACAGGGAAGCCCTTTCTGCCCTTTTTTGTAAAAGCAAAATTCTTCGGATTTCTTTTGGTCAGTGAAAACAGGTACTAATGTAGGTCTTGTGTAAAAGTGAAGTGGTGTAAAGTAAACTTTCAAAAAGTAGAGGATACCTCTACTATGAAAACGTTAGTGCAAGGTGGTTGAGAGTTTTGGCAAAAGAGTGATTGAGGCAAGAGAGAATGAGGGGGAACTGAGATCGATTATGAAAAAGAGACTGGAGGTCTTCCTTCCTTCATTCACTTGACTCTTAGTTATTAGGCATGAAATACAGGTATAAATTGGAGATAGTGTGGGTTTGGTTCACTGCAATAAAGTGAGTCACATGATATAAAAGTGCATATAAAAGTTATGTTTACACCATACTGTAGTCTATTAAGTGTGCAATAGCATTAAGTCTAAAAAAAACAATGTATATACCTTAATAAAAAAAATACTCTATTGCTAAAAAATGCTAACCCTCATCTGAGCCGTCAGTGAGTTATAGTAGTAACATCAAAGATCACCTAGCACAGATCACCATAACAAATACAGTAATACTGAAAAAGTTTGAAATATTACTACAATTACCAAAGTGTGACACAGAGACACAAAATAAGCAAATGCTGTTGGACAAATGACACAAAAATGACTTGCTCGATGCAGGGTTGTCACAAAACTTCAACTTGTAAAAAATGCAGTGTATGCAAAGTGCAATAAAGCAAAGTACAGTAATCAAAGTGCAATAAAATGAGGTATGTCTGTGTCTATATATATTGTGCCTAATAAATATATACATATTTATACACACACACACATACACAAGAACTGTGCCAGGTGCTGGAAATAAAATTCTGAACAAAAACAGACATGGCCCTTGCTTTCATAAAGTTTAAATCTAATAGAGGGCACAGATATTTATCCAAAAATTACATAAATGAATGTCTAATTACTGAACTTAGGAAAAGTATCTGAAGCAAAAGCATATAGTTCCATGACAGCACGTAGCAAAGGAACCTGGTCTAGATTGGTGGAGGGAGGGGATGAGAAGAGTAAAAGGGACGTTCAGGGAGGGCTTCCCTAAGAAAGCTGTGCTGAGATCTGAAGGATGAGTAGAGGTAAATTAGGTCAGGCTGGAGGATGAAGGGTCAAGAAGGAAAATCCTATAGACAGAGAGAAGAGCATACAAAGGCCCTGTGAAGGAAAGCCCACATGGTGCAGTTGAACAACTGAATTCAGGCCAGTATGAACTGAAGAATGTAAGGGCGAAAGGTGGGGCAGAAAGAAGCTATTGAGAGATGACAGACCATGGAGGGCCTTATAAATCCTGTATGAATCTATTAGAAATTGACTTCAACTCTTAAAGCCAGAAATTCAATGATAGTGAATTTAAACAAATAAGGATTTTGTCTCCTCATAGGAAAGAAGCCCAGAAGTAGACAGTCAAGCCTTGTATAGTGGTTTCACAAAGTCATCAGGGCCCGGGCTTCTTTCATCTTTCTGCCTTATCACCTCTAGTTACTAGTTTCCACCTTCAAGGTCTCAAGATGGCTGCTGGATTTCCAGTTATCACATCCACAACCCAGGCATGAAGAAGAACTAAAAGGAAAAGTTTAGAGGGCTTCCCTGGCCACTCTACTTAACAACTTTTGCTTGCACTTTACAGGTTATATCTCTCTCTGTAAAGGAGGCTAGGAAATGTGTGTGTGTGTGTGTGTGTGTGTGAGAGAGAGAGAGAGAGAGAGAGAGAGAGACATTACCATCCTAATATTTTTGTAAGGAAGAAGGGAAAATGGATATGATGGAAAGTCAGTCCTTGCCACACCGTATTAAGGATTTTAGTTATTTTCCTGTGATCTATAGGAAGTGCCAATGTGATCAATTGGCAAGTTTTATGGAAAGACATCACATGGTTGACTGTCTATAGTGTGTGAAAGGAAGGGGCCTGGGAAAGCAGAGTAAATAGGGGAAGAAGTACAATAAAACAGAGAGAACACGATGGCAGCATAGATTAGGGTGATGGCTATAGAAATACTAGAATCAGGATTGTTTTGAAAGATATTTTGTAGGGGAAAGAGACAGACCTTGGTGATAACTTAGATATGGTAATGAGGGAAAGGAAGGCAGCAAGGATGCTACACACTGGCTGGATAATGGTGCCATTCATTGAAATAGGGAACAAAGAAGAGGAGTAGATTTGCTGGGAAAGATCATGAACTTGGTCTTGGACATGCTGAAAAGGAATGTTTCCAAATGGAGATTTAATATGTAGTTGGACATCTGGGCCTGGAACACAGAGAAACAGTCTGTGCTGGAGATGTAAGTTGGTACTCATTGACAGGTAGATGATAACTGAAATCATAATTGATAATTATTTCCTGGACATAGTGCATAAAGGGAGAAGAGGGTCTAGGACTGAGCCTTGAGGAAATTCAACATTTAATGAAAGGAGGTGGAGGAGAATGAGGCAGAAATGTAGACAAAAAAGAAGCAGCCAGAGAGATGAAAGGAAATCCAAGATGTGATGTCCCAGAGCCAAGGAAGGTCAAGGAGGAGGGACCACGTCCAACACTGACGAAGGGTCAGTGAGATGAAGACGGACACAGTCTTTGGATTTAACAACGTGGAGAGCATTAGGGATATTAGTGAGGACTCTTGGAGGAACGTTTGGGCTAGAAACCAGATCATAATGGGCTAAGGAGTGAATCAGTTATGAAAAAATGGCAGCAATGAGTACACCGTTTGTTAAAAGGCTGGCCCTGAAGGAAAAGAGAGAAAAGGAATAGTAACAAGAGTGGGGACATGGACCAGGGAGGTTATTTTCTAGTACTCATGGGCTTAGATACTGATGGGAAGGACCTAGTTGAGAGGCAAGAAGGGATAATTGATACATCTAAGGTTTCTGGGAAGGTAGGAGAGTATTGGATGAAAAGCACATGTCATGTGGTGAGGCTAATGAGGCTGAAGAGAAGGTATAATTAAAATTGGAGGATAGACACAGATTTGGGGCCAGAAAGTAGGAAACTGCCGTTCAGAATGAATGATATCTTGTCCCTGTCATCTTGGGAAAACTGAAGTCACGAAAGCATTGTAATCCTTAGGGAAAGTGAATTTCACATTGAAGTTGTCATAAAATGTTAAGCATCTCCACTTTATCTTCTTTCTCTCAGGCATCTAGTTCAGTGAGCCCGCAATAAAATACTGTAGTTGGAGTTAGGGTTTACTGAAGCTTTATAAAATCATGTAATCCTCATAACATTTCTGTGAGGAGGATGCTGTTGTACTCTCAGTTTAAGAGATCAGGGGCTTCCCTGGTGGCGCAGTGGTTGAGAGTCCGCCGGCCGATGCAGGGGACACGGGTTCGTGCCCCGGTACAGGAAGATCCCACATGCCGTGGAGCGGCTGGGCCCGTGAGCCATGGCCGCTGAGCCTGCGCATCCGGAGCCTGTGCTCTGCAACGGGAGAGGCCACAACAGTGAGAGGCCCGCGTACCGCAAAAAGAAAAAAAAAGAGATCAGGAAGCTGAAGGCAGAGGGGTTAAGTAACTGACCTGACATCATGCACTATTCAGTGGTAACTACAGGATTCAAAACGTTATCTGCCTGCTGCAGGGTTCTCACTGCCATGCTGGGCTACATGCCTCACCAGAAAAGATGCTGATTGACAAGTCAGTTCAGATATAACCAGTCTGGGCAGGGAAGCAGACAGTCTTCTCATTTAAGATTAACGCTTGTGTTTATGGCTTGAAGGCGATCACGGCATCATCCCTTCATTAAAGGCTTTCTCTTCTTGAAGTGTCACAAAGGGAATGGAAGTGATCGTGAAATAGGAGAGGGTCAAGAATCAAAAGAAATGAAATTGAAAATGCCACCAAAACCGAGAACAAGTGTGTTTAAAGTTAAACTACACAAACAGAAGGACAAGTGTCGATATGACCATAAAAGTGCTCAGGCAAATATATAGCAGGTGGGACCACCAAGTTACTGCTCTGGGATTTCCAGGCTTTTACTGAGCAGCCTAAGGGCAGATAGTTGCCGGGATGGAAAGGCTACGTCTTGCTACTTCCCCACAGCGCACTTCACTTTCTTCTGTCATGAGATCTTTTCCAGAGCTGTTTGCTTATTTCAAGGCAACGCCATACACAACCAAGACATATCCAGAACTACTTTACATTGGGTCTGAGCAGCCTCCTTGAGACAAAATGGTTGCCCAGAGTTTTTTGGGTTTTTTTTTTCCAAGGGACGGGTCTTCGATCATTTTTAATTAACCGTAGTGAAATCTGACCCGCGGCTGCAGGTTTACCAGGATGTGCGCATGAATTCACTACCTCACCTTTAAGCTCCGGTGACTCCAGGAGCACTGTTTGTCTAGAGAGAAAGGAAGCCTCTGGGGTGGGGATTTTCCACCATTACTTCTGGAAAGCCAAGCAATGCTTTTGAGCCTCTTTCTTTCCTCCTGCCACTTCACCCAAAGAGGAAATCTTTCCCCAAACCTATAAACCTTGAAGATATTTAATGAGATAACACAAATAGACATTTTTGTTGAAGTTCCTTCTTTTCCTTCACCTTCTTTGTTGGAAGGAATTCCTGGCCTTTCGAGGTTGAATCAGGAAACTTTAGAAGACTTGTAATCTAGTCAGTGTGCTTTTGTTGGCAGATTCCAGGGGGTTGGTTTTGGAATTATGGCGAGCCTGGAAATTTAAGGCGATTCATAGCAAATGATAGTGATGACCGCGCACAAAAATTTGCTCTCTCCAAAACTCTCAACTGAGGGGCTACGGAATGTAAAATTCTTTTGATCTCATTTATAAATAACCCTGCAAGGCAGGTTACCTCTGTCCGAATTTATGTTTTTCAGTTTGGATTATTGGGGGAAAACCTGGATCCTGGGAAAGTGATGCTTCCGGCTTCTTGCCTTATAAATTTTTAGCGACCTTTGGTTCCTTGATTTCACTAACCTTTCCCAATTCTTTAAAATCTCTTTCTAGGAAATTGAACTTTAGCTAAAAACAAGTATATCAGGGGATGAGTCTGGCAGAAGGTCAGAACTACATAGTACTTAGAATTATAAATATAGTAATAATATTAATAATAGCCTATATTTATTTCCCAGCTACTGGGCTCAGCATCTTATAGTGATTACCTTTTTAAAATATTTACAATAGTTTTGTAAGGTTGGTTCCATTATCATCTTTCTTTTTCTTTTTTTTTTTTTCTTCTTTCCTGCTGAGGAAGCAGTTTAGAGTGGTGAAGCAATCTGTCATAATAAGAACGACTCCAGTCCAGGCCCTGGGTCTTGAGGGTTAGCCCCAGGCAATGTCACTCCCTGGGTGTGGAGAGGGTGTGGAAGAGGAAGCCAGCAAAGCTCACAGGGAGGAAGGGTGGCAGGACCACTTGCACTGAACAAGGAGACCCTTGATCCCAAAGCTGGACAGGATTTTGGATCCCATCCTTAACCCCCTGACTTTCAAACTTGATTATGAGCCACCATAAAAGGAGAACTGACCAGTTTAAGGCTTCTAGAATGCCGAAGACTCCATAGCTCCCTTTATCCTCTGCATCTGTGGGGCCATCCCCCAGCACTCAGGCCTCAGTGATATCCCCTCCCTAATAATCCAAGGAATAAAGCCCAATAACGACATTTCTTAGTGTTTTCCAGCACGTTTATGTAATTACTTCGTGTGATCTCCACTGGAACTTGTGATGTCGGCCAGGACATACATTAAAATTTCACTTTATTATTTCTATCCTGTAAACTAGGAAATTGAGTCCCAAAGAGGTGAGGTAACTTGCCCACGGCACTAAGCTAGTCTGGGGTAGAGCTGGGACCATAATTCAGGACGCTCAGCCCCAAGACTTGGTTTGTTCTCCTTTCAGCATCAGGAGATGTTTGCCCAGGGCCTACTAGGCATAGGCTCTTGAGCAAAGCACGCTGGGTAGGAAGCTGACGTAGTCCCCCCTCTCAAAAGGATTCCTATTTTTTTTGAGAGATGGCTCTTATTCTCATCCAATTAGTAACACACAAAAAGTTCACTGTTTTTTCAGAACTGTTTTGGAGGCACGGTTTCTGTCTCCCCTCACACGCAGCAGGTGCTCGGTATGTGTTGCTGTCAGTGCCGCCTGCATTAGTGACTAACACGGGCAGCTTGGTAGGAAGAACAGAGACTTTGGAATCAGGCTAACCTGCATTCAAGCACTGCCTCTGCGCCTCCTGCTTGTGTGACTCCAGGCAGGTGGCTGACCTCTCAGTGCCTCGGGCACCTCAGCAGAAAAGGAAGATCACAGAGTGACGATGGCGATGAGTCTGAGATAATTCATGCAGGTGTGGTCCTGAGTGCAGCGCACAGACAAGGCACGCAGCAAGTGCTGTCTCTGGAGTGGATACTGTTATCAGGAAGTCTACCGTTTCACCTTCCTAAGAGAGTTTGAGCTCATCATTGCTGAGCCTGCAACGTTTCCTCTGTGCATTTCAACACATGCTTCTGTTGAATCTGTAACCGCAGGCGGTTCTCTTTTATCTCCATTCAGGCAAGGAGGATGATCACATCCAAACCCAGAGCTCAACCAAGTGCACCTTAGCACTGTGACTTCCCCAGCTGCGGGGATGCATGTTAATAGGATCCACCGGAGACCCTCTTGGCAGGTGTCCACCCCACCCCCCCAACCAAGTTCATCAAAAACACAGTTAAATTTGTTATTTTGTTTTCTTGTTTTTGCTGTAAGCGGGCCTCTCACTGTTGTGGCCTCTCCCGTTGCGGAGCACAGGCTCAGGACGCGCAGGCTCAGCAGCCATGGCTCACGGGCCCAGCCGCTCCGTGGCACGTGGGGTCTTCCCGGACCGGGGCACGAACCCGCGTCCCCTGCATCGGCAGACGGACTCTCAACCACTGCGCCACCAGGGAAGCCCTTTCAGTTTTTTTAAAAAAAAAAACCACACAGTTAAATTTGGAACAGGAGCCTTTGAACCAGAACCCACTTTCAGCTATGTGTGGCACCCTCATGCTAAGTGCAGTGGCTGGGGGAGCTTCATTTTAGTGCTGTAAGTGCTTCCAGCAGGACCAGCAACCACCAGAAACCAAGTCACTACCTAGTCCAAGAACTCCTCCCCCCACCTCCTCAGGACAGCGCATTAATGTGGACCAAAGTCATTTCCCAAACAGCTGATTTCCCCCCTCCACACTGTGCCGTTGTCGAACACAACTGCCCCCTGGGATCAGACTGCTGTGCCAAGAGATGCCTCTGAGGCTGGATGTTTCCAGCTCAGTGATATCATGTCTGCCTGCCTGTTCTCCTCAAAGCGGTTTCAGAGAAAAGAAATATTGCCTGTGTTGAAAAGGGGCCTCTGTTAAAAAAAAAAATCTCCCAGTTCCACTGTAGCCCAGTGTCCTCAGCCCTCCACTCCCCTCGTGATGGAATACACAGCAACAAAACTCTACGTTCACTACCTGGAACTCTGTCACTTCATGTGTCTTCAATTGACTCGTCCCTGTGATCCGGGTCAGAGAGGACAAGAAGTGGCTTTGACTTCCACCTGGGTTTTCCCAAGCCCAGAAGCAAGCTCCTTGCCATTCTTCAGCTCTTTTTCCCTGTCCCCTGGCACACGGCATAGAAACTGGCATGGGCACGGTATCTGTTCCTACTGCGAGCTTAGCACTAAATACATTCAAATAATTTCACAGAGCTTGGGCTGTATCTGGAATATGTCCAGGTGAGCCTCTTGAGTATGTTTGCTGTTCTACCCTGGCATTTGAACAATTGTTTTCCTCATTTCTGAACCTACCTATAGCTAACTATGAGCTCTTAGGAGATGCCAGGCTCTGCACTGAGGCTGACTTGCGTTATCTTGTTTAAACCCGACAAAGATCCCATGAAGTAGGTACTACTATTATTTTCATTTTACTGTTAAGAAAAGCAAGGGAAGTTAAGAAACTGTAGAACCCATGTTGCTAACCTCTCTGCTACAGTGTCTCCCGGGTACAAAATACTGTGAGCTTTGTTCTCTTTAGGGATGAAAGTGTCTTGCAGGTGGAGACCCAAGTCTTAAAATTCTGTGCCAAGTTCTCAGTTCGGTCCTCGTTACCTCACTAGCATTTCACAAGTGCCATAATCAGTCTGGTTCTCAACAAGAATTCATACCAAGCAGGTCACTAGAGCCTCCTAGGTTTTCAACTTAGTAGCAAACCCTATGGCATAGACAAAGGAAGTACATAAGTCTATTTAAGGGAGATTAGTCCTTCTGAAACAGAGAAATCAATTTAAATGTTAAACTGAAAATACATGTTCTGGCATCTAGGGAAAGGGGAGACCAGATCATGGGGCGGTAGTGAGATGTGAAGTGGCCCTTGAAGAATGAGGCCAATGTCAAGAGATAGAGAAGGAGAGAGGGGGAAAGGGTGAGAGAAAAGTCTTGGGGGGAAGAAAACAGGGAGTTGGCCTGTAACAATATAATATGTACCTTGTAATTTCTCTTCACCATCAAGGTTGGGAATTCTACAGGCCTTACTGTGTCTGCTCTTGATGAAAACAAATACTTCTTAGCCCACCAAACAGATTTTCTCTAGGGCCTGGGATGGGAGTCAAAGGACCTACATGCAGGGTGTGTTCCAGAGACAGGAGGACGGGTCTGTCTCTTTCCAGTTCTTGTGGTGTTCTCCCTGTTTATCCCCTTCTACTTCCCACTATCTTCTCTGAACTTAGTTTTTGAAAAGTGAACATATGGAAGGTTTACGAGTGGAATAAAACAACCCAAATTGGTCTCCTGGCTCTGCCACACCCCTCAGTGTGTGGTCTCGCAGGAGGATGATGGTAAACCTTGCTTTGAGGACATGTTTCCTGTGACAGGTGATACGTCAGGCATTTTGCATGTGCTCATTCATTGACTCTTCATAAGAAAGGTAGTTCACTATTAGCATCCCCAGTTTACAAATGGCAAAACAGAGGTTTAGTGAGATGAATAACTTGCCCCAAATCGCACTGCTGGTCATTAGCAAAGCTGGGGCTCCTTCCCATATCCATGGGGCCGCCAAGCCTATGTTCTTAGCCCTCTAGTTATACTTCCCAAGTCACTGAACTTCTTGCAGACTATTCATAACAGCACCTACAGTGGGGAGTATCGGGGAGTAACCTGGTGATGTAAGTGAAGCAGCCACCCCGAGCTCAGACAAACTGGGTATTCAGAGGTGGCCTCATTAATTTCCTCCATTCCAAACCATGAATGTCTCCATTAGCTTTGTCTTGTACCTTTACACTTCTTCAAGGACCTTGTAAGTACTCAGGAAGTACAGAGGGCTCGCACCAATTCTTGTATCTTTCTCAATCTCTGTGATACCACACACAAAAAACTAACACTCCATTACTTTATTTTGAGTTCTTCTCTTTCCCTTTCTCTTTTTCTCTTTTGCGTAACTTTACAGATGTCATTGAGAAGGAAACTAGGAAAGTACAGTCGTTCCTCCGTATCCGTGGGGCATTTGTTCGAGGAACCACCACAAACTCCCAGATACCAAAATCCAGGATACTCAAGTCCCTTAGATAAAATGACCCTGTATGTTTGGCCCTCTGTATCCCTGGTTTCCACATCTGCCGACAGGAAGGCAGACTGTACTTCACTCAGAGATGAGTCTGTAGGTAAGGAAAGGTGGAACAAGGCTTTATTGTCCTTGGGTGTGGGTGGGGAACCCTGGTGCCTTAGGCTCGGCATTAAGTACTGTTCTACCAAATACTCATGTCCTGGGCAGGTGTTTGAACAGGTGGGGTGGCCCTGGGGCAGATGCTGAACGGGTCACACCGAGCTTGGTGGGTATAATTACATCTGCATAAAAATGAATGCTGGACTTTCTCCCCTGCCGTGTCTTAGCTACAGGGGCTAAAATAAACATTTTTAGTTTCAGCTTCCAAAAGAGTCTTAGCAGGCCAGACTTCCGACTCTGCCTCCTACAGGGAAAACACGTTCAAATCCCACCAGTTGGCAACAAATCCCTCCAAAACAAAAGCCCAAAACCAAAAATCATGTCAAACCCAAACTAAAGCTTTGTTCTGCATTTGGTAGCTTAGAGTGACACAATCTCTGGCAGAAGCGGAACCTTCACATCTCTTATCGTTTACCAGGAACTGGAGAATGTCAGCTGTAAAGCACAATACAAGTCCTGTATCTACCACCCCTTCATTTGCTGTTTTAGAAAAAATCGGGGCATCCCGGACAGTTTAAAGGACCTAAATACATAAAGAGTTCACAGTGCACTCAAGGTAAAGTGTCCTTTTCATTTTCTTTCTTTTTCAAAGTGTCCACATGTTGCAGTACTCATCCCTGGCTATCACCACTTTATGAGGGAGGTACCAATACTCCTCTTCTACACATGAGGAATCAGGGCTGAGACCTGACTAAGTGACTCGCCCGGCATCACAGCTGGCAAGTGCTGGCCCCGGAATCAAATGGTCTGACTAGCTCACTCCTAATCTCTGATCAGCTCACTCCTGATCTTAGACCCCCAGGGCCATATTAGAGCAACTGAAGACAAAATGTAGCTCAGGCATGAAGAAGAAAACAGTCTTGTTAAGAATCTCCTCAATCCTTTCATGTAACACTCTGACCTTATTTCTACACAGGCCATTCTGTCTCTTCAGTTTTGACTCTGAAGGCGGGAAAGGGAATTGGGCACACCACATTTTGGTCCATATACATTACGGCTCTCCATTCATTTGCTCACTCGTTCATTCGTTCATTCATTCATAGGTGTTTATTGAGCTCCTCTCTGTTCCAGACACTGTGCACATCACAAGCCAGCCTCTTTGACATCATTTCTATGTTAGCTGTGAGAACACTGTTTACCTCTTAAACCTTGGGTTGGTTTTGTATCTTTCCTGTGGACATTTCATTGGTATACGAATTACCTAACAGCAATACTATAGGTTCAAATTTCCTAGAAGATGAGACTTCAGGAAGAATTTCCCCTAAACTGTGAGCATTTCCACAGCAGAAACTGTCTTCTTCTGCTTTGAATATCTCAAGCAGCACTGTCCAGTAGAACTTCCTGGTGGTGGAAATGCCTTACGTCTGCACTGATACTGTAGCCACGTGCCACATGTGGTTAGTGAGCACTTTAAATGTGACTAAGGAACTGAAACTTTAATTTTAATTAATTTAAATTTAAATGGTCACATGTACCTAATGGCTACTGTATTGGGCAGCACAGAGCAAGGGATTCTCAGCTCTCACGGTACACACTACAAAGTTTATAAAACATTCAGATGCCCAAGTTCTACCCTTAGAGAATGTAGCTTACTTAGTCTGGGTGGGACCCAGTATACATCAGTTTGATTCTTTTTTTGTTTGTTTTTTCTATACAAAACATAACCTTTAGCAGGAGTCATTTTCCCTGACTGTATCCATAGTTACTCTTTAAACTTTTTTAAAATTTATTTAATTAATTAATTTTTTACATCAGTGGTTTATTGGACTCCATTTATTTTTGACAAATAAAATTATATATATTTAAGGTGTACAACGTGATGTTTTGATACGTGTATACATTGTGAAATGATTTACATCACTATGATTCTAATGTGCAGCTAGGAATGAGAGCTTAGTACTTACAGTAACCCAGAGCTTGGCATCTGGTGGATGCTCAAGAAATGTCTGTTGAAATATTGGAATATATAAGTGACCTCTGATTGGGCCGAACATTCACAAAGAATCAACATGCATAAAGATATTGTGTATATCAGATATAATAATAGTGACACATTAACAACGTTGATATGTAACATCTGTGGATATAAACCTTCTATTATAATATGCTAGCTAAACGTTCATTCATTCATTCAACAAACACCTAACTAAGCATCTACTATTTGCTAGGCATTGTCCTGAATGCTGAGGATATGGTAGCAAATAGAAACAGACATGATCCTCATTACCTAGTGGGGAGATGCAAATAATAACAAAGTAGATGCTCACAGATGGGGATAGGTTCTGTGGGGAAAATGAAGAGTGATGTGATAGCACTTGGCAGTGAAGAGGGGGGTCTACATTTAGAGGAGTAGTCAGGAAGGGCCGCTTTGCAGAAATCATGTTTCAGACAGCTGAGAATTTACCAGCTAAGGCAAAGAGATGGGGAATGGCATCCCAAGCAGAGGGCGCTAAAGCCATAAGGGGGAATATCTTGCGAGTCTGAGAAACAAAAAGACTAATAGTTCTATAGTAGATTGACAGAAAGGGAGAGGAACACCAGATGAGATGGAGAAGTAGCCCAGAAGCAGGTCGTGCAGAACCTTGTAGGAATCTGGATTTCATTCTAAGACCAAGAGCAATTCCTACAAGGTTAGGTTTACAAACAGGAAAGACCACTCTGACTGCTGGTGGCAAAGGACTGGGGCGGGGAAGGGGCTCCAGCTGGGAGTACAACTAGGAGTGATGGCAGATGCATTGGAAATGCGCAGGGTAAAGTAAAGGGAAGAATTGGGGAAGTTAACTCCGACTCCACCCCGCTCCCCTGCCCAGGCAATTTGGTAGATTATTTCGGCCAATTATGCTCTTAAGAAATAACCCTTTACAATGTAATAATACCTCTTTCACTTTTTCAAAGAGCTTTCATGTTTCCACCCCTGTTGCCATAAATGATCCCATGGAGTTTTATCTAGGCTAGTTTTAGAAGAGACTAAGTTCAAGGATTTCTGGGATAAAGAAAGAAATTTTATTTTATTTCATTGCTTCAGGTAGCATTCAATGTACAAATACTCCTCGTTCTTAAATCCCAATAAAGTTTAACTAAACTTCCAAAACAGATTGGAAAATGTTATTTTAATTATAAAAAATATCCCTAGAAGATTCTTTAAAGCAGTGGATTTTTCTCGGTATTATTTATTGGACAAATCTATTTTGGGCACTAGCAGTGTGCCCGACACTGTGTGCTGTGTGTATGATGCTGAAGTGAGCGGTCTCTGGAGGAGACATATATAAAATATACAAATATGGTCCTGAATTGTGATGGATGGAACGAGAGAATAACGTTGGGCAGAAGAAAGTGACTTGATTTGAAGCGGTCAGTGAAAGCTTCTGCGAGGAAACAATGTTTATACTGAGACTGGAATCAGAAATAGGAGCAGTTAGGTAAAGGGTGAGAAAAGGAGACTAGACAAGGGAGGGTACATATTCCTAGAGGAGGGAACAGCATTTGCAAAGACCCCAAGGCGGCATGGCTGGAGTGTAGAGAGCCAAGGAGAGGATGCTCAAAGATGAGGTGGGCGTAGGACTACCTTTAAATATTTTGTTTACGGAGAGATAATCACTTCACAGAGAGCACAGGAAGTAAAGAAAGCGACTCCGTTGGGAGACACTGTCCATGTAAGAACTATCAGAAATGAAATGATAATTTTCTCCCTGAAATTATAAAATTATAGTCAAGGAAGAAGAGATTCAATTTTCATACACTTATTTGATTACACGATTGGGTAAAATGTGTCGCGCTTGTTTCTGTGTACGTTAAGAACTTGTTGGGTGACTTGCTAGCATTTTTTCTCAATTGTAGGGAATGATGTGTGGGGAAGAAATCCCAAACTGGTGGCTGACAAGCTGAATCTGGTTCCCAGACATGGTTTCTTTGGTCTGGACGGTGTTTTACAAAATCTAGGTAAGCTGCAGTGGCAGAAACAGCAACTTCCTTCTGTAACAGATGCGCGGCAAAACTGCATTTCCCAGCTTCCTCAGAGCGGATGAGGGACCACGTGACTGTTTTGCCAGTAGAAAGTGGGCAGAAGGGTTCCTCACCTCTTCTAGGCCTTGCCAATAAAAATCCTTCTCCCAGGCCTGCAGGTTCTCTCTCTCCATCTGCAGCTGAATGCAGAGAAGAAAGGTATCATAGAGGATGCAGAGCCACAGGATGAAGGGAACCCAGGTCCCTGAATGACCAGACAGAAATCTCCGCAATGACCCACACTGGCTGTGATGGAGTGAAAATTAAAACTTCGCTGAGTTCACCACTGAGATTTTGAGTTTCTTTGTTACAACCTGTATCTTTGTTCAGGTCCCTCCAGAATCAGGTTCTAAGATAGGGATTGGTGTGTAAGTCGTTTATTTGAAGGTGATCCCAGGAAACATGAGTAGGCGAGGGTGGGAGTGAGATGGGGAAGGCATGGAAACCAATGGGTTTCCAGCCTCTGCCAGTCTCTGCTGTGGACAGCTGGAGTTCATCTCACAGAGAGCTCTGGGAGACAATTTATTATTTTTTTATATATATATTTTAAAATATTCGTTTTATATTTTAGATTCAGCACACAAGCAATAGCATATAGTATTTGTCTTTCTCTTATTTCACTTAGCAGAATACCCTCTAGGTCCATCCACATTGTTGCAAATGGCAGAATTTCATTCTTCTTTATGGCTGAGTAATATTCCATACATATACATATACCATATCTGCTTTATCTATTCATCTATTATTTTTCACATCTTTATTGGAGTATAATTGCTTTACAATGGTGTGTTCGTTTCTGCTGTATAACAAAGTGAATCAGCTATACGTATACATATATTCCCATATGGCCTCCCTCTTGCGTCTCCCTCCCACCCTCCCTAGCCCACCCCCTCTAGGTGGTCACAAAGCACCGAGCTGGTCTCTCTGGGAGACAGTTTAGATGGTACCTCACAGCCATCCCAAGTGAGAGGTGGGAGACTGGGGTATTGATGGGCTTCCTTCATGTCTAGCATTGGTGGAGAGCTGCTTCCAAGAACTCAGACTCTGCAGGATTCTCTCTCAGCCCTCCCTGCATGAAGGCCAAGTGTGTGTGCCACGTCTTCAGGAGGAGAGTTAAAGGTGTTCACCGGGGGCAGCCTGGCAAAGGTGAATGCCACGTGGACATGAACGGGGGCACCAATAGTGTCTGCTGAAGACACGTAGCCTACACTGACTGATATGGGTGCCAACATTTAAAATTAGATGACTTCACACACAAATCTGGATTTCTGACTTCTCTGAAAAAATAGCGTAGTCAACATTGTGTCTGCATTTCTGTATGACAACAGCTGGCTGGAGCTGACTAGTGACCTATGCGTTAGAGGGGGCCAGGGTCCCTAATTCTCCAGAGCCCCCACCATACCCCATTACCCCCAACCTGCTTCCCTTGTCTAAGTTACTTTCACAGTCCTTGTGGTAGGCATTTGAATCTATAACCGTGGTGTTCTCCTAGGACAAAGCTCTTGTGTTCCCCCTTTCCTTTCTTTTTCAACCCAATTGCATTTTCTTTCCTCCCTACCCCTCTTCAAAAACTGCTCAAGATACATCTCGTTGAGACCTTCCCCAACCACCCTTCCCTATTTCATTCACTATACTTTGGCAACCATCCAGAGCTGCACTGTCCAATATGGCAGCCAGACGTGGCCACATGTGGCTATTTAAATTTTGGTTCATTAACTAATTAAGATTAATTAAAATTTAAAATGCGGTCCTTCCGTCATACTAGCTATATTTCAAGTGGTCAATAGCCACATGAGGTCAGGGGCTATGATACTGGATGGCACAGACATTATACATTTCCATAATTATAGAAAGTTCTGTGGGACAGTACAGATCTGTAGGATGTACTGCAATTCTTAGTTCTGGTGTCTCTTGTAGGTATTCTCATGTTTCCCATGTTTACTCTTTAAGGTGAGATCCACTTCAGAAAGAGGAGAGCCTGTTCTACACACAGCGTATTCTTTCTCACCATCTAGTACCACAGCAATTGCCTGCGGTAATACTGAGCACGTTTCTCAAGTTCTTGAATGATGTTTTGTACAAGGGTTCCCAGTCGTCTCATTCAGGGAGATATTGTGTGTTCTCCTGGCCCCTTCAGGCTTGTGTGGAAGACTGAGGAAGGTGCTTCAAGTGGAAAGAAACAGAGAAGATCAGGTATGATTTCAACATCATACCCTCTTAGAATAGAAGGGAAATTCATTAAGACCGCTTATTGCTTCCCATTGGATAAAAAGGGCATCAGAGGTATTTAACCCATATTTTGGTGATTTTATACATATATATATATCATGTCTTTTTGATATATACATATATATATATATATCAAGTCTTTTCCATATATCACTATGGAAAAAATTCCAGAGTGATTGGGGCAATATAACATCAAGGTACCGTAGAGCACTCTCACCTGGGAGTCTGATAAACAGGGTTGACATTCCAGCTCTGATCCTTGTTACCTGTGGGCCCTTGCACTGTTTACTTGCCTTTCCTGAGCCTCAATTTATTCAAAGGGGAATCATAATAATATCTACCTCACGGAGTTTTTGTGAAGATTAAATGAGATAAATGTGATAGGAAGTGTTACAAATGCTAGCTATTGTTATTATCAGCAAAAATCAAATTCAAAGGAAAACCAATCAAGACAAGAATTGACTTCCAGTGGTGCACCTTGTTGGAAAGGACCCATGTAGATAATGCATCCAGAAAACTCCCTCCAATAGAAACATTTGCAGAGTTGCAGGGGATCCATTTTGACAAACGCTCATTTTTTTTGGAAAGTATGAATGTATTTCCATTAGCACTATGATTATTAGGCAAGCATTGCACCTTCCCTTGTCCCATTCTGGCAAACAAATAGTATCTCAAATTAAAGCTACCATTTAGTGGGGGAAAAAAAAGGATAATAGAAACAGGATGATCAGGAAGAAAAGGACTACAGAACTTCCATCACTCAGTTTTAGGTCCAAAAATAAAATCATTATAGGGAATACCTATCTCTTTTTCTGTCTTCTCCATCCAAATGTCTTACACATTTGAAAAGAATAGAACATTTTGAATGCTTTCCTTTTCCAAAGAGGTAAACAATGACGGGAAATGTTACTGTTCTCAAGCACCTCTGAGACATGGCTCTGTCCTTCTCTTGGTCATCAAGCTGTGAAAAATCATCCTGCTGTTCAATAATCTCGCTGAGAAACAGGTTAAAGGCACTTCCTGCTGAACAGAACGGATCATTCTAGGCCTATCTAAGAATGGCTTTTTGACCAAAGGCCATTATGTCATGATGGAAACTGATTTGGGCAGAGGCTCTGAAGTGGTATTTGGCAATTTTTCCTTCTTTACTGTGCCCAGTTTATTGTTAGGGAAAGATGCTCAAAATCAATTGCTAAGTGAAATAAGGTAGATTACAAAAGAGGATGTATCATATGATCATATTCTGGTAGAAGAATTGAAAGTGTCAATTAGAGCTCTTGGTTTGCAGCCACAGAAATTCACTCTGGCTCTCCAGGACAGGAAGTTATTGGAAGGATGTGGAAGTTCACAGA
Source organism: Orcinus orca (assembly GCF_937001465.1). Lineage (NCBI taxonomy): Eukaryota > Metazoa > Chordata > Mammalia > Artiodactyla > Delphinidae > Orcinus > Orcinus orca. The sequence goes on along the minus strand of NC_064564.1, from coordinate 70,184,945 downwards.
TGTATCAGTTAGCTACTGCTGCATAACAAACCACCCTAAACTTAGTGATTTGAAAAATCAATTTATTTAGCTCAGGAATGTAGGCTGGTCTTGCATCTATCTGAATGCACCTGTGTGTCCATTAGGTGGTTCTGCTTCTGTGAGTTGGCTGAGGCCCCTGGGCTCTCCTCCAAATGGTTTCTCATCCTCCAGCAGACTGGCCAAGATGAGGTCAGTTTTTTTTTTTTTTTTGATGGAAATATATTTTAGTTCTTTGTTATAAGTATTCATTTGAATTAAAGCCTTCAAATGTCATATCAAGCAACACTGTAAGTTTTTTTTTGAATTTTATTTAATTAATTTTTTTATACAGCAGGTTCTTATTAGTCATCCATTTTATACACATCAGTGTATACACATCAATCCCAATCTCCCACAAGGTCAGTTTTATGGTGGAGTCAATGTTCCAGGAAAGAGAGTGGAAACACACGGGGCCTCCTGAAGGCTAGGCTCTGAGCTGGCACACTCTCCCTTCCCCTGCATTCTGTTGGCCAAAGCAAGTCACAAGGCATTCCAGACCCAAAGGGCGAGGAACTAGACTCCACCTCTTCATAGGGCTCTAACTCTTGCAAAGGACATGGATATGAAGGCCACTAGTTGGGACCATCAGTGCAATCATTTTACCATAACAGAACTGAAGGAAAAGCTGAAGAATTTGTTCTCAGAAGGCCCAGGACGCAGGGATGCTCAGGTGTCTGGGTGATGGCAACTAACGGGTGACCTCCTCAAAGTTCTCCTCTCAGGATGAAGGAATTTTACCATTTTCAATCCCTGAGGATCACTTGGCTGGAGACTGAAATCTCATCTTGGTCACCTGCTTTGGCAGTGGAGGACATGACATCTGGATTGGCAGTTGGACTAGAAATGATGCTCCATTGATTGAGGGGCTATCCTCAGAGGAAAATATGGGTGTGGCTTTCTGAAGAAGGAAGACTGAATGCTGGTACCCACACCAACGTGCTCTCACCATGCACGAAAATGGTGACAGGAGTAATACCCACCCGTTGGATTTACGGAAGAGATTTTTATTTTTGTTTGCATGTATTTCTTAAACTTCTCTAAGGAACATGTATTAGTTAGGGAATTTTTTACATTATAAAAACGTTATAGAAACACAGGGCTTCCCTGGTGGCGCAGTGGTTGAGAGTCCGCCTGCTGATGCAGGGGACACGGGTTCATGCCCCGGTCCGGGAAGATCCCACATGCCGCAGAGCGGCTGGGCCCATGAGCCATGGCCGCTGAGCCTGCGTGTCCGGAGCCTGTGCTCTGCAACGGGAGAGGCCACAACAGTGAGAGGCCCGCGTACCACAAAAAAAAAAAAAAAAAAAAGAATCCGCCTGCCAATGCAGGGGACACAGGTTCAAGCCCTGGTCCAGGAGGATCCCACGTGCCGTGGAGCAACTAAGCCCGTGTGCCACAACTGCAGAGCCTGAGCTTTGGAGCCCGCAAGCCACAACTACTGAGCCCACACGCCACAACTACTGAAGTCCACGCACCTAGAACCCGTGCTCTGCAACAAGAGAAGCCACCGCAATGAGAAGCCCGTGCACTGCAACAAAGAGTAGCCTCTGCTCACCACAACTAGAGAAAAGCCCACGCGCAGCAACAAAGACCCAATGCAGCCAAAAATAAGATAAATAATTTTTTTAAAAAACCCCAAAACAAAGAAAACCCTCAGGACATTCAATTAAGTTTGAGTTTCAGATACACAAGAAATAACTTGCTAGTATAAGTATGTCCCATATATTGCAGATACTGCCAATTTGAATGGGACAGATTTATATTAAATATGTATTCATTTTTATCTGAAATTCAATTATCATTTGCTAAATCTGGCAACCCTAGTTAGAAGAGATTTCCAATGTTATTTGCTCCTCCTAAACCATGCCACCCTCAGGCACAGAATAAATACACAACCTGAACCAGATTTTGGGCAAAGACCGAAAACTTCTGTTTTGAAGCATCTGAAAGAAATCATGAGGGAAAACATTTTATGGGAGGATATTCCTCATTTCCTGTGGTCATGACAGTCTAGGACAGGAATTAGAGTCTGGTTCTAAATTCAGGGAAAAAGTAATTCTTTTCTTGTTTTTATTTTTCTTTCACTAAAGTTCTATATATATAGTATACACACACACACACACACACACACACACACACACACACACAGACGTACTTTTTTTAAAAACCAGCAAAATCTATAATCGACCAAAGGCAGCATGGGAGGCCAAGTGAGATATCTCCCCAGAACCTAAAAAAGGGAAACAAGATCTATACTTCAACTCTGAGTTGAATTAATGAGATCGACTCAAAACTTCCCAGGACAGTCATGTGACTGCAGGAAAACTTGTGACATTAGCAAATACATGAAAGGAAGTTATGATATGAAAGGGGGTAATTAACTTCTGCGCATGGGAGAGACAGATTTGAAGAGGAAGTTCTTGGCAATGCCTCACGGGGAGATACCAGCTGAAGTGAGGGTAAGCTGAAGACAACAGGGGAAGAACTCAGAATTAGGAAAGACCTGGTTCAAGGATAACTTGTAGTTTGTTGATATGTTCAGCATAGTGAGAACCCTAGTTCCCTGAACATCCAATCTGCCTTGCGTACAAACAATGATGGTACATTATGGGAGAAATTATAGAGCTTCAATTGTGTGTCCCCCCCAAAAAACACTCATTGAGGCTTCATGTAAACGAAGGAATGGCAGTGGTTTCCTCCTCAGTCATTGTACCTTTGAACAGGATTCAGTGTAGCCACCATTTAATTTGTTCCTGTCCTCCTGGCACTAATGAGGCTGGTCTATTTTAGACTTTATTGACAAGGAGGAAATGGCAGGCAGGCAGGTGTCCAGAGCACCAATCTATGAAAGGACAATTTCCTCTGTTTGCACCGGGTGGGATGCTTCAGCTGATAGAACTCTATTCTCCAGGGATGTTTCCTAACAGAGCCCAGTTTAATTCTCAAATTTGTCAAGCAGATCCACTCACACACCTCTTGTTTATATTCTTTCCTCTGACCATTCCAGTCTTGGAATCATGGAATCAAGGTCAAGTTACCTCATTTTTTTGTTTGTTTACCAAATACCCATGTAGCACATGTTACGTGCCAGGCACTGTTTTAAATTAATAACTCATTTAAGCCTCCTGTTAACTGTATGAGGTAGGGACCACTATCATCCCCATTTTACAGATGGGGAAACTGAGGCACGGAGTGGTTAAGAAACCTGAACAAGTAAGCGGCAGACTCAGTACTCTGGACTACGTGCTTTGTGCTTTCATCTTTGATCTGTGCTGACGTAATTTGCACCGATTGGCTGATTCTCTTGATTCCTGGGGGAATAAATTTTCCTGGGTGGGAGAGGTGGGATGGAGTTTCAAGGGAATGCATATTGCTAAGGAAGAGGGGAAAGAAAAAATGTACCATGGCCACCCTGTTAACCTTAGACTTCGTTGAAATCAGTTGTCTCAAGGAATCTGGTTCTTGGCTTCGCAATATGAAGTTTGGGGGCTCCCATTTCAAATGGTTATGTAATTCCAGAGAGGAAAAATCATGTTAGCAACAGCCTCATCCCCTGAATTTCAGCATCTATAGATCTGAAATGTTCAGAAATGTTTTGGATTTAGCTGAAGCCAGGGATAAGTTCCCTTTCCAATGTTAAGAAAATTTCTCTATGTGAGGGAGATATTATTATTGGTATGTGATAAGTGGGGTGACCATGTATATAGCTAATCATCCAAATTGCAATACTTTTAAGAGTAAAGGTGGCATTAATAATTATGCAAGGACAACTAGGCATTAAACCAAGACTCAACTTGGCCAACAGAAGGTATTGTCACTCTAATGATAAATGAAACTGGAACTAGCATCTTGTGTGTGTGTGTGTGTGTGTGTGTGTGTGTGTGTGTGTATCTGTTAATCCCATTCTCCTAATTTAACCTTCCATCCAGAATTAGCATCTTCGAGCTATGACAAAGGTTTTATTCTGGATAAGCCCAACTAGGATATCATGTGACACCCCTTCTGTTCTTGTCCTGGGTTGGCATTGATAAGGCAGCCAGGTTTTATAAGCACTGTGAGATAAAAACTGCATGGGGGCCCTGCAGACCTGCTTTGTCCATCACTGATACAATCACTTAATAGAGCACTTGAGAACCCACAAAGTTAGGCCAAGTTAGTGGACGAACACATGGACTTGCTAATTTTCAACAGATGACCAACTGCCACCTGAACATGCAAATAGATTTTTTCTGAGCTCACTTGATATGCTCTAGCTCAGTGGAGGGTGACAGGATGTCAAGGAGACCTGAAACCCTGTCAACTGAACGACAGCTGAAGAAAATGGGAACATATAGCTTCAATAAGGACAACATGGGGGCCCCCAGAAGTGGCATCAGATGGCTGACTCGCCACCATGTGCAACAAGGAATAGGCTTATTTTGAGTTGCCCAGAGTGTGGTACAGAATGGAAACTCCAGGCAATCAGATTTTGCCTCAGTTTAAGTGACGTGTCTTTTGTTGTTATTGTTGTTGTTGTTTAAATTTTGAGAGAAGGGCTTCCCTGGTGGCGCAGTGGTTGAGAGTCCGCCTGCCGATGCAGGGGACACGGGTTCGTGCCCCCGTCCGGGAAGATCCCACATGCCGCGGAGCGGCTGGGCCCGTGAGCCATGGCCGCTGAGCCTGCGCGTCCGGAGCCTGTGCTCCGCAACGGGAGAGGCCACAACAGTGAGAGGCCCGCGTACCGCAAAAAAAAAAAAAAAAAAAAAAATAGTAGATATTTTGCTCTGATACATGTTCGTAAGAGGAAAAATGTTCAAATGATTTTAAGACGTTTGAAAATGGAGGGGCTGTCTAGGAGTTTTGGCCACTGGCTATGTTTAAGCAGTGGGTGGATGACCACTTGGTTGGGACATTGTAGAGGAGGTTAAAGCCACAGATGGGAAGGCGGGGAGAGTTGGACTGAGCGCCTTCCAAGATCCATTTCAGCGCTCTGAGTCCCTGACTTCCTGCGCATGCTCAGCAGGCAGTGAGAAAGATTCAGGAGGAGCTCTGTGAACAGGAGCCTCCAAATGGCCCCGGCCCCTACTCCCACCCCCAGCAGGAACAGCCGGTGCATGCACAGCCTGGCTGCTTCCGGAGGCCAACCACTGACATGTGGCTAGTGGACAGGAACGCCTGCGGGCGGTAGTGATTGTTCCAGCTGCTCTTTGGACCTTGGGCACTTTCAACTTAGGTACCTTGATTTAAAAGAAAACAAATTCCTCTCTAAACACTGAAGGTTCTAAATTGACAGCAAATACTGTACATTCTTAAGAGCCTGGCAGGACAGGAAATTGCTCCTTCACCTGTTTGCTATTTTGATATTTCATCAAGATGGAATTTAGTGGCTTTGAAAGATAATATTAGAGTTGACCTTAAAAAAGAGACCCTGGTTAGAATTTTCAGTGTTCAGAATCCCCTCTATTTGTATATGGGTCGGATAGATGTATTTCTTTTCTTTTTACCTTGAAAAAAATACCCCCCAGAAACACTGCAAAAAGAGTACATTGAACATCTATACACTCTTACCTACATTCACCAACTGTTAACATTTTATCATATTTGCTTTATCTCTATATATACAAATATACATATTAATATTATTGTCAGCAACTGCTGTAGGCTGAATGTTTATGCCTCCCTCTCCCCCAATTCATATTGGGTTGGCCAAAGAGCTCGTTCGGTTTTCCATAAGATGTTACCAAAAATCCAAACGAACTTTTTGGTCAACCCAATATGTTGAAATTCTAACCCCCAATGTGATGGTATTGGGGTGGGACCTTTGGGAGGTGATTAGGTCATGAAGGCAGAGCCCTCATGATTAGGAGTAGCGCCCTTATAAGAAGACCTAAATAGACATTTCTCCAAAGAAGACACACAGATGGCCAAGAGGCACATGAAAAGATGCTCAACATCGTTAATTATTAGAGAAATGCAAATCAGAGCTACAACGAGATATCACCTCACGCCAGTCAGAATGGCCATCATCAAAGAGTCTACAAATAAATGCTGGAGAGGGTGTGGAGAAAAGGGAGCCCTCCTCCTACACTGTTGGTGGGAATGTAAATTGGTACAACCACTATGGAGAACAGTGTGGAGGTTCCTTAAAAAACTAAAAATAGAACTAACATATGACCCTGCAATCCCACTCCTGGGCATATATTGGCAAAGAGGAAAGCTCAGGTTTGAAAAGATGCATGCACCCCAATGTTCATAGCAGCACTATTTACAATAGCCAAGACATGGAAGCAACCTAAGTGTCCACCAACAGATGAATGGATAAAGAAGATGTGGTATATACATATGTAATGGAATACTACTCAGTCATAAAAAAGAATGAAATAGTGCCATTTGCAGCAACGTGGATGGACCTGGAGATTATCATACTAAGTGAAGTAAGTCAGACAAAGACAAATAGCATATGATACCGATTATATGTGGGATCTAAAAAAACTGATACAAACGAACTTATTTACAAAACAGAAACAGTCACAGACTTAGAGAATGAACTTATGGTTACCAGGGGGAAGTGTGAGGGAGAGGGATAGATCAAGAGATTGGGATTGACATGTACACACCGCTATATTTAAAATAGATAACCAACAAGGACCAACTGTACAGCACAGGGGACTCTGCTCAATATTCTGTAACAACCTAAATGGGAAAAGAACTTGAAAAAGAATAGATACATGTATATGTATAACTGAATCACTTTGCTGTACACCTGAAACTAACACAATTATTGTTAATCAACTATACTCCAATATAAAATAAAAATTTTTTAAAGTATTCACAAAAAAAATTAAAGAAAAAAGAGACCCCACAGAGCTCCCTTGACCCTTCCCCCAATTTGAGGATACAAGGAGAAGTCAACAACCTAGAAGAGGGCCCTCACTCGAATGTGCACAATGACCTTGGACTTCTAGGCTCTAGAACTGTGAGAACTATGATTCTGTTGTTTACAAGTCACCCAGTCTGTTGTATTTTGTGATAGCAACCCATATAGACTACGGCAGGAAACATCAATGTTCGAGGTAAGCTATAGACATTGTGATTCTTTCCACCTAAACATATGGGCAAGTGTCTCCTAAGAATGAGCGCACAGTATAATGATCCAATTTAGGACACTTAACAATGATGTAATACTATTACTGAACACAATCATATTCAGATTTTGCCATATTTCTAATATTGTCCTTTATAACATGTTCTCCCAATCTAGGATTGCATATTTACACTTAGTTGTCATGTTTCTTTAGTCTCTTTTGTTTCAGAATGGTGCCTGAGCCTTTGTCTTTTACAATACTGATTATTCTTGAAGAGTACAGGCCAGTGGTTTTCTAGCAGGTTTTTTGATTTGGGTTTGTTTGGTGTTTCCTTCGGACAAGATTCAAATTATGTACATGCTGTGTCCTTCTCAGCACATCACAGTAAGAGGCACCTGTTGTCAATTTGTCCCATTATTGGTGACATTGACTTTGATCATGTGGTACCCAGATGATTTCTCCACTTTACGGGATACTTGCCCTTTTCATAATCAGTAAATAATCAATGAGTAGACATTGGTATTGTCACCCAGATTTCTTCACTCTAAAGGTAGTTTTTCCCTTTGTTGTAATAAATAATCTATGGAGAGATATTTTTAGACTGTGTAGATATCTTGTTTACAAGGAAACTGGCTTTAGCATCCACTGACAACCCTTGCCTGAATCAATTACAATATTACTATGGTGCATAGATACTTTTGGAAAAGGGAATATTGTAATAGTGAGGTTTCTTCCCTGCAGCCTTTCCCCATTATTCCTCCTCTAACAGCACAAGGGATGCCCCAGGCAAGCCATTTGGGCCAAAATGACTAAAGGTCCCTGACAGCACCTTCACCCCACCATTCCAAAGTCTGAGCTCTGCCTGGAGGATGAGGCAGCCATGGCGCAGCAGCAAGAGCCTGAGCCTGAGAGTCAGATGAGCAATGATCTGGCATCTGCACTTGGAGATTCCACGGGTTCCTCTAAATGAACACATCCTAAACTGAACTCCTTTGAGGCGATCACGCCCTCAAACCTGTGCCTCCCTCAGAGTTCTAATTTTAGTGAACATCACCACTATCTACCCAGTTGCGCAAGCCAAGAATCTGGGCGGCATTCTCTAGTCCCAGCTCTTCCTGACTCTCCACACCTAATTACCAACCGTCCTGTGTGAGGATACCTTCCAAACATCCCCAAGAATTCACCCTCTTATTTCCAGCCCTATGACACCACCTGGTCCAGGCTACCAGCATCTCTCACCTGCTCTTCTGCAACAGCCTCCTGACTGTCCCCCTGCCGCCAAGATTTTGTGAACTACAATCCACTCCTCTCACTTCATTCAGAGTGACCTTTCTGCAGTATAAATCTGATCACGTCCCAACCACCATAATTAACCCTTTGGTAGCTCCCCATTCCCTTAAGGATCATTTGGCTAAAGTGGTAAGTCTCAACTCCCTAACATGGCATACAAGGCCCACAGCCTAGAGTTGGCCCACTTCACCAGTGATATGTTTCATCATGGAACCGCCTCTTACCCATTGGCCTCACTTCTGGCCAGACAGACCAAGATAGGAACAAGGACACATACCGTATATGAAACGTGTTCTTGAGAAAACAGGTGCAGCTCCTCAATGTGCACACATAAAGCAATTTCTCCTTGGGAAATCATAGAAGCAGCTCTGACCTGGCCATTTACAAGAATCTGACTTTAGAAACCTGTCCCCCACCTGTGGTTCCTCCTCCATAGTGGAAGAGGGAAGCACTCACCAGGAGAGGGTTCCTTAACTTTGCGCATCAGGGCTGATGAAGCCATTGAAAAATGGGCCACCAGAGGGCGCACTGTGACACCACAACAGGCTTGAGGAGGGATGGGTTCCACATTTATCTTGAAAGAAAAGATATTGGAAACATATTAGATATATTTATTTAGGCTTTCTGACTAACACATGCATCCCAAATCCCAGGGCAGCCACGTTCTTTTATTTTTGTGCCGTATCCATGGTTTCAGGACAAACATGCTAAGAAAAACCTTTCCCATCACTGAATAGAAAAGGAAATATGAAAGCTTGGCTATTTTCTTCCTCCAAAAGTTAGACTACATTTTAAATAGTCTCTCCTTAGGAAAGAACTCTTTTTTTTAATTAATTAATTAATTTATTTTTAAACATCTTTATTGGAGTATAATTGCTTTACAATGGTGTGTTAGTTTCTGCTTTATAACAAAGTGAATCAGCTATACATATACATATGTCCCCATATCTCTTCCCTCTTGCGTCTCCCTCCCACCCTCCCTATCCCACCCCTCTAGGTGGTCACAAAGCACCGAGCTGATCTCCCTGTGCTATGCAGCTGCTTCCCACTAGCTAGCTATTTTACATTGAGTAGTGTATATATGTCCATGCCACTCTCTCACTTTGTCCCAGCTTACCCTTCCCCCTCCCTATGTCCTCAAGTCCATTCTCTATGTCTGCGTCTTTATTCCTGTCCTGCCCCTAAGTTCTTCATGACCACTTTTTTTTTTCTTAGATTCCATATATATGTGTTAGCATACGGTGTATGTTTTTCTCTTTCTGACTTACTTCACTCTGTAGGACAGACTCTAAGTCCATCCACCTCACTACAAATAACTCAATTTCGTTTCTTCTTACGGCTGAGTAATATTCCATTGTATACATGTGCCACATCTTCTTTATCCATTCATCTGTTGATGGACACCTAGGTTGCTTCCATGTCCTGGCTATCATAAACAGAGCTGCAATGAACATTGTGGTACATGACTCTTTTTGAATTATGGTTTTCTCAGGGTATATGCCCAGTAGTGGGATTGCTGGGTCGTATGGTAGTTCTATTTTTAGTTTTTTAAGGAACCCCCATACTGTTCTCCATAGTGGCTGTATCAATTTACATTCCCACCAGCAGTGCAAGAGGGTTCCCTTAGCAAAGAACTCTTGATTCATTAAAGAAATGTCTAAAACTCTTCATGGCACATTATTCATAAATACTGGAAATTTCTTAATTTCCAGTACTTAGGATCAGGCAAAATGACAAAAATATATGATTAATAGCTACCTCTTATTGAGTATTTACTATGTTCCAGATACAATGCTAAGAGTCTGATATGCATTATAAGTAAATATAAATATACGTAACTCACAGAATAAGCTTTAAAGGTAAGTATTATTGTTCCTATTTTGCAAACGAGAAAACTGAGCCTCAGAGCACTTCAGTAACTTGTCTAAGATCACAAAATTGGGATTTGAACGCAAGACTATCAGATGTCAAAGTCCATGTTCCTACTCAGTGAGCTCTGCATCTTGGAGACCTCTCATCTTTCTCCTAAAAGCCTACCATCTCCATTTCAGGACCTTCCTTCTTTCCTCTTTTCCTGCCATGAGTACACTTACAATACTAGGTGTAACTCCAGCAGACATCTACCACACTCTAGATCCAAGCTGCCCCACTGTTTCCTAGACCATATCTTCTACCCCCAATCAAAAGTCGATTGTCCTGTGTCTCATTCCCTCAGGACCACTGATTCAGGCTCAAGTACTTTTTGTGCCTCATCGTCAGGCAGTCACCAAATACTGTTGAACTTCTCTGTGCTACACCAATATGGTTGCCACACATGGGGCTCAGTAAATGCTTGCTGAATGATGGATGGATGAATGAACACTAAAACATAGTTAGTGACAACAGAGGAAGTTTCAGGTAGAGGACAGAATATGAGTTTGGGAATAAAAAAGGTTTGGGTTCTGGCTCTATCATTTGAGTGGTCCTTAAGTACAAAGTATTCACCAAATATTTCTGGCCACAGTCATTTCAGGCACTTGGTAATTCTATCTTGCATTGCTTAGTGTTTTTCAAATTCCCAAAAGGCATCAGTCTTTGGGATTTGGGAATAAGGGGTCAGAATCCCCAGGAACTCTGAAATCATAAATTATTCTGTATTTTTCATGACATTTTATTTACCTATATTTAAATAATAATGGGTAACCATAATAATGAACATTGAATCATTTTTCTGTGATAGGGTTATACTGCCAGAGGTTTTCTGTAAAAATGATATAATAATAAACGCATGGTTTATTATAGTTACGAATCAATTTCTTGTGACAAGATTATATATTTCAATAACATGTACAAATAATCTCTTCCTTATGGAGACATTTGATAATAAAAATATTAAAAGAAGGGGAGAGACACAAGATAAACACTCAAGAAAATTATTATAAAAATGGAATGTAACACAAATATTTCTATAAGGTATTGTTATTAAAATGAAAATTTAAAACCCACAAAACATTAATTGCCTAACCAATTTTCTTTTTTGCCTTGACATTCGTTCAGTTGTTAGCAGTGCATCCAAAAGCAATTTCAAGTCAAGTGTTAGAGTACATACTGCTTCATATAAGTTCATTTCCTTTTCTAATGATGAAAATTAAAAATATTTATTTTTCTTTTCTTTTTGCCCTGGTTTTGATTTTGCTGTTGAAATTGATATTGCTTTTGCTAATTCAGATTTTTGTTCAGTTTCTGATTTCCTGTCAGAGTGTTCCACGACAATTTTCCCATCATCAGCTCTCTGCATTTCTTTCAGCTAAAGTATTTACAAAGAACTGTAGCCTAGAGGGAATATTCAAACACTGGAAAACACCAGTGAACATTACTGGGTTGTGTTCAAATAACATAACATTAAGATCTACTAGCAAAGTTAATAGCACTAAATGGGAGCGTGTGTTGAATGTTTCCAAAACTTATTTCTTAGAACATCACTCAAGGGATTTGGATGAGGTATATATGAAGCATACAAATTTATTGATATTTATTTGAAAGAATGCCTCACCCAGCAGACATGGCCATGAACACACGCTGAAAACATGGCAACAGCTGCTAGCAAGACTGCCTGATTAGATGGTCTTGGCTTTTAGGGTGTTCCCGTCCCTGTTCCTGGAAAAGTCAACCTCAACCTTCGATTCTGCACATCAGTGTTTCTTGATCTTGCTTTGAACTTGACATGAGTGAATCCCTTGAACCAGTAGCATCTCTATGCTGCTTCTTTATTGTTTAATTCTTTCAGGAGAATCACAACTTTTTCCTGTTTTCCCAATTTCTTGACTGAATTGTATTGGGACTTGGGATTTGGAAAAACATACACATTTCTAGAAAAATGCCAAGAAGGCATTTACTCATGGAAACAGCACCATGGCCTTTACAAGTGAGGTGCAACATGGAGTGGGCTTTGACCAATGGAACATGTTACTTCCAGGCGGAAACTGTGACAACTGTGATGAGATTTGTCACATTCCTTCTGCTGCACTAATCATAGAAGCACATGTTGAATTAGAACCTCCAGAACCAGGGTCCCTGAGTAACTGTGATAAGCAGAGCCCACTGACAACTCGTGATATCCATGAGAAACTTTGGTGAGATTTTGGGGTCGTCACTATATCATAAGCAAAACCTACAGTGATGGTCTCTCATATGTTGGGTAAATTACTTACCCTCTCTGGGTCTCAGTTCCCTTATTTAAAAAGAGAAGTTTCTATTTCAGGATTTTATTTTTGTTTTTGGTAAGGACTAAACAAGATAAGCACATGGAAAGCCTCTAATACAATGTCTAATACATAGTAGATGCTCAGTACATGCTTCCTGGGCAAAGGGACAAAGAGAATACCCTAGAAAATGATCATATAAAAAAATTAGAAGTCAGAGTTGCATCAGACTTCCCAAATGCAACACTGGAAGGTAGAGATGTCAAAGGAGCAACACCTTCAAAACTATGAAAGAGAAGTCTTTACCCAGCCAAACTATCAAGTAAGGATGACGGTTGAATACAAGCATTTTCACAAAATATTTTATAGCCTATGCACCCTTCCTCAGAAAGTATTCCACCGCAATGATATTCATCCAAGAAGAATACACAGGATTAGGAGACAGAGGAATCCAACCCAAGATAGAGAGAGTCCGTTGAAAGGCATCCCCAGCTTGATGTCTGGGCAGAGCCTCCAGAGCATTGGCCAGCTTGGAGCAGGAGGTTGGGTCTGCAGGGGAGCCCTAACCAGGAACTACATTAAACTGGTGCGGGGCTTCCCTGGTGGCGCAGTGGTTGGGAGTCCGCCTGCCGATGCAGGGGACACGGGTTCGTGCCCCGGTCCGGGAAGATTCCACGCGCCGCGGAGCGGCTGGGTCCGTGAGCCATGGCCGCTGAGCCTGCGCGTCCGGAGCCTGTGCTCCGCAACGGGAGAGGCCACAACAGTGAGAGGCCCGCGTACCGATAAAAAAACAAAAAACTGGTGGGAAACTTGATGTATGTGGAAAATAGTACTAGAGGGAGAGTACATTTTATTGGGAAAAAGTAATGACAGTACCTGGATAGCTGAGGGCATCTAAAAATATAAGGCAATTGTTAACTCTAAGAACAAGAAAATGTTGAAAAAGGATATCATAATTATTACTTGACTTGGCAGGCAAGAATATTTACATGGTTGTACTAAATGTTTTGCTGATTATTGATCTAATCAGAAATTTTATAATAACTGCCAAATATAGGTGGGACAGATGGAGAAATTGGGGACGTACTAAATCTTCATCTTGCAAATTAGGAAATCAACAGATGATGCATAAAGTAGGTAAATCAAGAAATCACCACGAGTAGATTATTTAAAAACATAGAGGCACGTACGTGCCAGAGAAGCCACACGACAGATGTGGACGTGGTTACTTCTGAGGAGATGCATTCAGCGATGGAGACCACTTACGGCAACAGCTGCTAGCAAGGCTGCCTGATTAGATGGTTTTGGGTGCCCTTGCCCCAGTTCCTGGAAAAGTCAACCTTAACCTTTGATTCTGCACATCAGCATTTCTTGGTCTTGCTTTCAACTTGACACGCGTGAATCCTTTGAACCAGTAACATCTCTATGTTGATTCTATGGTGTATGTTTCCAGTTACAAATTGGGTAGTGCAGTTTGACTCTTTATTTCAGAGCAATATTGTGTCCATATTTTAAGGATTAGTTACTGTGTAAATACTAATAAATATTCTTAATATTTACGTGAAGCCCTGAGTTCCGGTCCTGAGTCAACCACACCAGCAAGGATTCAGGTAAGTACTTGCACCTCTGAGTCTGCTTCCCCATCTGTAGGTGGGAGGTTTGAATTGATTATCTATGATCTCTGAAATCTCAAATGCACTATTACCAAAACGCAAACTTGTAAAATACCTTGTAACGCTTGTAAAAAGACAACTCCTTATTTTCACAAGCGCAATTCTTTTTCATAGATAAAATACTAAAACACACCAAAACACTCTAGGTTAAAAAAAAGAAAGAAAGGAGTACAAAAACTCTGACATACTGGCCGTGTTTTGTCACGTATCATTTTTCATAGCCTGGCAAGCCTTGTAAGAGATCCATTTTCAGTCTATGCAATGTGGATACATGAATAAATATGACCTTGAGGGTTCTCATTTTCACATGCCCCATTCCCCGCCTCCCCCCCCACACCTCAGGACAGTTTCAATAGTTCTTGAACCAGAACTTGGTGTCCGTCTAAGCCACTAAGAATAATCTTCCCCCTGGAGAGAGATCCCTGTGTGTTCCTTGCAGGCATAAGACGCTCTCTGTAGAACTAATGAAGCGGGTAGTTCAGAAATTTTCATTGGAGAGAATTTCTTCTCCACCTCCCCTCAAGTTCCCATGAGCCAGTTCCCTCACTGTGCTAAACCAGCAAAGAGCTCAACAGAGGAAAGATAAGTCAAAGTCAAAGTCACAGCTACTCCCAGACAGAGGATTCTCCCCAGTGTCCACCTCCTGCTGCTTTTTCTTTCTTCCCTCTCTGCTCCTCCTTTCTACCGCCCACACCATCCTCCGCAGAGAGTGAGGTTCTGGTGATCTCCCTTGGTCTCTCAGGCACGATTTGTTCTTCTCCAGAGTCAGAGCTCGCCATCCCAGCACTGGGTGGTCCGGTTGTGAACAGGTGAAGTGAGCCGGGTATCATTTCCCAAAAACCACTTATTTATTTGTTTATTTTTGGCAAGAGTAAGCACCTGTCATCTGCCTCCATCAAAACTTTGATTCAGGGCTTCCCTGATGGCACAGGGGTTAAGAATCTGCCTACCAGTGCAGGGGACACGGGTTCGAGCCCTGGTCCGGGAAGATCCCACATGCTGCGGAGCAACCGAGCCCGTGCGCCACAACTACTGAGCCTGCGCTCTAGAGCCCGCAGGCCACAACGACTGAGCCTTCAGGCCACAACTACTGAAGCCCACGCACCACAACTACTGAAGCCCGCGCTCCTAGAGCCCGCGCTCCGCAACAAGAGAAACCACCGCAATGAGAAGCCCACGCACCGCAACGAAGAGCAGCCCCCGCTCGCCACAACTAGAGAAATCCCGCACGCAGCAACGAAGATCCAACGCAGCCAAAAACAAATAAATTTATTTTAAAAAACCAAAAAAAACAAAACTTTGATTCAGAGAAGTGAAAATGACAGCCCCAGACTCCTGGCCTCAGGGCACTCGGTTAATTTCTGTGCTCCAAGTCCAAGGTGAGGGAGAGAAGGATTTCCTGGGCAAGTGTCAGAGGTGCATTCACAGGCAACTGCTCCTCTCCCAGCTTCTCCACTGGATTATGTGGAGGTTTGTCACACCCTGCATACACCAGCTCACTGAGTGCCTTAAACAGATTTATCCCCATTTCACAGGTAAACAAACTGAGGCAGAGGGAGGGGAAGCAGCTCGCCCAAATTTGCACAACCAGGAGTTGGTGGAGGCGGATATGAACTGAGGTCTTTGTTACCCTAAAGCTGGTGTCTTTTCCCCTTGGGCTGCCTCTCCGTCTCCCTGACGGCACTGCCTGCCCTGTGCTCCCAAGACCGGGCTGGAGGTGGAGACTGGCCCGGATGCAGGGGCCAGGTTTGGCTGGGTCTGAGGGCAGCTCAGAGGTTTAGTGACAATGTAGATTGCCGTCAAATGTCTCGGCTGTTGAATGTCTTCCCTCAGTTTTGGTCAACTTTGGCCATTCTGGGTCTCCTTCATCCCTTTGAATCCCAGGTATGGACTGAGAAGTGGCCATAGGTGACACTTGGGACACACCAGAATTCCACTCTGACTTGGCCACAACATCAATGTGCTTAAGGGTCAAGCACAAGTTGTCGGACATGTGGTCTGGGGGCAGACAGTGGCCTTGCTGTCTCTAATTATCTTCTTGTTCATGCCTTTCATTTCCATTCCTCCATCTCTGTCTTCCTGCTTATAGGGGGTGGGGAGGGCAAGGGTCTCTGTGTAACTCTGTTCCCTCGTCTGATCTACATTACCTTCTCGGCCCCCATGTTCTAAGGACGGGCTTAGAATCTGCTGCTCAACCCTCTGGGTTGGGAAAAGAACTAACTGGCACAGTCTTCCAGGCAGCAGGGGTGGCCCCTCAAAACCGAGCTGCTGGAATCTCTGTGGGGCCTCTGGGTCCTCGTGATTCATCTGATTCAGATGCAGAGGCCCTGCCTTGGAGGCTGCATCAGACAGATTCCAATGTCCGCGGAATGCCCTGGCTTGGATCTTAACATAATTACTCTTATAACTTACTTTTTAAAGAGCTCTGGTGAGGGCTAAACATGTTTTATTTTAAAATGACATTCCTTGGGTAATTTTTTGGTCAAAGATTATATATGCATTACAGAAAATGTAGGAAAGAAAAAAAGCAAAGCAGAAATAAGAAAAATAAATATTCACTATAATCCCACCAACTGGAGATAATATTTAAGAATATATAGCATTTCATTCATTTTGGGGGGGTTGCCTATCTATATTCACTTTTTATTTCTAAAAATGGAATCATATCACATTCACTACGTTACCTAACAGCCACTTCTCTGCTTTCTCCTTTGCCAGTAAACCCTGAGTTTGTCCAAATAGAGGACAGCCATGTGCCTGAGGGAAGGATGGGACCTTCTTCAGCCTGAAGTAACGCAACTAAATTGGTCTAGGTCGTTCTGGATAATTCTACTCATCTTGCCAGTGACCGGCTTGGGAATAAACACGTGACATTATTTTGGCCAAAGAGACAGGAAGGAAGTCTGTAGGGAATTTCTGGGAAAAGTTCCTTCGCTCTTCAAAAAAAAACCCAGCATTGCTGCAGTGGTACACCCTTGCACTCATTTCTTACTTCCTTAGTTTAAACTCTGGGTTAAACGTTATGAACAATTTTGAGACTTTTAATACATATTCCAAATTGCCTAGGAGCCCCTATTGACATGTTTTGTACTAACACTTAAAAATTCTCCATGGAAGGTCTATTTTATCTTTCTTTACAGTGAGCTATCAAAAGAATCCTTATCAATAAGTATTATTCCTACAAGTGCAGACTTATTTTCCAAAATGAGTTCCATTTATGCAAAGTCTGTCTTCTAATAAACATTAATACTTCATATTCTTCAACATAACATTAAATTCACATTATTAGAATCATATGAGGGTAGATCCCAGGGCCAAGTAAGGTCATGTGTTTGGGCTGATGGTGCTCAACACTGGCTATACACTTGGGATCACCTGTGGTCATGACCTGTGGTCATGTTGTTCTTTTTTTTGCGGTACGCGGGCCTCTCACTGTTGTGGCCCCTCCCATTGCGGAGCACAGGCTCCGGACGTGCAGGCTCAGCGGCCATGGCCCACGGGCCCAGCCGCTCCGCGGCATGTGGGATCTTCCCGGACCGGGGCACGAACCCGCGTCCCCTGCAGCGGCAGGCGGACTCTCAACCACTGCGCCACCAGGGAAGCCCACCTGGGGACCTTTAAATAAAACCAAAGTCTTAATAGAGAGATAGCTGATGTACAATACACTGTACATATAGTGAGCAATTTGATAAGCTTTAACATACGTCACCAAAATCAAGATAATAAACATATTTATCACCTCCAGATTGCAAGGCTCACTCACTGTCCTTGGTGCTGCCTGGCATCCACTTACTTGGAAATGACTGTTTCACATATTTTGTCTGTTTTTTTAGTCGTCTCAGGTAGGAATAGGAAGGAAAATCCACCCCCTGTTACTACATCTTAGACGGAAGCAGATATTCCCCACCTGGGGAGTTTTTGTAAAACAATTTCTTGGTTATACCCCAGAACAAATGAAGTATAATTTGGGGGGGGCTAAATAAACCATATTTATTTATTTTTTCATTAAGCTATAATTTACATGCAATAAAATTCATGCTTTTTAGTGTACGGTTTTGTGAATTTTGGCCAGTGTGTATACACTCATGAAACTACCACCACAGTCATGACACAGATCAATTCCACCCCCTCTTCCAAATTCTCCTACTAGGCCCCTTTGTTGTCAATCCTCCCCCGCCCCCAACCACTAGCTCCTGGCAACCACTGATCCTACCCCTCTCTATAGCATGAGTGCACAGACCAGTGCGGATGTCTGAACAAGGGAGATTGGCGGATGAAAGGTCTCGAGTCAACAACACACATTTGCTCTTATGACGGATCCCAGGAGCAGGCACACTTGGCCCAAGCTGTAGTTTACCCTTTAGCCTGATGAGCAACTGTGGTCTTCAACTGTGTTTCTTGGGACCAGAATGGCCATCATCATTGGGGTCAATTTAAGGCCTTATGAATACTGACTACCTCACGAATTTTAAGCACCTCTTGGTCCCTCCATTCTTTCCTCTCTCAGTTCCGCATTTACACGCTCTGTATGCCCTATCGTGTCCCCTGAGTCACCAACCTACCTATCCACCCTTCCCATTTGTATTTCTTGTCTTCTGAAGCAGCAGTGATTTTTCTTAAATAATACACAAATGCATATTGTGTTGTGACACACATAAATGCCATCTTTCATGTGTCGCCATAGAAACAAAGATCAAGAACTGCCCCTCCACGTGAGGAGAGGCATCACTCGGAGGATGTGAGACACAGGGATTGGATCCATGAAGACAAGAGTAGAGCCGCATTGTAACTGTGGGAAATAACTGTGATAATTACAAGTTATCTGGTTTGGCTCTTGCAAGAGCCCTGTGAAGGGGCTATTCTTATTCCATTTTCCAGTTGAGGAACAAGCAGAGAGAAAGGAAACAACCGGTCAATGTGCTCAAAAGTGCCTAGTCCTTCTGGCTTCAGGTTCAACGCTCTCTTTACATATTATAGCGGGGATTAAATCGTCTCCACCTTCTCAAGTTCTTTACAAAGATAAATGGTCCTAGGATAGCAAGTAGTGTTTGGAGACAGGGTTGATGAGGTGAAAGGGAAGACTTCTCATGCTTTCCCCAGTGCCTGTGGTCAGACTCACGGAACACCAATGACTACATCCAAAGAAATTCTCTCTCTACTTGGCAACTTCCCCTCATCCTGTAAAACCAATAAAGCTTATAAAGAATAAGCTGCCAGAGGTGAATGATCAGCTGCGAAGGGCAAAACTGGTTCTCAGCTAAACACCTGTGTTAAGTGGTCCAGGGCTTAGATCTGAAATGTGGAAGCTGCTGCCAGCTGCTGGGTCTCAGCCCAAATTGAGAACTAAGGTTCAATACAACAACCTGTGTCAGACTTTCAGAATTCTCAGTCACAGACCAGCTTGGTGGAGTCCAGAGAAGCTTCCATTCACTTTGGAAGTCGACCTCCCTTCAGTCTCTTCCCCTCTCTGCGCTGTAACTCAGGCCAGTGGCTCTCCAAGTGTGGCCCCTTGACCAGCAGTATCAGCACTACTTAGGAATCTCTTTTTCAATTGAGGTCAAATTTACATAACATCAAATTAACCATTTTAAAGCGTACAGTTCATCCTCATGTAGTCCGTTCTCAGTGTTGTGCGGCTATCCCCCTCTACCTAGTCCCAAAACATTTTCATCATTCCAAAAGGAAAGCCTGTCCCCATTAGGCAGTCACTCCTTCCTTCCCCTCCCCCAGCCCCCGGCAACCGCTCGTCACTTTCTGTTTCTACGGATTTGCCTATTCTGGACATTTCATAGAAATGGAGTCACACAATACGTGACGTTTTGTGTCTGCCTTCTTTCACTTAGCATAACGTTCTTGAGGTTCATCCAGGTTGTAGCATGTGTTAGCACTTCATTCCTTTCTATGGTTCTAAGAACTTTTTAGAAATGCAAATTTCCTGCCTCACCCAGACCTAGTGTATCAGAAACTCTGAGGGTGGGGTCCAGCAACTGGTGTTTTCACAAGCCCTTTTGGTTACTTGAAGGCATCCTAGCGTTTAAGAACTCCTGATTTAGGAGATGTCAGCCTACGCTCTTTGACATAGAAGGAAGTTGTTAGGTTCCTAAATTCAGGATTTTTTTATTCTGCCCCAAACCCCGAGTCAGTATAGACGTTTCAAAGGCAAAAATGGTTTTGTCTTTTTCTTGAGTTGTCGGAGAAGGCTTTCAGGATCTGCCAAATTCATTCCTTGTCTTAAAAAACACATCGAATATCTAGACACATTCTTTCAAAGTAATCTCAGACTATTTTTAATCTCTTAACGTTAACTCAACCTTTTCCATTTTGTTTCCATCCTATTTAGAGAATGGCTAGTTTCTTCTCGAACACCTCCAGATGTGCCTTCTGTTACCCAAGCTGTACACTGTAGGTGGCTGCGAACAGGACCGGCCCAGCTGGCTCCTTCCTTGGCTCCCTCATTACACCGTTTAGATTCGTCCTTTAAACACCCAAGGGCCATCCACCCTGTATGACGTCACACAGAGCGAAGTAAGTCAGAAAGAGAAAAACGAATATCGTATAATATCACTTATACGTGGAATCTAGAAAAAAATTGTATATATGAACTTATTTGCAAAGCAGAAATAGAGGGACTTCCCCGGTGGCGCAGGGGTTAAGAATCCGCCTGCCAGTGCAGGAGACACGGGTTCGAGCCCTGGTCCGGGAAGATCCCACATGCCGTGGAGCAACTAAGCCTGCGCGCCACAACTACTGAGCCTGCACTCTAGAGCCCGCAAGCCACAACTACTGAAGCCCGCACACCTAGAGCCCATGCTCCACAACAAGAGAAGCCACCGCAATGAGAAGCCCACACACCGCAACGAAGACCCAACGCCGCCAAAAATAAATAATTAAAAAAAAAAAACATACTTTAAACAAACAAACAAAAAGCGGAAATAGAGTCACAGATGTAGAGAATAAACTTACGGTTGCCAAGGGGGGAAGAGGGGATGGGACGAACTGGAAGGTTGAGATTAACATATATACACTACTATGCATAAAATAGGTAACTAATGAGAACCTACACAGGGAACTCTACTCAATGATCTGTGGTGACCTAAAGGGGAAGGAAATCTAAAAAAGAGGCGATATATGTATACGTATAACTGATTCACTTTTCTGAACAGCAGAAACTAACACAACATTGTAAGGCAACTATACTTCAATAAAAACTAATTTAAAAAAAAAACAAAACACCCAAGGACCCACTTAAAGGCTTTCAGTTGCAATGAGCCGAAAGGAATTTCTGTAGTTTGACACCCAAATTCCCCATTTCTTCCCTGGTATTTCCCCCTCACGGTGGCTTCTGTAGCCTACCTGGCCCTCTGCTGATAATTTGTAGGTTTAGGAAGGAGAGCTGTCTTGGGTGGCGTGGGAACCCCTAGTAGGAAATTCAAGGAACTGGGACCCGGATGACTAGGTTCCATTGCTGACTTGACACATGCTCTTGTTCACTCAACAAATACAGAATTTATTGAAGACCACGTGGGCTAGCTACTGGGTGAGAAGGCTGCGGTGAGCAAGGTCAACACTGTTCCCCTCCGCTCCCATTTTGGGAGCTTAAAGTCTAACGCGAGATCCAAACAAGCAAAGAGGCCATTTCAGCACTGTGTGAGGAGGTGTCGATGGGGCGTGTCTGAGATAACGCTGTGGGGGATGCGGAGAGGCACGCACTCCAGAGGCAGCGGTGTGTGCGTAGGGGAGGTCAAAGGAGGCTCTGAGGAGAAAGAGAGGGATAAGTTTGTTCTAACTCATGGAGGGTGAGTTGGCAAAAACTGGGTGTCAGGTGCGGCAGGGTAGTTTAGTTGGGAAGAGGCTTCCTGAGAGAGGAAATGGCAGATGCGGAGGTTGAGGACAGAGAAGGGGTGTGTGTCATGCTAGGAACTATAGCAGGATTCTGAAGTTGCTGGATTGTAATGTCAGGGGTGGGTCTGCTGTGACAGAGGGTTAGCAAGGGCAGAAAGAGGTGGTAGAGCTCAGTTAGGGCCAGGGAAGGGGTAAAGCTGAGTTGTGATTTGACCTGCTGTGTGTTTTCGTGATCACTTGGACTATGTAAGGGGAGTGAGTTGGAGGGAATGAGAAATGAGACTGGGAATCCCGTCAAGGGGCTCTTGCACTGGGGCCTCTCATACCACTGCTAGTGGGTGTGTAAATTAGACAAACACTTTGGAGAACAGTTTGGGAATGTCTAGTAAAGTCAAAGATATGTGTACCCTGTGAACCAGAAATTCTGTTCACAAGAAGTTATGAGTAAGTTGCTCATAACTGTATTCTTTGAAATAAAAAATTGGAAGCAATTTAACTGCCCATTAATAGGAGAATGGATAAAATGCAATACATAAAACGTGCTATATTTATACAATGGATTTTTATGCAGTAGTTAAGATGAATGGACTGGGGCTGGATTTATCAAACTGAAAAAATCTCAAAAGCATAATGTTGAACAAACAGCCATGGTTTGCAGAAATACAGGTACGACTTGACATCCTGTACTTAAAGCTTCTAAGGTCTATCATTTCTTTACACACCCTTAAGACAGAAAAAATGCTGAGAATTAAACTCTGACAAAATGCTTTCTTGTCACTTATTATATGATACTTTATACTTGATTAGACACTTTTTTTTTACCATATATTACTCTTGTGTGTGCATAAAAAAGTAAAATAAATAGAAGTGGAATAAATCAGTTTTTCCACATGTAAATTCTGACTCTTCTAAATTCTTTTGACTTAAAGTCACTGAAGTCTGTGTTTCCCACATAATAAATCCTCCACCAAACTAGAGGGCTGGTAATAAGGCATCCCTGAAAGCAATCCATAAGAGAACTCATGGCTGTTGTCGCTGGGTTCTTAAGCTATTTTTACAGTTAGGTATAGCTAAGCTCCTTCAGAGTCCTCCTTCTGGAACATTGCTGGACATTTCTGAATTACCTCCGTACCCACGATCTCCTCACAACCACTTGGTTCCCGAAGGGAAAAAGAGTGCCCCACTATTGTCTCCACAATTTTCTGCAAGTTTAGTCCTGCTACTTTTGATGTTGGAGGATGTGCAGGCAGTATGGCATGACTGCCACCTGGCTGGCCGCTATTGTAAGGTATCATCAGGTATAAGAGCATCCTGATTTCTGAGATATTCAAATGTGAAAAAAGATGTGTGCTTTACATTTTGGAGGGTAAGTTCAAAATAGGAGAGTATTAGCAAACCCACTCGACTTCACAGCCATGCCACAACTTCCAATCCAGCTTTGTAATGAAATCAACATCTTGATATCGCTTATATGGGGCATCTTAAAAAATGACACAAATGAACTTATTTACAAAACAGAAACAGACTCACAGACATAGAAAACAAACTTATGGTCACCAAAGAGGAAAGGGGGGTGGGGAGGGACAAATTAGGAGTTTGGGATTAGCAGATACAAACTACTATATATATAAAATAGATAAACAACAAGGACCTACTGTATAGCCCGGGGAGCTAAATGCAGTATCTTGAAATAAACTATAATGGAAAAGAAAAAAAAGATGTGTGCCTTAGAAATGATGCAGTATGGTAGGTATTATTTATGAATAAAAATGTAAAAACTATTCGTGGAAATGATAAACACCAAATTCAAGATGGCTGCTATCACCATAGAGAGAACGCTGATGTGGAAATGGAGGGCATGTGATGGGGACCCAGGCACGGGGGCCCCCAACGAGCCACTCACACTCTAGCCTTTAAGCAAGGTGGTGTCACGTGGGTGGGTGTTTGTATTACTCTCCACACTTTCTGTAAGACAAATATTTTATAACTCATAAAAAAGGAGACTGTCACACTAGTACAATTCTGTTAATAATCGCCGTGCGAGGCAGGGCACGTGTCTAACTTCAGCTTTCTAGTCTACGTTGTAAAGACGATTCATACCTCTTCTCCCTGCCTCAGAGGAACTGGCGTCGTTGTGAAGGTCAAAACAGCTAATGATTGTGCAACTCTTTGTGAAATCCCAAAGCACGGGAGAGGAAGGTTACTGAGGTTGTCATCTCACAAGTTGACCAAACCTCTTACCAAGGATGTGTGGGAAATGCTTCCGGTAACGGCCCCCAGTGATCAGGCCTCCCTCTGTCTACACCCCTTTTGCAAGATGACTCTGCCACTCCTCCCATCAAATGGTGGTGCCTATTTCTCCACTCCTCCGCTCCGGGCTGGCCTTGGGACCCGCTGTGATCAACAGAATATGGTGAAAGTGACACGGCAAGTTCCAGAGCCTAGACCTCCAGGGTAATGTGTCTTTCGCTGTAACACCCTAGATTCCCGAGACACCCCCCACCAGGCTGGAAAGCTCAGTCTGGCCTATTGGAGGGTGTGAAGTTAAGTCAAGAAGAATCAAGAAACCCGGCCAACAGCCAGTACCAACGGCTGGACGTGAGTCAGGCCATCTCGGACTTTCCGGCCCCGTGGACCCACTGGCTGAATGCTGTCGACCAACACAACTCCTCAGCCAATCCGCAGAATCATGAGAAATAAGGAGTCATCAGGGTCTTTAGGTCACCATGTTTCAGGGTGGTTTGTTTTGCAGAGTCAGCTACACTGACCCATGACCGGCAGTTTGCTTTGGTCTATTTTGTAGATGACAAGACACTCCTATTGCCATGTTGTGAGTTGGGCAGTAAGTAATTATTAAGTGCCTACTGTGTGTAGGTTACAGGGTAGGTGCTGTGAAGACTGCAAAAATGCCCTGTAGATAAATGGCTCAGTCGTAGCACGAAAAGGAGCTGTAACCTTGTTAGGAAGCCAAGATGTAAATTACAGAAATGTAAATAAGAATGTACTAACTTGAGAAAGATGTGCTCTCCAGGGGAAAATGAACACTTATGAAGTTCTTACTATGTAGCAGGAATGGCTGGCTTCGTTCATTGAATTCTTAACAACAATGCTATGAGGTAGGTACTATGATTATTCCCATTTTACAGGCAAGGAAACTGAGGAAGCCGCAGGTAAGTAACTTGCCCAGGGTCACACAGCCAGCAAGTGGTTGGGCCCAGCCTGGGAACCGGCAGCCTGATTGCAAAGCCTGCATGTGCCCAGGACTAAATGAGTGACAGCAAGGCCAGTGCTGTGAGGACGAGGGGACACGTGCTCTGGGGGTGGGGACGGTCAAGAAGAGCCCTAGGGGAGAGAGACCTCAGCTGGCCTTGGAGGTTGGATGGGAGTTGGAATGGAATTAAGATATAAAGTTCCAGGCAGGGGTCAAGGCATATGCCCTGTGGGAAACAGGAGGGAAGCACGTGGGGTGTTTGAGGACCCAGGAGTAGCTGAGCCCAGCTGGGTCAGGACCTGTCTGCCTCCAACCCGGGAGGGCTGCGACTGTCCTTAGCGGCCACTTACATCCAGTGAGGCCCCCCCACTGCCTGGCTGAGGGCAGGCCCGGGAGAGGTGGGCTGGGAGGACAGTGGGGAAAATGGCGACATCACTGGGGGACCAGCACAGAACGAGGAAACAGGATGGGAGGGGCTTCGGGGCCACCTGGAATTCTCAGGTGGGGAGGGTGCAGGGACCGAGCAGTTCCAGCTGCCCCGTGGAGCCCATGTCCATCGGCCGGGACAGCAGAGGCCGGGGTGGGACTGGTGTGCCATTTCTCCCAGGGCGTGTGGGGTGGGCTTGTTCCTCACGGCCCTGTGTGCTCCCAGACCATCTTTTCCCGCCGTCTTAGACTAGCAGCGGCCACCAAAATCATTTCTGCAAAAACCTTTGCTGTGACTCAAGAGGGAAAGGTGTGTTCAGATATGCTCTTGAAATTCTCTTAAACAACCTGTCAATCACAATAGAACATTTTAGTAAGAGTCCAATTCTTGTTTGTTGCATGTAGTTTTGGTTAAGATATGTCACTTCACTTTATAAACACCCTTGGTACCGGTGGCTTTGGGGGGCTAAGGTTGCTGGTTGTTCGTGGATGTGGTTACTGCCCCTGAGAAGCACCCATGAAAAGCAGAGACCACAGGAGCCCCGTCTTGGCTTCATCACCCACCCACTCCCACCCTCGCAACACTCGATTGCTCACAGCCTATGGGAACTCAGGAAAGGCTCCAAGTGAAGAGACACTTGAGATGGGCCTTGAAGGATGGAGAAGATTTTGACAGGTGAGGCCAGGGGAAAAGGTTTACCAGGTGGTGGGAAAACTGACCAAAGGCCTGGGGCCCTGCACGTGCAGGGGACAATCAAGGAAGAGGAAAAGGTCTATGTAATCACAGAGCTTGGGAAATAGAATAAGACAGGACACGTCAGATGGTTGGGGTGGCGTTGGGGACCAGAGCCTTGAGCGGGGACAGTTGGGAGACGTGGCATTGCCCTCTGAAAGCAAGACGGCAAATACGACATCACATGAGAGCAGCAATTGTTCCTGGCTCATTCTTAATTCAACCTTGTGGATCCAGGGTACGCACAGAGGGATGAGAATTGTGTGAGTCTGAGAACATCCTGTGTAAAAAGTTCAGAAGGCTCTACCTAAACAAACCCTTGCAGAGCAAATGATACAAAGTGCATATTTTGGTGAACTTAAAATCATACATGCAATACATGGTTTGGGTAGAAAATTTTGAAGCCACAGATAAACAAAAGGAAGGGGAAAAAAGAAATATCACTTATAATTCTACCATCCAGAGATAATGAACATGCCTTTCAGACTTTTTTGAATGCATGGATATAAATCTATGTTACATAAATGGGCTCATACTGCTTTAGAACTTACTTTAGAAAACTCAATATCTTGCGACTATCTTTCTGTATCAATACGTACACTCCTCGGCATCATTTTAAATGGCCATTTATTAGTCCCTGTTGAAGAACCTCCTGAACCGTCTCCAATCTCCCACTTCTATTTGTGTTAAAATCTTAACTGTATCCATTCAAGCGATGTGTTCTTAGCCACATGTACAGCAGAGGGCGCTTGAAAAATCAAACCCAGAGTAATCATCGTCGAGTTAATCACTTCAGAGCTCTTTTCAGGGCATACCTGATGTAGCATTCTGTAGTCTTCCAGAAGAGTCTTCAGGAGGTGCTGTTAGGTGGCACAGTTCCTTCAGAACCCAAACGACTCATTTGAAGAGTGTGTGGGCTACTTCTATCCGGACTCGACCTCTCCTATTGTCTTTGTATTTCTGTATTCACTCTAACTCCCTCAAAAAAGAAATGACAAGAATCAGATATTTTGCAGTTGTTTGTGATTGATGATGCATTCTTGAAACGGGGAAAAGTTTAATGGATTTAATATGTCCTGCAAAATGTTATGAGTAGACTGAGTAGAAGAAAATGCCTTTTCTACTAGGCAAGCTGTTTACCTGGGGCCTCCTGCAAAGTTAACTGCTGATATCAGACTCGCCCTGATGAGATGGAAACGCTGAGCTGAAGTGTGCCCCGGTGATTTGCAGAGCCCGGTTTTCTGTGGCACCATCCACGCACGATGAAATATGTCTCTCAGATGAGAGCATCTTTAAAATGATGACATCAAAAACAAAGAGTACAAATTTGAAATCTCAGGGAAGAATGAAGCATAAGGACCTCACTGCTTCCCCCTAGTGGTTCTATCCTGTTTCAGCGGGTCTCTTGGCATGAGGTGGGTCCCGTGCTGGGAAACTCAGCGCCCTCTTGTGGAGGGCAGGAGAAGACATCCACATTTCTGAGATGGCAGAGACCAAGGCTACAGAGAAACCGGTGGACTGACAAAGACAGACTTGACCTGACGGATTGGTAAACACTGAGTCACCTCCGGCAGAGCTTGTGTATGCTTTTCCCCCTCAGAGATTTATTAAAAGCTGAATCAAATCGATTCTCGTTCCTTTAGGATGATTGAATTGTATGTCTTTTTTATTCAATACCTTTTGTTATTGTTCTGTTTATTCCATTACTTTGAGCATCCTCTTGGAATTACCCAGTTTCAGTAGTACGATTTTGCCCCATTTATCAGACATGGTTTATGGATGAAGGAAATGCTCCAGAGAGCTGATGGTGTAGCCTCTGAACCACTATAACGTTTGTCAGGTTTTGCAGATAGAAGATAGTGATTAAAGGCATGGGCTGTCATGCCTAATTCCAGCACTGGTTCTACTAACTGGGTGGCAGGCAGGCACCTGACTTAACTTTTCAAAACCTCACCTTCCTTACCTACAAAATGAGGAGGATGATAGTTCCTACCTTGCAGAGTTATGACAATTAAAGAATGTAATAAATATATTAGCACAGTGCCTAGCTCATTGTACTTAGCAAATGTTAACTATTACTATTTAACCAGAAGACGAACATTTTTTAAAAGGTGCATTACGTTCTTCACTGAGTTTTTAAACAGAGTACAATGACCGACATTAACCATTTTCTAGGAGGCTCATATTTTTCCTTGTAAAAAATGACTGTGCCCATAAGTAAGAGCAATAAGGTGCTAAGAAGTGGCTGAGGTCTGAGTACAGTTCTCCGACTTTTTTCTACTACAAAGCTGGTGGTCTGCATGTGAACTGCCTGCACTGCATTCTGAGTTCTTGTTTCTATTTCCATTTTCACCTGTTCCCTCACTATCTCACTGCCCATTTCTAACACCACTGCTGACTCCACCCTTCTTTCGAATCCACTGTGGAGTCAGAAATGAGGTAACAGAGCTGATTAGAATTCTGTTTTATGCAATAGGTTAAATAGACTCTAGCGGGAACGTCTGAACTCTTCCCCTCTTTGCAAAACACATAATCTCCTATCTGAATACAAGTATGCCTTTTAGTGCCTATGGAATCCATACCCAGGGAGTAGGAAAGAGCAAAAATTAAAAAAAGGAAGTGTTAAAAGACTTTTCTTAGGATGGGCAGCTGATCATGCGAGCTGAGAGCTCTTGAGGCAGCCCTCTTTTGATTTTTGTCTCCTTGTGGGGGGTAGGGGTGGGGAAGGAGCGTTGGGTTCTGCTCCCTAGGCTGGAAGCACTGCCCTCTAGTGGTTAGGAGGGCAGAGTGCTGCCGGAGGCTGCTGTCTCACAGAAAAGGATCCTGCAGGTAGTGATAAGCGGAGGGCAAGCAGTGGAGGAGAATCTGAACCAGACTCAAGACGGGAGCAAAGATCACAGTGAGGAGAGGCAAGGTGGGTCTATGATTGAGAGTACAAATAACAAGGTAAGAAGTGGAGATGTGGTGTCTGTAGCTTTGTAGTATAGTCTGAGGTCAGGGAGCATGATTCTTCCAGCTCTGTTCTTCTTTCTCAAGATTGTTTTGGCTATTCAGGGTCTTTTGTGTTTCCATACAAATTTTAAAGTTATTTGTTCTTGTTCTGTGAAAAACGTCATTGGTATTTTGAGAGGGACTGCATTGAATCTGTAGATTGCCTTGGGTAGTATGGTTGTTTTAACAATATTCATTCTTCCAATCCAAGAACATGGTATATCTTTCCATCTGTTTGTGTCGTCTTCAATTTCTTTCACTTGCATCTTATAGTTTTCTGAGTATGGATCCTTCACCCATAGGTAAGTTGAGTATACCATCTCTTTTCTTTCATGATCCTGACTCACAGACCATGTATTTCATTAGAGATCCACGATGCTTAACAACATTTTAAAACCCATTTATTTCATTTTTAAATTTCTCCACTACGGTCTCTTCACTAGAACATAATCACATTGTCTTGCATGTAGAAAGTGGTTATCTTAGACGGTGTTTTCTCAGAAGCAGACCCTGAACCAAAAATATGAGTGCAAGCCAAAGCAATCTTGAGAAAGAAAAACAGAGCTGGAGCAATCAGGCTCCCTGACTTCAGACTATACTACAAAGCTATAGTCATCAAAACAGTATGGTACTGACACAAAAATAGAAAAATAGATCAATGGAACAGGATAGAAAGCCCAGAAATAAACCCACACACCTATTGTCAATTGATCTAAGACAAAGGAGGCAAGACTATACAAGGGAGAATGGACAGTCTCTTCAACAAATGGTGCTGGGAAACCTGGACAGCTACATGTTAAAAAAATGAAATTAGAACATTCTTTAACACCATACACAAAAATAAGCTCAAAATGGATTAAAGACCTAAACGTGAGACAGCACACTATAAAACTCTTAGAGGAAAACATAGGCAGAACACTCTCTGACATAAATCACAGCAAGATATTTTTCAATCCGTCTCCCAGAGTAATGGAAATAAAAACAAAAATAAACAAATGGGACCTAATTAAACTCAAAAGCTTTTGCACAGCAAAGGAAACCATAAACAAAATGAAAAGACAACTCACAGATTGGGAGAAAATATTTGCAAATGATGTGGTCGACAAGGGATTAGTCTCCAAAATTTACAAACAGCTCGTGCAGCTTAATATCATCAAAACAAATAACCCAATCAAAATATGGGCAGAAGACCTAAATAGACATTTCTCCAAAGAAGACATACAGATGGCCAAGAGGAACATGAAAAGATGTTCAACATTGCTAATTATTAGAGAAATGCAAATCAGAACTATAATGAAATATCACCTCACAACAGTCAAAATGGCTATCATCAAAATCCATAAATAACAAATGCTGGAGAGGGTGTGGAGAGAAGGGGACCCTCCTACACTGCTGGTGGGAATGTAAGTTGGCACAGCCACTATGGAGAACAGTATGGAGTTTATTTAAAAAACTAAAAATAGAACCACCATATGATCCAGCAATCCCACTCCTGGGCATATATCCAGAGAAAAACACGGTCCAAAAGAATGCATGCACCCCCATGTTCACTGTAGCACTGTTTACAATAGCCAAGACATGGAAGCAACTTAAATGTCCATGGACAGAGGAATGGATAAAGAAGATGTGGTACATATATACAACAGAATGTTACTCAGCCATTAGAAAGAATGAAATAATGCCATTGGCAGCAACATGGATGGACCTAGAGATTGTCATACTGAGTGAAGTAAGTCAGACAGAGAAAGAAAAATATCATATGATATTACTTATATGGGGAATCTTAAAACAAATGATACAAATGAACTTATTTGCAAAACAGAAACAAACTCACAGACTTAGAGAACTAAACTTATGGTTACCAGGTGGGAAGGGTGGGAGAAAGGGATGGTTAGGGAGTTGGGGATTGACATGTACACACTGTTATATTTAAAATGGATAACCAACAAGGACCTACTATATAGCACAGGGAACTCTGCTCAATATTATGCAATGACCTAAATGGGAAAAGAATTGGAAAAAGAATAGATACATGTGTATGTATAACGGAATCACTTTGCTGTACACCTGAAACTATCACAATATTGTTAATCAACTATACTCCAATATAAAATAAAAAGTTAAAGATAAATTTAAAAAAAATTTTAATTAAAAAACATATGAGTGCATGTGATTTATTAAGGACGTGTTCCTGGGAGAAGTTGCTAAGGGATCGTGGAGGCAAGAGAGAAAAGAGGATGAAGTTAAGCAATGGTGTGATCCCAGGGGAAAGTCCCGGTCTCCGGGTCCCAGGGGAGCTCTGGAGCATCAGTTGCACCTCAGAGTTTGTCCCTTTGGGAGGCAAGGAAGGTGGTATGTCAAATGCTTCCTCCACAGTAAGGCCAGTCATTAAGCAGCAGAGGCCATGAGGGCACGGTGGGTCACCAACTCCCAGAGTCTCTAAGTGGACAAGGTGACTTCAGCAGTCACAGTCAAAAGTTAGAAGAAAGGCGAAGCTGTGAGCAGCTAGCTGTGTGACACAGAAAAGCTGGGGACCTGGGAAGGATATCAGTGGTGTCCTCTAGAACTTTCACTAAGGATGTGGTAAATGAGTGAATCAATGAATGAGTAAAGGCCCTCAAATCCCTCCATATGGACACACAGGGTATCATTTTTTTGCTTTATGTTACATGTATTTAGATCCCTATTACCTAGTATTCTATGGATTAGATTTTGGTAAAGAAACATTGCTCATCCAGAGAGCTAATTTTTCCTTATCCAGGGCACTGTGATTAGGGAAGAGACCCTCCCAAGACTGAGAGTGCAGGACTGAGTCAGCTGCCAGAGTCAGACCTTCTAAAGAACTGGAGTCACCAGTGCACGACAAGAATGCCCTCGAGAAAGATGTGACCAGTGGAGTCTTACACCTGGAATTAAAATGGACAGGATGGGGTCTGACATGACCCCAGGCCTCTTACTAAGTGGATGACCAAAGAATAAACGAGACCCTAGAAGCCCATCCCCAGGGCAGCATAAGAAGGTGATCATGAGTATAACATGAGGACGGAAAAAGAAGAGACCAATGTAAATAACCCTGTGAGAAGCAGCAACAAACGGTCTAGGAGATGCTTTTCGTGGTCATAAATATCTTGCATAATGATGAAGAGCATATACAGACATGTGAAAACCTCATAAATAAGATGGTGGCTCTGTCCTAGCTACTCATGGACAGAGAACTACAGCCCTACCCACTATTCCAAAAGAAGGAGTAAAGATTAAAACCGGACCTCCATTCATGAGGTTTTTTTTAGTTGAAATGTGTCAAGTTATTTAGTAGAAATTTTGTTTGCCTATAGTGAGGTGCTTATGTTCAAATAAAGATACCTTCCTTTCTTATGTCTGCATTAAAGGACTCCCAACATGGGTGGCACTGTAGTAGGAATGTGCAGTGAATCTGAGGGATCTGTGCATATCTCACCTGGGCTGTCCAGTCTAGAAGACTGGGCAGAAATTGCCGTAGAAATCATACCCAAAATAAGATCCTGGTATACAGACTTTGTTACATAAGTATTGTGTGTTTCAGAGTCTTAGAAACAAACAAGGGAACAAAAAAGTAGTACATTCTGATTCTCAACTATGTTTCTAGCAGTTGAAGGTACAGGATAGTGACTCTGGAAGGGTGAGGGGTGACAGTGCCTGATGCTGCAGAAGGGAACCCAGGCCCTTTCCTTTCCACCATATTTGGATCTAGAAGATCTGTCTGCTTCATGTACCCTTTTCACTGCGGACGGACAGGCACACATTGATTTAAAGGATTAAGACAAGAAGTGACCTGACCCTTGTCACAACTTTTCAAGGAAGCAGAAAGAGAAGCCCTGACCGCGAACTTGGGCTGGCTTTTGCAGTTCAGAAATGTACAGCTAACCCCCACTATGATTACTTCTTTTTTAAAAAATTGAAGTATAGTTGATTTATAGTATTATGTTAGTTTCAAGTGTACAGCAAAGTGATTCCGTTTTTATATATATATATATATAGTTTATAAATAAATAAATAAATAAATATATATAAAACGGAATCACTTTGTTATATATATATAACTGAATATACATAGAGATATATATTTGGGTTATTTTCCACTATAGGTTATTACAAGATATTGAATACAGTACCCCGTGCTATACAGTAAATCCTTGTTGCTTATCTATTTTATGTATAGTAGTTTGTACCTGTTAGTCCTGTACTCCTAATGTATCACTCCCCTTTCCCCCTCCCCTTTGGTAACCATAAGTTTGTTTCCTATGTCTGTAAGTCTGTTTCTGTTTTGTACATAGATTCATTTGTGTCATATTTTAGATTCCACATATAAGTGATATCATATAATATTTGTCTTTCTCTGTCTGACTGACTTCACTTAGTATGATCATCTCTAGGTCCATCCATGTTCCTGCAAATGGCATTATTTCATTCTTTTTTATGGCTGAGTAATTATGATTACTTCTGAGCTTTCACTACTAGTAGTAATGTGCAATCGTCAAGGGAATTGTGAGACTTGTATAGCCCAACCTGTAAGTATTTAAAAAATCGAACTGGGAATGAACTAAACCCACTAACCATTCATTGACACCCATGGTATGCCTTGCTCTGCAGCTGGGAAGGGTGGTGTGGGAGCAGGGGCAGCAGATTGAAAAATGTGTGATGGAATCTCTGGTCCCAAGAAAATGAGTCACTACCTGTGGTAGAAAAAATGGGTTGGTACCACTATTAGTGTTGACAGTTTGAGATAAAAGGTGTCAGTAGTTTATAGAAAGAGATTTTCTACGTATTGAGAAACACTGAAGGGGGTGAGAAACCCACAAATGTTTGAGTCCATCCTGTGCCTTCTGATTATCTGCATGTAGGCAATGTCCCTGCCCCTGACCTTGGGGAATATTTCCCCTTGCCAGTAAACGCTGCTAGCGGAAGCCTGCAGCAACTATCTTTTTGGAGCCCTGTCCAGACTCAACTCACTGCACCAAACAAGGGTCCTGAAGAGAGACTTCCTTGGAGTCAGGGGTCTAAGGAAAATGGGCAGGTACATTTTACTGGCCAATATTCTTCCATTAGAAGTATTTCCTTTGACACTATCTTTTTTTTTTTTTTTTTTTTTTTTTTGGTGACACCTTCTGTGGAATGGAATTTACACAGCTTTTTGTGCCCATCTTAGGAAAAGAAAAAGATTTTCACTTTCTTTAAATGAATGGTCTGTTTTCCTAAAGGAACAAGTCAGCCTTTCCATTTGAGTAAATTATTCAAACCATGCAGCCTAGGGCTTATGCATGGCTGTTAGGGCTCTCAGGCAGGTGATGCCATCTGTACATCCCTCAAAGGGTATCTCTCATATGACACCAAACAAACATTTGCAACTTATTAAATAGCTTCTTGAATTTTAAAAAACTTAATTCAGAGGGTACAATTTTTCATCCTCCCTGGAAGACTGCTTATGGCTACATAGTTTTCATAATGTCCACTGTGGAATCTTTGACTTCTAAAACTATAGAAGAACCCCATGAAAAATCCCTTCCTTTCCAGTTCTACTACCAGAAAATTAATCCTTAAGTGAGTTATGTATTTCTTCTGTGTCAACTTTCTCATTCTCTATAATGGTTATAATGCCATAATAATCAGAAAAGGAAAAGAAATAGAAGGAAACCAAATTGAAAAGGAAGAAGTAAAACTGTCACTGTTTACAGATGACATGATACTATTCATAGAAAATCCTAAAGATACCACCAAAAAAACTACTAGAGCTCAGTGAATTTGGTAAAGTTGCAGGATACAAAACTAATATACTGAAATCCGTTGCACTTCTATACATTAACAACAAACAATCAGAAAGAGAAGTTTAAAAAACAATCCCATTTACCATCACCTCAAAAAGAATAAAATATCTAGGAATAAATCTAACTAAGAAGGTAAAAGACCTGTACTTGGAAAACTATAAGACACTGATGAGAGAAACTGAAAATGACACAAAAGATGGAAAGATATACTGTTTTCATAGATTGGAAGAATTAACATTGCTTAAATGACCATATTACTCAAGGCAATCTACAGATTCAATGCAAGCCCTATCAAAATACCAATGGCATTTTTCACAAAACTAGAACAAATAATTCCAAAATTTGTATGGAAACACAAAAGATCCCAAATAGCCAAAGCAATCTTGTGAAAGAAGAACAAGGCTGGAGGTATCATCCTTGTGGACATCAGACAATACTACAAAGCTAAAGTAATCAAAACAGTATGGTACTGGCACAAAAACAGATACATAGATCAATGGAACAGAATAGAGAGCCCAGAAATAAACCCACACACTTAGAGTCAACTCATCTGTGACAAAGGAGGCAAGAATATAAAGTAGGGAAAAGACAGTCTCTTCAATAAGTGGTACTGGAAAAACTGAAGAGTTACATGTAAAAGAATGAAATTAAAACATCTCCTCATACTATATACAAAAATAAACTCAAAATGGATAAAGGACATAAATGTAAGACTAGAAAACATAAAACTCTTAGAAGAGAACATAGGCAGAATACTCTTTGACATAAATCATAGCGATATTTTTTTAATCTGTCCCTAAGGTAAAGGAAACAAAAACAAAAATAAACAAATGGAACCTACTTAAAGTTAAAAGCTTTTGCAGAGCAAAGGAAACCATTGATAAAATGTAAAGACAACCTACTGAGTGGGAGAAAATATTAGCAAATTATATGACCAGCAGGGGATTAATGTTCAAAACATATTAACAGCTCATACAACTCAATATCAAAAACACCCAAAATTAAAAATGGGAAGAAGACCTGAATAGACATTGTTCCAAAGAAAACATTCAGGTGGCCAACAGAGACATGAAAAGATGCTCAACATCGCTAATCATCAGAGAAATGCAAATCAAAACCACAATGAGATATCACCTCACAACTATCATCAAAAGACCACAAATAACAGCTGCTGGCAAGGTTGTGGACAAAAGGGAACACTACTACATTGTTGGTGGGAATATAAATTGGTGTATCCACTATAGAAAACAGTATGGAGGTTCCTCAGAAAACTAAAAATAGAACTACCATATGATCTAGCAATTCCTGGGTATTTATCTGAAGAAAACAAAAGCATTAATTCAAAAAGATACATGCATCCCAGTGTTCACAGCAGCATTATTTATCAATACAATAGCCAAGATATAGATACAACCTAAGTGTCCATCAACAGATGAATGGATAAAGAATATGTGATATATATATATATAATATAGATATATATCTATATATAGATATATATAGATAAATATCTATTTATAGATAAATACACACACACACACACACACACACACACACACACACACACACACTGGAATATACTCAGCCATGAAAAAGAATAAAATTTTGCCATTTGAAACAACATGGATGGACCTGGAGGGTATTACACTTAGTGAAATAAGTCAGACAGAGAAAAACAAAGACTGTATCTTATTACTTGTATGTGTAATCTAAAAAACAAAATGAACGAATATAACAAAACAGAAACAGATTCACCAATATAGTGAACAAACTAGTGGTTACCAGTAGGGAGAGGAAAGGGGGGAGGGGCAAGATAGGGGTAGGGGATTAAGAGGTACAAACTACTATCTATAAAATATATAAGCCACAAGGATATATTATACAGCACATGGAATATAGTCAATACTTTATAATCAAAACAGTATGGTACTGGCACAAAAACAGAAATATAGATCAATGGAAAGCCCAGAAATAAACCCACACACCTATGGTCAATTAATCTTTGACAAAGGAGGCAAGAATATACAATGGAGAATAGACAGTCTCTTCAATAAGTGGTGCTGGGAAAACTGGACAGCCACATGTAAAAGAATGAAATTAGAACACTCCCAACACCATACACAAAAAATAAGCTCAAAATGGATTAAAGACATAAATGTAAGACCGCATACTATAAAACTCCTAGAGGAAAACATAGGCAGGACACTCTGACATAAATTGCAGCCATATCGTTTTGGAGCCACCTCTTAGAGTAATGAAAATACAATAGAAACAAAAATAAACAAATGGGGCTTCCCTGGTGTTGCAGTGGTTGAGAGTCTGCCTGCCTGCCAATGCAGGGGACACAGGTTCCTGCCCCGGTCCGGGAAGATCCCACATGCTGCGGAGCGGCTGGGCCCGTGAGCCATGGCCGCTGAGCCTGCGCGTCCGGAGCCTATGCTCCGCAACAGGAGAAGCCACAACAGTGAGAGGCCCGTGTACCGCAAAAAACAAAACAAAACAAAACAAATAGGACCTAATTAAGCTTAAATGCTTTTGCACAGCAAAGGAAACTACAAACAAAACAAAAAAACAACCTACAGAATGAGAGAAAATATTTGTAAATGATGCAACTGACAAGGGGTTAATCTCCAAAATCTACAAACAACTCATGCAGCTCAATTAAAAAAAAAACAAAAAAAACAAGCAATCCAGTCAAAAAATGGGCAGAAGATCTTAATAAACATTTCTCCAAAGAAGACATACAGATGGCCAAAAGGCACGTGAAAATATGCTCAACATTGCTAATTATTAGAGAAAGGCAAATCAAAACTACAAAGAGGTATCACCTCACACCAGTCAGAAAGGCCATCATCAAAAAGTCTACAAATAATAAATGCTGGAGAGGGTGTGAAGAAAATGGAACCTTCCTACACTGTTGGTGGGAATGTAAATTGGTATAGCCACTATGGAGAACAGAATGGAGGTTCCTTAAAAAACTAAAAATAGAGCTACCATATGATCCTGCAATCCCACTCCTAGGCATATGTCTGGAGAAAACCATGCTTCAAAAAGATACATGCACCCCAATGTTCATTGCAGCACTATTTACAACAGCCAAGATATGGAAGCAACCTAAATGTCCATCAAGAGAAGAATGGATAAAGAAGATGTGGTGTATATATATACAATGGAATATTACTCAGCCATAAAAAATAATGAAATGGTGTCATTTGCAGCAACATGGATGGACCTAGAGATTACCATACTGAGTGAAGTAAGTCAGACAGAGAAAGACAAATATTATATGATATCACTTACATGAGGAATCTAAAAAAAAGGATACAAATGAACTTATTTACAAAACAGAAAAAGACTCAGACACACAGAAAACAAACTTATGGTTACCAAAGGAGAAGGGAGGTGAGGGATAAATTAGGAATTTGGGATTAACATATATACAGTACTATATATAAAATAGGTAAACAAGGACCTACTGTATAGCACAGGGAACTATACTCAATATTTTGTAATAACCCATATGGGAAAAGAATCTGAAAAATGATATATATACTTATAAATATATAAAACTGAATCACTTTGCTATACACCTGAAACTAACACAAAATTGTAAATCAACTATATTTCAATAAAAAATAAATTTAAAAAATAAAATAAATAAGCTACAAGGATATATTGCACAGCCCAGGGAATAGAGTCAATATTTTACACTAACTTTAAATGGAGCATAACCTATAAAAACTTTGAATCACTATGCTGTATACCTAAAACTACTGTAATATTATAAATCTTTACCTCATTCAAATAAATAAAAAATTTAAAAAATAAAATGGTTGTGATCTCTGACCCTACTTTTTAAATTGTCCTTAAGTAATATATGTACCTCGAAATACATATTCAAAAACAAACACACATGGTTGCTTGTACGAGTTCTATTCTGTTAAAAAAAATTGTAAATACAGATTCAAACCTCTTTGCTCTAAAACCCAAGTAGTTCAAATGACAGGCTTGGCGCTTTTAAACCATGTAATCTTGGGAAATTGTTTGCCTCCTATGAAATTAAATTTTCTATCTATAAAATGGAGATAAAAGAAAACATCTTGCACAGTTGTAAAGATTACATTAGTTGATTCATAGAAATAGACTCAGCACAGTTTCTAGTACGTTGTGCTTTTAAAATGTTCATTTCCTTTTAAATTCCTATTTATTATGCTTTTTTTAAACTTATATTTGCAGCTCTTGGGACATAATGTGAAAAAGATATCATAGAAACATACAACATTCCAAGACTGGAAGAATAGAAAATCTGAACAGACCAATTACGCGTAAGGAGACTGAAATAGGTAATCAAAAATCTCCCAACAGGGGCTTCCCTGGTGGCACAGTGGTTGAGAGTCCGCCTGCCGATGCAGGGGACACGGGTTCATGCCCCGGTCCGGGAAGATCCCACATGCCGCGGAGCTGCTGGGCGCGTGAGCCATGGCCTCTGAGCCTGCGCGTCGGGAGCCTGTGCTCCGCAATGGAAGAAGCCACAACAGTGAGAGGACTGCGTGCCGCAAAAAAAAAAAAAAAAAAAAAAAAAAAAAAATCTCCCAACAAAGAAAAGCTCAGGACCGATAGTTTCACTGGTGAATTTAACCAAACATTTAAAAAAGGGTTAATGCCAATCCTTTGCTTATTCTTCAAAAAAATTGAAGAGGAAGGAATACTTCCCAATTCACTTTATGAGTCCAGCACACCCTGATTCCAAAGCCATATAAGGACACTACAAGAAAAGAAAACTATAGACCAATATTCCTGATGAATATGATTGCAAAAAATTCTCAACAAAATACTAGCAAACCAAATATAGCAGCACACTGAAAGAATTATTCACCATGATCTAGTGGGATTTATTCCTGGGAGGTAAGAACGTTTCAAAGTATGCAAATCAATGTGATCCATCACATTAATAGAATGAAAGAAAAAAATTATACAATCATCTCAATAGATGCAGAAAAAACATTTGACAAAATTCAACATCCATTCATGATAAAAACTCATAAAAAATTTGGTATAGAAGAAACATGCCTCAACATAATAAACAACATATATGACAAGCTCATAGCTAACATCATACTCAAAGGTGAAACGTGGAAAGCTTTTCCTCTCAGATCAACAGCAAGGCAAGAATGCCCATGCTCACCACTCCTATTCAACATAGTACTGGAAGTCCTAGCTAGAGCAATCAGGCAAGAATAAGACATTAAAAGTATCAGAATTAAAAAGAAAGAGGTCAAATTCTCTATTTGCAGATGACATGATTATAAAGAAATAATCCTTAAAAATCCAGCAAAATCCTAAAGAATCCAGAAAAAAACCTGTTAGAATGAACAAATTCAGTAAATTTGCAGGATATAAAATTAACATACAAAAATTCAACAGCATTTCTATACACTAATAATGAATTATATGAAAAGGAAATAAAGAAAATGAT
This sequence comes from Orcinus orca, assembly GCF_937001465.1. NCBI lineage: Eukaryota > Metazoa > Chordata > Mammalia > Artiodactyla > Delphinidae > Orcinus > Orcinus orca. Next base: position 70,144,197 of record NC_064564.1, on the reverse strand, counting down.
CCCATTTACAATAGCATTGAAAACAATAAAATACTTAGGAATAAATTTAACCAAGGAGGTAAAAGCTCTCTCCACTGAAAACTATGACATCAATGAATCAAAGAAGACACAAATAAATGGAAAGGTATCCTGTGTTCATGGATTGAAAGAATAGTTAAAATGTTCATACTACTCTAATGTCCATCTATAGATTCAAAGCAATTCCTATCAAGATTCCAGTGGCATTTTTTTAAAAAAGAAGAAAAACAACCCCCAGTTTTATATAGAACCCCTAAAACCCTGAATAGCCAAAATATTCCGGAAAAAGAACAACAGAGTGGGAGGCATCACACTTCCTGATTTCAACCTATATCATAAAGCCATAGTAATCAAAATGGCGTGGTGCTGGCATAAAAACAGACACATAGGCCAATGGAACAGAATTAAGAGTCCAGAAATAAATCTATGCATATATGGTCAACTAACACTTGCCAACATTACTCAGTGGGGAAAAGGCAGTCTCTGCAATAAATGGTGCTGGAAAAATTGGATCTTCACATGCAAAAGAATGAAACTAGACTCCTATCTTACAAACACTTGAAAAAAATAACTTGAAATGGATTAGAGATTTAAAGGTAAGACTGGAAACCATTAAACTCCTAGAAAAAAACATAGGAAAAAATCGCCTTAATATGGGTCTAGGCAATGATTTTTTTGATATGACACCTATAGTACAAGCAACAAATTCAAAAATAAACAAATGGGACTACATCAGACTGAAAAGCTTCTGCACAGCAAAAGGAATGATCAACAAAATGGAAAGGCAGCCTATGGAACGGGAAAAATATTTGCAAAGTATATATCTGACAAGGGGTTAATATTCAAAATGTATAAGGAACTCATAATTCAATAGAAAAAACTAAATAATCCAATTGTTTAAATGGGCAAACAACCTGAATAAACATTTTTCCAAAAATGATACACAAATGAAAAGGTGCTCTACATCATTAATCATCAGGGAAATACAAATCAAAACCATAATGAGATATCACCTCACATCTATAAGAATAGCTGTTATCAAAAAGATAAGTGTTGACAAGGATGTAGAGAAAAGGGAACCCTTGTGCAGTGTTGTGGGATTGTAAATTGCTAAAGCCACTATGGAAAACAGTATGGAAATGCCTCAAAAATTAAAAATAGCATTACCATATGATCCAGCAATTACACTTCTGGGAATATATACAAAGGAAACAAAAACACTATATCAAAGAGATATCTGCACCCCCATGCTCATAGCATGATATCTATAATACTGAAGACATGGAAACAACTTCAGTGTCCATCAATGGATGAATAAAGAACTCGTGATATATATATGTATGTACGTGTATATATATATATGTACACATATATATGCAAACACATATACATATACACACACACTAGAATATTACTCAGCCATGAAAAGAAGGAAGTCCTGCCATTTGTGACAACATGGATGGGCATTATGCTAATTGAAATAAGTCAGACAGAGAAAGACAAACACTGAATGATCTCACATGTGGAGAGAAGAAGGAGAAGAAGGGGAAGAGGAAGAGGAAGAAGACAAAGGAAACCAAACTCATCCAAAAGGAGATCAGATTTGCAGTTATCAGATGCAGATGATGGGGGATGAAGGAAATGGATGAAGGTGATGAAAAGTTTCAAACTTCCAGTTGTAAGATAAATAAGTACTAGGGATGTAATGTACAACATGATGACTGTAGTTAACACTGCTGTATGGTATATTTGAAAGTTGTTGAGAGGATAGATCCTAATAATTCTCACCACAAGGAAAAAACCATTTTTTTTCCTTTTTTTTCCTGTTTTTTTATCTGTATGAAATGATGGATGTTAAATAAACTTGCGGTAATTTTTTCACAATATAGATAAGTCATGCTGTTTACCTTAAACTTATACAGTGCTATATGTCAATTATATCTCAATAAAACTGGGGGAGAAAAGGTATCAGAAGTTGAACGGTCAAGGGTATTTTCTGGTTCACCTACTCCAACTACCCCATTTTACAGATGAGAACAATGAGTTTTAGCATGAGTCCAAGGTTACAAACTAATTAGCAGCCAGACCCAAACTCAAATTTAGGTGTCTGGATCCCAAATTCAGAGCTCTTATGATTACATTGCCATAAAACCTGTATTGTTAATTTCTCATGGATCACTTATCAGAAATGTGATCTGATATGGGGCAGGACTTCACATGCTGCATCTTGGGTTTGAAGTTAGGACAGAGGAAAGAGTTGCCCGTTGTCAAAGTGAATCCAAAGGAGAGAGAACCAAATGGGGCAGGGGGTGGTGGTATGAGCAGGGTGTTGGAAGACTTTTAAATGTAAATGATGGTTAGGATTGTTGGGAGATATACCATCAAAATTACAGGGAGATTATTGAAAATGGTCAGTTTCCAAAAGATTGATTTGCCTGTAGGAAAGGAGTAAAATTATCCCAAAATATATTAGGTCGTGTCCTTTGTTCATCTGTTCTCCCATCTTCCTTATCTGAGATGTTGTGAGCTTTGAAGTTTTAGAATAAACATACACAAATACTATCAAAGTCCTATAGCTTATAAACCCCAGGGAACGAATGTTAAACCTACTTCCCCTCTTGACACAAAAATCCTAAATACAGGAAGGATTTCATTTTAGAACACTCTAAGAAACAGTCCCTGATGATGATGATGGTGATGATGATGATGATGATGATTATTCCTCTCCCTCCTTCCCCTACTGCTCTTCTTTACCACCTTCTCTCTGAAATAAATGTATCACAATCTAGGCTTTGAAATTTAAGCTATTTATTATAATTTGACTTAATTGTCATATTAATTATGAAGGAACTTCCCTGAAAGGACTGCGCCACAGAGATGTACCCAGACGTTAATAGCCCAGATAAATGTTTTCCAGTGTTCCTTCTTTAGAAATTTATTCCTTATTCTACATACACAATCATGATCAGCCTATTTTATGATTGCTGGTAACTGAACCAGGTTACAGACATAATTATTGGTAACAATGTCAACCTATTGTAAGACTCAGGCTCCATTTTCAAATACACACACACACACACACACACACACGCGCGCGCGCGCGCTTTCAAGCTGGGAATCTTCACTTTGCAGGTTGTAAAACCCTAAATCATTTGTTTAAAGGGAGAAATGTGACTTTGTAATTGTAAGGATGAATGAAATTTTATGTAGTTGATGATTTCATTGATTACCTCAATGTCTGACAATCTTATTAAATTGCCTTCTAGAAAGGGTAGATTCAATTTGAACTCTCATCCTCTGAAAATTATAATAAGGCACTTTGGTGAACACTAATGTATATAGTCATTAAGCTTCTTTGTTAAGATTGTTTTTCTGTAAGTTTTTTTGGCATGAGTGTGGGCAATAAAGTTAGAACAATTTTAGAGAGATTAAGTTCACAGAAGTGAATTCATTCCAGGCAATAATTTGGAAAGTCATACTTGAACCTTAATTAGATCACTAAGCCCTAGAACTTACCTTAGCCTATGGAGTCCCTTTGTGTGAATCAATTCAGCAGACTGGAGAAAAATTCAACAATGATTCTTTTATGTCACAGTCAACCCTAGAAAAACTAACATACACTTCCCAACTTCTCTCCTTTTATGAGAAAAATAGCAAGTGCTTAGAACAATCTCCCCCCGAGTGTTCTTCCATAGGACAGTGGTTCTCAAATCCAGGTAACCTCAGTATCCCCTGGAGAGCTGGGTGCCACTCCCAGAACTTGTGATTTAGTAGTTCCGGGGTTGGGCCCAGGAATCTGCATTTCTACCAACTACCCAGGTGATGCTTGTTCCCAGGGACCACACTTTAAGAACTCAAAAGTATATGTGTGTGTGTATGTACATGTATATATACGCATACATTATACGATACATATGTGATACCATATTTATATATATATAGAGAGAGAGAGAAACTGATAAAGCAAATGTAGCCAAGTGTTAATTGGTGAATCTGGGTAACAAGTATTCATGAATTCTTTACCCTTAATGCAACTTTTCCCTTAAGTTTGAAATTCTTTCAAAATAAAAATTAAAAAATTAAAAATTATACCATGAAACTAAAATTATTTGCTATCTGGGAAAAAGAAAACCAATATGAATAAAGTCTCCTTGGGCACTTGTGGTGGGTTTGAGTCATGCTCAATATATAAGAGCCAACTTCCTTCCTCCTTGATTCATTATTATCAATATATTACCAATAATAATAATTATCCAAAACAAGACTCACAGAGTCTGAGCACACAGAAGGATTTCTGAAGTAAAAAAAAAAAAAGCTTGTGTAAGTGGTTAGAACATGGGCTTTGGATCCCAACAGTCCTGGGGTGATTCCCAAATCTGCCATTTACTAGCTCTGTGAACCTGGGAGTCGTTTTAACCAGGGCTGCTGCACTGTTCCCCAGGAGGCGCCATTTACCTAGAAAAGAAGTGGATGAGGTTGTCTGTAGTAGTGCAAGGTTCTAGCCTCAATGAAAGTGTTCTGAACCTCAGTTTCTGTATCTGAAGAATGGGGAGACTAGTAACACCCAGAGTAGTTATGGAGATTAAACGACAATACATGTGAAGGGCTTAGCACAGCTGCCTGGTCCATAGGAAGTGCTCAGAAAAATGGTGGCAGAATTAAAGATGATAATAATGATCAATATTGGAAAGCATGGATTCTCCAGAAGGAGAAATGATCTCCATGGTCCTGTCTAGTAGTACCAATGCTGTGATCTAGAGACAGTTCCATGTAACAAAGAAAACAGACTTTTCTCCTTTTATATTATTATTTTTTTCACCTGGAACACCTGATGAAAAGCCATAATTTTAGTTATTTTACTTATGTCAAAGAAGTTTATGATTTTCCCACTCCATGAATAAAAATAGTGTTTTCTTTGAAGAGGGTCACTTGTAGTACCATTTCTTAAAGATATCAAGACCCAGCACCTTGCTGATACACCTCTGCAGGGTTTATTTTTCCCAAGACAGAGTGCACTGAGAATTTTTAGGAAATAAACATTTACTTAGTTATCTACCTGAAGAGCAAATAGGTTATTGTTGGAAAAAGCTATGCCAGGCAGCAAACCCCACTGGCCTGGTGAAAATAAAATTAGAGAAGCAAGAAGTTAGTAGACAAGAGAATGAAGTTCAGGACGGAGGTGGGGAAGAATGGTTCAGAACTGTCTCTGAGTGGCAGCTGTGCACTCGTGTTCTATTTCCAGCCAAAAGACCATGGAGAGAAGAGCAGATTGGGGAATCAAGAGAACTGCTCTAGTCCTAGCTAGTTCTATGTCCTCATCTATAAAATGAGGGAGCTGGATTATATCAGGGGTTTCTCAAACTAACTACTTGTTAAGATCAATTTTATGAGAATCCTCAATGAAAATCAAGTAAATGTAGAGTTGCTTTGGGGAAATTTGGTAGGTGAGTCGAGAGGTGACTACACTCACTTCGTAACTCTGGCAGCTCCGGAGGGAAATCGGAGACAATCCAGGGGTTCCTTGGAACACAGATTGAAAACCACTGAACTAAGTGCCTTCCAACTCAAACACTTTACTCTCTAGCTTTGAACTATTTCCTCAGAGGAATGACTATATTTGACACTTAATTATGTAACTTTTTATGCCTCATAATCCTTCATAGCCTCCTTTATCTTCTAACAGCTCTGCATGGAAGCCATTATTTAGCTAGCTTTGTTCATGGGCAAATTATAAATCTTATTTGCCCAAGGGTTTTGAGAGGGACAAGGTCAGAGCCAATATTTAAAGGCAGCGAGCCTTGCCTCGGGTACCCAGACTGAATCAGAGACTAGCTTTAACAATTGTTCCAACTATTAGTGCCGTAATTCATGCTGATTTTCTTTGATTCAGACGTTTTTGTTTAATCCTAATCTTCCAAATAACTGGCTTTCTAGAGCCAGTAGCCATGTATGGTGAACCGGCCATGAAAACTTTCATAGTTTTATTTATTAGGCTGCAGAGAGGTTTCTGGAAAGCCTAGAGGGAAAGCAGATGGTTTAAAAAAAAAAAAAAGAATCTTTCCCGGTAAATTTGGGGTGCTTTCCTATAAGAAATTACAGATCATTATTTTCCTTGTTATACCTTTAGTCAGACAGATGGCACAAGACAGAGAACAAGAATTCTAGAGAGTTTCCATGGCAATTGCAGAAGAGCCGTGGCCTATTTGCAGTGATGCGTTGTGCAGTATCTAGGGTGAAGGTAAAATCGCAGGGATTCATTCTGCAACACCCATGGACTTTAAGCTATTCAAGGGGCACTTGTTGAGCCCCTCTTGTCTCAAAAGCAATCTCCTAGTTGTTGAGGGAAGAGAGAGGAATGTCAAAGACAACACATTATTGGCTTTTCCCTTTAGAAGTATACAATATTGAGTGACGTATGTATGGATAATATAAGAGCACTAACGAAATCAATGAATTTGTCATTAATATAAGGTTTTCTTTAAACAGGTGTTGTCCACTTAAGCAGTGGCAAGAATACAATCCTTGTAACCTGGGGTAACAGCAGCTTCTTTGTTTGTTCACCAGGTATGAGGCCTTGTAGCCCTGTGACTCAAAGTCTGGGTTCTGAGCCAGACTGCCTGCGTTCATATCCAAGCACTGCTGTTTCTTAGTTGGTTGACCCTCCATAAGTTATTTAAGTTTGCTGTTTCTCAGTTTCCTCATCTATAAAAATAGGAATAATAATGGCATGTAACTCAAAGAGTTGTTAAGAGGATACCATGAGTTAACTCACAAAAAGGGCTTGGAACAAGGTAGGTGTTCCACACATGTCACATATTAGCAAGAGGTATAAGCAAATGTATTCACTAATTTGCAAATGTATTCACTAATTTTTAGGCCAAGCTCATCTGGCCTGTAGTAGGGAAATAGTAGAGTAGTTAAGATGATATTATTAACTGGCTCTATGACCTTTGGCAAACAACTTAATGTCCCTGAGCCTCATTTCCCTCATCTGTAGAATAGAGAATACTGTAGTCACCTGCTGTGGTCGCCTTGCGGAAATGAAATGGACTCCTCACCCAAAATTTACGCCACAGAGATGCCAAGAGGGTCTGAAAAGGTTTATAACTCACATAAGGAGGCTTTCCGGGGAGAGTTAGGTGGGTCCCCAAGCAGGTCCAAGAATAGTTTAGGGAAACAAGGAAAGGACACTGGATTTGAGGTTCTATAATGAGGGGGTGGGGCTGGAGTGAAGGCTCCCCCTTGCAGCTGGGGTTTAAATGGTTCGAATTTCCCAAGAGCACCAAAGTAGGGAGCACTTGAGGTTTTTTTTTTAATAAACTTGCCAAGATGTGGGGGAGAAGGGCAAGGGGCCTGGGGGGGCTTGACCGCTGTCAGCAGCTAAGCATCAAAAATGGGGTCAGATTCTTTATTATACCACCCTAGAGTGTTGTTGTGAGGATTAAATGAGATTATACACAAACAGCCTTTAACTCAGTGTCCGGGAAACAATAAATACTCAATAAATGTTAAATTTTGAAATTAAAATAGTTTCTTTTTTTAAAAAAAAACCCTCAATTTTTAAAACTTGCCAAAAAACACAAGAAGCAACACCTGTTTTTCCTTGTTCTATTTGTTTACACTAGATGCATTTTTTAAAAGAAAGCTTCAACATCATCGCTACATGTGAAAAAACAATTACTTGCAGTCTCTAGCAACGAAAAGGCTGTATTCTAAGAATTCTGTTTTAAATTGTCGCTTGGAACACTTTTCCCATAGAAACAATGTTAAAAATAGAGTTAAGTCTCCAGAGGGATGCTCAAATTCTTCCTAAACTATAATATAACTAAAATAGTCCTTGATAGAGCAGGGAACGCTGAATCCTAGGCATGTGGGCCTCTCAGAACCCCAAGCTCTCCCAGGTCAAGGCAACCTTGGGTGAGACTAAGACTTCTGGAATCTTGATTTGGAGGAACTGGGGAATGGGAGCTGAACAGCACGGTGTGGCGGGCAGGGGGGCCCGTATGCAATTATGGCCACACTTCTTGAGACTCTCTAAATCAAACCCTGATGTGATTGTCTTTTGGGGCCTCAGGGCTGTCTCACATCCCTGTGGGTGGGGTGGGGCTTGCCCTGAAGGGAAGGGATGCTCCAACTCTCAGCCATCCTAGGGAGGGGTCGATCCAGGGGCAGGATGCTCTGGTGGTGGACCTTAGACTAGGGGGAGGGGAAAATATGGTTCTATTTTCTGGGGGCAAATTCTGAGGTGTGGGTCGTTGCACAGAACTGTCTCTGGTCACATGGAAAAGGCCAGGACGAAGCCCTGAGCCAGCTCAGGAATCAACACTAAGATGCTTATGGGCCCCTGCCGGAGAGGGAACATTCCCTCTGTGCCCTCTCTCTTTTTTATCTATACTAATGGTATTGCTCGGTTCTTCTGGGCTGTGGGGAATTACGGGTGATACTGGGTGGAAGAGACAGCAGCAGCAGTGTGAAGAAAGAGGATCTGGATGGAAGATGGAGACCTTCAGAGGGAAGGGCAGTCTAGGGTCTGCTGAATGGGCCAAGGACAGCCCGGCAGATTTGCAAAAGAGAATTATACTATCAGTGCATTCCACAGACGCCCTCCACGCCGAACACTTTATCTTTATGAGCACTCTCAAGCCTCCTAATCACCCCCTGATGTATTATTACCATCCCATCTTACAGATGGAGAAAATGAGACATGGAGAAGTTAAAATACTTGCCTAACGATCAGATAGCTAGTAAGTGGCAGTGCCAGGAATTGAACCTAAGTGGCTTGGCTACTGAGGCTGGGCCCTTAAACGCTACACTTTCTTCTCTCACACACAGAAGCATTCACCAGGTGCATTCCCAGAAATACGTGGAGAAGTATACATGGCAAAAGGCTAGGTCTCCTGCTAGGAAGCAAGACTTCCTCCAAGACTCATGTGAAGCCAGCCGATCCCTGTCTCTCCGGACCCAGCAAAAGTCCACAATAGTATCCTGGGTTTCCCTCTTGTAACAACTGTCAACACCCGAGCTTTACTTGTCCAGGATATTTCTTCCCACTGGATGGTAATTGCCTTGTCTGTCTTGTTACACAGAGGACAGTGTAGATGCTTCATAATCATTTGTCAGTTAAATAAATAAATGAAGTTAGTTTAACATAAGCAAACTCCATGTGTAGAAGGTATGAGATAAACAATGAGAACCCCTTGATAAAGCTGAAAATTTCTCAAAAACTTATTTGATATCCAGGAGTACTATTGTCCTACAGGCACTTTGGGCTGGTATCTCTATCTACTTTTTCATAATGAAAATTTTTACACAAGAGCGTAATGTGTGTATGTTTAACTTATCAGGATTTTTTTTTCAAGTAATCACCATCTGGCTGGAATTTTTAACCAAACTCCTATCAATTGGGCAGTATTAGTTTTTTAATAAAATCATTGTTGAGAGAATTTATAGAAGAGTTCATTATTAATGTTCTTCTGACAACAGGCCATGGGATAAAAACATTTGATACTCATTGTTTTAAAACATTTCCTTTACTTATTATTCATATAAACATTCCACCAAAGCCTCATATTATTCCATTAAGTACAACCATGTTATTTGGTCTTTCGTAAAGAGTGAGATGAGGTAAAGTGACTTGCCTGCCTCCATGTCAGTAACAGAGTTGAAATGCAACATTCCAGGCCATAAGTTCTGACCTTACTTACTCCTAAGGCTGTGTCCCACAAGGTGCTGGTCTAAAGAAGGATGACCCTTGGAAAAGTAAGACTCAGAATAAGCATAGAAATTACTTCATCAGCCATTTACGAGGGCTAAGTGAGCTAGGAGGGGACAATGCCTGACACATGGTAAACAATCATTAATTGCTATTATCAAATCATTAAGTAGCCGTTATTAATGTTCCCTCCAGAGCCAGTTGCTATCTGCTCCATGATTGCAGGGATTTTTGTTTCTTTACTGCAAAATCACAAGTGCCTCTTAGACTAGTACCTGGCACATAGTAGGGACTTAATACTTGTCAAATATTAGTTAACGTAACTTTAAGCCAACCTAACCTACTCATGTACCAGGCAGTTGATGGATACCAGGGCTATCCTTACCTCATTTCCTTCCCTGATCCCATTTAAGTTCAGTTCTGCCCACCTCCTGACCACTGACTCTGTCCAGTTTTCATCCCTGTTCCTTCCTTTGGACTTTCACACTTATCCCAATTTCTTTGGACTGACCAAGTTACTCCATAAGGAGTGTCACCCTTTGGCTTTTTCCTGCCTGGTTGTCTAAGGGAGAAAACCCTGCCCCATCTTTCATCTTGATAACAAACTACCGCCAGCCTCACTGATTTTTTTCAAATGTTTACCACCTCCGCAGCAGGCAGTGTTCCAGGCCCTAGAGACACTGGTGAACGAGAAAGGCAGGTTCCCTTGCCTTTGTGGGATTAAGCTAAAATCACCATGCTCTTTGTTGTTTTTATTTTATTGAGACACAGAGGTGCTAAGTGACAGGGCGAGTTTCATCTAAGGAACAGGCTGCAGATTCACGAAGGGTGAGAGAACCATGACTAAACTGAGGAGGCGTCCAGCTCTGGGCTCTTTGCAACACCCTCTCCAAAGCAAGTGCGCACAAAAGAATGTCGGCTGCCGCTTCGGTAAACAAAGAATGTTGCCCGCCATCAAGCCATCATCCACTGTAGCTGCCCCTAACTGGGCGCACTGAGGAGAATTCACCGTGGGGAAAAACAGGAGACTGGCCCTAGATAGTTAAGATGCATATCTAAGGAATAACTTCAATGACCCCAGACTCTCGCACCCTCCCATACACAGACAAGCTCTGAAATCATTAACGTGAGATGTCTGTTTTTGTGATTAGCAGTAATCTTTTGATGTTCAACTCTATGAGTTGTCTTTGGTTTTTGTTTTTGTTTTTCTCTCCAAGCAAAAACTCCTATATATCCTGGTTCTTCCCTAACCTCTTTGGAGCAGTTCCTTGGAATTATCTGAGAGGCCGTCTCCCAGGCTATAGTCCTCAGTAAGGTCCCCAAATAAAACTTAACTTACGTCCTTTAGGTTGTGAATTTTTCTTCAGTCGACAGTGTATTCCTTTAGAATCCTTGTACCTTAAATATCATGGAGTATGCTCCTTTACTTTCAACCCTGAGGACCTAATTGTTGCTGACTACTAAATATCTCACACCTGACAGCCCAGGTAAGCTTCATCTCAGTCTCCCATGACCAACACCTCACACCAGCCTTTAATCTCCAAAATTACGTGGCGGGTTGTTGAAAGCTAATTCCTGCTGAAACTCTGTGGTAACACTAAAATATGCCCCCCGAGCTCTTTTAAAAGTTCACCTCTACACACAGATGCCACTTTGTATTTCCAGATATTTGGTTGTTTGAGAAGACGCCAAAGTTTTACTTCATCATAATGATGCCCCATGTGAGTGAAATACGTGCTAAACGTCCCTGGACTTTTCTTAATAAGCTTAGTACTTGGTAAATGATTACTGAAGCAATCTCCACAGCTTGACTACTGTTCTCAATTTTTTGTGGGTGTGTGGATAAGAGGGGTGGCAGGGACAGCATGTTAAAAATAAAGCGCTGCGAAAGCTGTAAGTTCCTTATAGTCATAAACACAGTATGAATTTTTAAAAGGTAAATTGCATGCTGATTACAATAAATTACAGTAAAATTTTCCCCACACTCTGCAAAATTTACAGAATAGTGTGGAACTAGGTATGGCTTTTACCAATAAATCTGTGTTTAAAAGTTGGATGCCCCTGGTTGTCATTGTTTCATCAGCCTGCATTTCCTCAGGACACACACAAGAATCAAACGGAAATCGTCTCTAAATGTCACACATTTGCATTATAATAACACTGGCTATCACCTATGTAGAGCTTACTGTATCCCAGGTGCTGCTTTATGCCCTTGACATAGGTTAACACATTTAATCCTCACAACAACCTTGGGAGGTAGGTGTTATTCATATCCTGGTGAAACTGAGGCACAGAGATGGTCAGAAACGTTATGCAAGGTCATGCCCGCAAGATATTTGCTACAGCCAATACACCTCAGCTATTAGGTACTGATTTTTTTTTAACTTGATAAAGTTTTTTTTAAAACTTAAGTTTATTTCAAAAGGAAACTTCATGTCTCTAATTGCAGGTGGAAAATCAGTATCACTTGCCATAAATAGGAGGTAACTATGAAAACGGACAGAATTCATGCAAAACAATGTTATTAACTTCTAGCTTGATTCTCCTGCCTGCCAAGATCAGAGATTTGCTTTCTCTTTGTGAAGAAGGAGCAAGGGGGTGGAGAGAAGCAGGTGTTACTGAGGTGTTAAAAATATATTAAAACCAAAACATAAGACAAAACAAATAACAAAAAGTAAAATTTAGGGCTTCCCTGGTGGCACAGTGGTTGAGAATCTGCCTGCTAATGCAGGGGACATGGGTTCGAGCCCTGGTCTGGGAGGAGCCCACATGTCGCGGAGCAACTAGGCCCGTGAGCCACAACTACTGAGCCTGCGCGTCTGGAGCCTGTGCTCCGCAACGAGAGGCCACGTTAGTGAGAGGCCGGCGCACCGCAATGAAGAGTGGCCCCTGCTTGCCACAACTAGAGGAAGCCCTCGCACAGAAATGAAGACCCAACACAGCCAAAAATAAATTAATTTAAAAAAAAAAAGTAAAATTTAAAGTATGCATTAATGCCAGAATAAAACTGAACTTGACTTTCTCCTTAACATAATGATAATGAATAAAAGACTCTCAAACATCATTTTCTTACTATGTGCTCTGGATTCCCAATCTGAGTTTGTCCCTTCCTTGCCCCATGTCATCTGACTGCCCTGAGCCTCAGGTTTCTATCTGAAAATGAGAACAACCTCAGAGGTGTAGACATCACATGTACACAAAGCCAGGCACACAGTAGGCACTCAATCAGTCACTATGATCAATGGTCGCTTCTTAAAAAGACTATAGTTCTGTGCTTGAAATAAAGCACAGGTGTGGGATCTCACCTGTCCTTGCTTCAGCAGAGCAGGGGTGGGCGAAGCATCAGGTGGGCGTGACAATTCACGTTCAGCAGAGGCAGGGTAAAGATGCTTGGAGGGCTACTGATTTGAGGAATCTGCTTATCTGCTAGGGGTCCTAAGGAGTAGATGGGAAGGATAGATGGGAAAGTTCAATTCTGAATATCTTAAAACTGTTGGAAAACAAGGGAGATCACAGAATCCACTTCCCCTTCGGGTCATGGGTCAGGACACTGAGCCTTTGCGTTGCACGACCCTGCCCATGGACCCTAAGCAGTGAGGGGCAGCCAGACCTAGGCCCCTCCAGACACTGTGCTCTTCCCACCTGATGCCCCATCGGCCTCCTTCTCCTGAACCAATCGGTGGCTCCAGGCTCTGAAAGCTGGAAGGCTCTGAAGATCTATGACCCATATTTCCGTAGTCTGGGTCCCAGGGGCTTGATTTCCAAAATGATCATTGGCTCCAATGCTATCTACTAATTTGCTAAAACATTTGTGGCCTTTCTTAGAAAGCCAGAAAAATGTGACTTTTTTTGCCAATTCCTGATCACATCAATTTTCAAACAAAACAAAACAAATCCATATCAGGGGGAAACAGTTCCACTTGGGGCTTTGGTCTCTCTCAAGACAATTTTGATTCCCTCAAGACAGCATTTGCCGAGTCCCATGCTGTGAAAAGCAGTCTGGCCTTACACACAGCTCCCTCTTCAATGGACAAAGATAGTGAGGGAAAACAAAAGAGGAGGGTGACGGACAGACAGGTTACAAACCCAGCGCCGGGTGGTACAACCAGGTTCCAGAAAAATCAGGAATGGGAAGTCCCCAACCTTCTCTCAGCCAGAGGGGCTGGGTGAGGGTGCCTATGGACTCGGGGAGAAGACAGAGGAGGAGAATTTAGGCCCAGGAAAAACATCATGTAGTGGTACTGGCTGTGATTAATGCATGGGGCATTAAATCCCATGCCCATACTCATTCCTGGAACTCCTCAAGAAGATGTGGATCCTTTGGGGGCAATAGTTTTTTCATACA